>NW_020664967.1:476284-492392 GCF_002925995.2 Terrapene triunguis | reverse complement strand
GCCCCTCACTCCCGACCCGCAGCCCCTGCTACCCCAGCCCTGGGCTCGCACCTCAGCCCTGCCGGTGCCCCTCACTCCCGACCTGCAGCCCCCTGCTACCCCAGCCCTGGGCTCCTGCCTCACCCCACAGCTCTGGTGATGCCCGGCACTACCCCCCAGCCCCCTCCTGCTATTTGGGTCCTGAGCCGTGGGTGCCCCTTTAATCCCGATCCCCAGACGTTCCCCGTCTCTCTCGTCCTCTCCTCTATCACCACAGAGAGCCCGATCGCTGTCCTTGTCCTGCCACCTCCCCTCCCCTCCCCTCGCACTGCAGCTGCTCCTGAATCCTAAACCATGGACAACCTCCCCCCCCCTCCCCCCGGCCCCTGCTTCCCAGACACATGCTCCAGCTCAGGCAAGGGAACGCCCTGAGGAAAGTTTTGTTCATTTTCTCGCAGCAGCCAAGGAGGTGGCAGGGTGCCAAGGGGCGCAGCCCGCAGGAATGCTGGCGAGCAGTTGCAATCCGATCTGATCTCTTGGCTCCGGTCCAGTCCAACAGCCAGGGGCGGCCCCCCCTGCCGGCGGGGGGTGGGGGGGGAGATGCTCACCCACCTCTCCCTGGGCTTCTTTGAGAAATCAAACCACTGCCTCAAACCAATCTGCTCCCTCCCCACCCGCCTGCCCGGTCCCGTCCCCCAGCAGCACTTGGATCACGCGTCCACCAGGTCTGGTTCTCACTGCCGCTCCCACTGGGCAGGCCCGTGAGCCCCTGGGAACGTGCCCCGATGGCTGGAAAGATCCCTCAGCTGAAGTCCCCGGTTCACCCCCAGGTCTGCCCGTGGTCAGGCAGGCCAGACCCGCCGGTACGGGCGGTTAGGGGGTTAACTCGTCGGGCCATCAGAGCGCCGCATTGGCAGCCTGGCCTGTGTTTGCTGCTGCGCGATGCCCAGGCTGGCTGGGTCCCAGTCAGCGCTCCCACCGCTGACGGGAAACCGACCATTCTGCCAGACTGGAATGAAGGGGGAGCACTCGGGGGAGGGTGCTGGGCTCCAGGCGGGTTGGAGACGCGGCATCAAGGCTTAAATGACCAGAGAGCCTCCCCCTCCCTCCTTCTGGGTATGCCTTGTGACCCGTCACACGCAGACACACGCATGTGCACAAAGACATGCAGACCCACACGTGTACATGCACACAGACCTGCACACACAAACATGCACACAGACACATGCGTGCACCCATGCCCACAAATAGCCATCCATGTACATACACGCAGACACACGTATGCACCCAAGCACACTTGTAGCTATACATGTACAGACACATATAGGCACATATACATCCATGCACACATGTAGCCATACACAGGGCCGGATTAACCTTTTGTGGGCCCAGCGCCAAACATATTTTGGGGTCCCTATAGGGACAATGGAGCATGGCAGGGGTGTCGGTCCCCGGAGTGAGGGGCTGGCCAGGAGCAATGGCATGGTGTGACGAAGTGGGGGATTTTCTTGTTTTTTCTTGTTTTCGGTGGGGTTTCAATGGTTTGCATGCGGAGGGGGTGGGACTCAGTTTCTCTGGGTGTTACTGGTTTAACGAGGTGAGGGGAGAGGGAGTTTGTTGGTACATAGGACCGGAGAGGGGACTTGGGACCCCAGCCAATGGCCTGGAGGATGGAGACCCCAGCGACCGGTGACCTGACGACCCGGTGACCTGGAGGCCCAGCTCAGGAGTTGCAGCCGGTTCTGGCCAGAGGGCGGACAATGGGCTGCAGAGTGAGGACCCAGTGACCTAACCAGCCGGTTCCAGCCAGAGGGAGAAGCAGGAGGGGAGGCCCTGGTTTACGACCCTGTTTACCTGGAGGGAAGACAATGGACAGAGGCGGGGCTTGGGGCCGGGGATCTTCGAGGCCCAGCTGGGAGCAGGGGGGCTCTGGGCTGGAGAGGGGGAGCAGGCAGAGCCCACCTGGTTGCAGAGAGACTGGGATGTGCTGGGCTGAGGGAGGCCAGGCCTGAGGCCCTGAGAGTTTCCTGTGCTGTGTTCAACTCTCAATAAACCCTCCTGTGTCACAGTGGCTGAGAGTCGCTCCGGTCTAGAGAACAGGGTGGCATCAACCCCCTCGGGGCTGGAGGCCCGGGGGATCCAGAGCGAGTGGACTCCCTGAGGGGGCCCATGGCAGAGACAGATGTGCTGAGGCTCAGAGAGGTGCGGCTCCAGGAGGTGGAGGGGCTTAACCCCGAGAGAGAGTGGACCCCCGAGAAGGGCTGTCTCACTGAAAGGGGCACCCCCCATGGACCGCACGGGGCCAAGAGTGGGCACGATCTGTGCGTCCGTGACACATGGCAGGGGCGGCCGCGCTCTGCCCAGCCCCATACGAGGGCACTATTTACAAACTGGCAGGTGCCAGACGCCCTGTGCTGTCAGCATGCCCCATGCCGCGCCACATGTCCTCCCCGCCCGACACCTGAACACCCCTACCCCCGATTCCCTATGGCCAGAGCCCCCCCAGACGCACTGTGCCCAGCGCCCCCGCCAGATCCTGCCAAAAATGCACAGCGCCCTGCACACCACCACCCCTGCCCAGCGCCCCCCCCGCCCACAGCCCCACCACAACTGCCCAGCACCCCACACAGAACCCCAACTCCCTACTGCCCCAACACACACAGAGATCTTCCCCGCCCCCTCACAACGCACCCCTCCCCCCCAGGTCCTCCAGAGACCCACTCCCCCACGGCCTGCCGCCCGGTCACACTCACCGGCCCTCTGTGGGGTGACTGTGTCTGCCGGGCGGAGCTGGCAGTGCAGCCGGGGCTGGGCCCAGGAGCCGGAGGTGCGCTGGGGTCGGGCCAGGAGGCAGGAGCCGGAGGGTGAGGCCAGGAGGTGGAGAGGAGCCCTTGGCTGGCTGGTGGGCAGGCCGAGAGGAGCAAGTGGTGGGCAGGGGGGAGCCAGTGGGGTCTTGGGGCGCAGTGCAAGCAGAGCAGGACAGGGACCATTC
The DNA here is from genome assembly GCF_002925995.2 of Terrapene triunguis. Taxonomy (NCBI): domain Eukaryota; kingdom Metazoa; phylum Chordata; order Testudines; family Emydidae; genus Terrapene; species Terrapene triunguis. Next base: position 489,421 of record NW_020664967.1, on the reverse strand, counting down.
TGATCATGGGCCCGGCTCCATGGCGCCACTAGCGCCATTGTAAACCTGGCACTGGCCATACACAAACATACACATGTACACACCCATGCACACACAATCAGCCATACATGTTGTGACATTATTGATATAATCTGGGACCATATAGATCATTGTTGCAACCAAGGTCCTGTAGTGGCACGCAAATCTTGTATAAAGGGGGTCAAATGGGGTGTCTAAGACAAGGTTATGGTTTACTGGTTATGATTAGGCTGTCAATATGTGTGTATCAATTTTGTAGTTGAAGTTACGAATATTGGCTCTATACTGTCTGTATTTCAAACTTATGCTATGCTGCTGGGTGACATCCCAGACAAGCTGGGATTAGCTCTGCCTAGCCTGCTTGATGGCCCATTAAGGACCATCAGCTATACAATGGACCCATTGAGAGAAGGCAAATATGCCTTCAGACTCAGCAAAGTATGCAGGAACTTGCCCATGTGACTCCAGACTCCATTTTGCTGTAATTTTCCACAGTAAGAACAAAGAGGTGTTCTTACACCTGGAAAAGACTATATAAGGCTGATTCCTCATCTCCATCTGGTCTTCAATCCTGCTTCATACCTCTGGAGGAACTTTGCTACAAGCTGAAGCTTTGAACAAAGGACTGAGGACCCATCCCAGCTGGGGATGTTCCAGAGACTTGATTTGAACCTGCAGTTTATTCTATCACTGCTGCAAGCCTGAACCAAGAACTTTGCCATTCCTGTATGTAATTGATTCCATTTAACCAATTCTAACTCTCATCTCTATCTTTTTCCTTTTATGAATAAACCTTTAGATTTTAGATTCTAAAGGACTGGCAACAGCGTGATTTGTGGGTAAGATCTGATTTGTATATTGACCTGCGTCTGGGGCTTGGTCCTTTGGGATCAGGAGAACCTTTTTCTTTTACTGGGGTATTGGTTTTCATAACCATTTGTCCCCATAACGAGTGGCACTGGTGGTAATACTGGGAAACTGGAGTGTCTAAGGAGATTGCTTGTGAGACTTGCGGTTAGCCAGTGGGGTGAGACCGAAGTCCTCCCAGTTTGGCTGGTTTGGTTTGCCTTAGAGGTGGAAAAACCCCAGCCTTGGGCTGTAACTGCCCTGTTTGAGCAATTTGTCCTGAGTTGGCACTCTCAGTTGGGTCCCGCCAGAACCGCATTGTCACACATGTACATACACACAGACACATCCCCAGACGTGTACACACACACACACACACACACAGAGGGTGCATACTCACCCCCACAAGCACAGACATGAACTTACCCGATACCTTGAGGCTGGGGCGCATCCGTCTACATTATACGTTGCACCAGTCTCACCACAATCATTTGTAAAATTGGTCTGAGTTCAGTCGGGGCCAGCTCCCATGTGGACAAAATCAGCTCAAACCGGGTCTGTCCTGGGAGAGCCTGTGGCCGGCCAGCCTTGTTAGATGATCAGGTGCAGCTGAGAAGCAGAGGCTGGGTTTTCTGTCAAGGGCTGCGAGGGGCCAGGTGGAAGGTGGCTGCAGGTAGGAGAAGGATAGTTCCCGTGACTAGCCCAGGCATGGAGCGAAAGGCAGCTGGGTCCTCGCAGCCTGCTTTAATTGTGAGGTTTGTGGTCCTTGGCGAGTTTTGTTGGCATTCATACAATGGTGCCCTGGCAGAAGAGCTGGGAAGACCCTGGGCATTGCAGGGAGTTCTTCGTGGGCTCGGGAGCCAGGCCAGCACCTCACAGCTGACTTCTGGAGGCGTCGCTGATTTCAACTCTCTGCAACCAGGCCTGAGTTCTTGGTTCCGTGTCTCTACAGCAACTAGCGCAACGGCTCGGCCTGGCTCCTTGATTGGGGATTCCTGGCACTGCAAAGACTGGCTGATGGGGTAGCCTGGAGGATTAACCTGCTTGCCTGCATATCTATAGCTCTCTTTGCTTATAGTTGAAGTATTTGGTTTATTGTAACAGGTTTATAGATTTGGCTGTAACGCGAGGGACCTACAGGCCAGATCCTGTATGCTGAGCTAAGGCAGAGTTCGTATATTTATGTCGGGGATCTTTCACCGAGATAGCAAAGTCAACACACACACACCCATGTCAGAGACCTTTCACCTAGCTAGCTAGATAATGGTAGAATGGCATAGGGAGGTTCCAAGTCTGTACCCTCAAACTTAACAGGTGCACCCCAAAGAAAGAACCAAAAGACCCAGGAGGGTTCAGGCACCTGTGCCCTATAAACGAGGCGACCCACCTTGCTAGGGAGGCTGTACTTGTTTTTCTTAAACTTTCTAAGTTCCAAAGGGACTGGCTAAGTTGGGTTCCCTAAACTTTCGGTCTTAGTCTCGTTTCTTAGATTTTAAGTTTGTTAGTTAAGTAAACTCTAAGTTAGCTTCAATAGCTCTTAGCTCCAGCTTCCAAGCTCTGCACTGTCACTCAAGAATTAAGGAACCTGAACCGCCAGAGGCGAGGCTGGGCCTGTGTCTCTCACCACCAGGTTATCAAGGAAGGGGGTGTGACTATGTTAATCAAAGCTTTGAAGCATAGAATACAATCTGTATCTTTTAAATAGCAGCAATACAGTTGTAACTTTGTTACTCGGATTATTTGACCATTTAATTACTGTTTCATTTATCTTAATAAAAAGTCTTTAAGGCTTTATCTGTCTCAGTGGGAGCCTCCTGTCATACCCCCGAGGGTCCTTTGTAAATTCTGTGGAGCCTGATTCAGGACAAGAACCTTATTATCTTCTGATCAAGCAGATTGGCGAGCCTAAAACCCACTATCCAAATTCATATTATTAACCTTCTAAATCAGGCAACAATGGTAGGGGTCGCCAGATGGTGTCGTTACCAGTCAAAGTCTTTTTTTCATATCGTGTGAGCAAGTGTTCAGTCTTTGGGAGAAATGGCGGGGGGGAGGTTGACTGTCAGTTTTGTGAGGTGGTCTCTTTTTGAGGGAGCTGTTGCAAGCAGCAGGAGAGTTTGCCTTGTGTCTTAATATCTCTAGCTAGAGTTAATTAATGGGATAGAGATTTCCCCCCCGAGAACCAGGCAGTGGTGTTTGGACTGAGATATAGGTGATTGCCTCTATGCTGTTCATGACCACTTCCGTCCCACCACTGGTGTCTAGTTCGTAAATGCACAAGCTTACGTAAAACACACCTAGAGTCTGCATCACTGTTTTCTTTTCCTCCTGTGTGTAACTGACCCACAGGCCTGGGCTCAGCACAGGAGTAACAGATAACCAGTTATTAGTGACTAATTGGTAATAAGTGGGCACTTGGAAATGGAATAGTGGACTTAAGGTGTAATTTCTGAGGAAGGACAAGAATGAAATAGATTTCCCACGTCCACAGGGGTGCGACTGAGTCCAGGACAGCTGTTTGAGGTGTTGCTGTACCAGAATTGCTCCCAGAATATGAGGAAGACAAGGTGGTAGATAAGAACGGCCAGACTGGGTCAGACCAAAGGTCCATCTCACGCAGAATCCTGTCTTCCAACAGTGGCCAATGCCAGGTGCCCCAGAGGGAATGAACAGAACAGGGAATCATCAAGTGATCCATCCCCTGTCGCCCATTCCTATCTGCTGGCAAACAGAGGCCAGGGACACCATCCCTGCCCATCCTGGCTAATAGACATTGATGGACCTATCCTCTATGAGCTTATCTAGTTCTTTTTTGATCCCTGTTATAGTCTTGACCTTCACAACATCCTCTGGCAAGGAGTTCCACAGGTTGACTGGGCGTCATGTGAAGAAATACTTCCTTGTATTTGTTTTAAACCTGCTGCCTATTCATTTCATTTGGTGAACGTTAGTTCATGAGTTACGAGAAGGAGTAAATAACACTTCCTTATTTACTTTCTCCACACCAGTCATGATTTTATAGATCTCTATCATACCCCCCTTAGTCGTCTCTTTTCCAAGCTGAAAAGTCCTATTATGGAAGCCGTTCCATACCCCTAATGATTTGTATTGCCCTTTTCTGAACCTTTTCCAAGTCCAATATTGGTAGAGGCAATATTTGTTATTGGATCAGTTTCTGTTGGCGAAAGAGACACGCTTTCACGCTCCACAGAGCCCTGTCTCCAGGCAAGCTGGCACGGCATGGATTATGCAATGATCCACCTGTGGGCTGGTTTCCCCAGGCCCCACACATCTTCCCTGCGACTCCCTGAAGTTTGGAGCCAGTTGATTTCAGCTCCTCTCCCCAGCTGGCCAGGGTAACGCGCCCTGGACATCCACCAGGCATGATGGAATGGTGTCCCGCAAATGATGTGCCAGGCTGTTTATCCTGCCGGTCGGCCACATGCCAGCCCAGGCTCCCGTCTGGCTGGCCAAGGGCAGTGCCAGAGACCGGTCGGCACAAACATGTCGGAGAGCTGCGTGCAGGACGAGCGAGGGGCTGAGAGATGAGGCGGAGTCCATCGCAGGCATCCAGCGCCTTTGGTCCGTTCCAAGGGACTACGCCTGGTTCACGCAGGATCCAGCCCAGAATATGTCATGCCAAGCGGGCGGGAAGGGTCAGGGTGTAGGGGTGCTTTGGCTTCGCTGTGGCTTTCAATGGGAGATGCTGTAAAGAGGGTGCTATCCCCCACCCGCCCCCAGTGGGAAGGGGTCAGCACAAGGCCTATGCTGTACTTGTACAGCTCCTAGCACCAGGGGGGTCTGTGCCCGGGAGTGGGGTGCACCGCTGGATGGAGCATAGCAGGGCATCTTGGCCATTCCCAAGTTGCGCCCCCATTTGCCAAGCAGGGCACCCCCAGAACCCCTCAGTATAACTCTACATCCCATCTCCACATCCCATCTCCCCGCTACAGAGCTTACAGTCTTTATTTGTGTGAGGGCTTATGCGGCCTGAGCCCCGGCACCTCCGGGCTTGGCAGTTCGTAGCCCCAGCGCTTCCGGGCCTGGCGGTTCAGAGCCCCGGCACCTCTGGGCCTGGCGGTTCAGAGCCCCGGCACCTCTGGGCCTGGCGGTTCAGAGCCCCGGCACCTCTGGGCCTGGTGGTTCAGAGCCCGGCACCTCTGGGCTTGCCGCGTCAGTTATGAGTGTAAAACAATTGCTTAAGCCCGGGCACCTAACGTCTTGTCCCCCAGCACCTCTTTCATTACAAATGAAGCGCCGCCCGGCCCCCTGTAGTACAGAACCTTTGCATCGAGTACAAGGCACCCCAAAGACACTGAATTCAGTGAGGTTCTTCAAGGACGTTGCAGGAAGTTGCCACATCTGTCAGAGCCGCTTTCCTGTCACCGACAGTGGCTAGCACCACATACTGTGTAAGAACCCCAAAATGGGAGAGCTTGGGTAATCCCCCCACCCCACCCCCGGAAGATCTTGCTCGACTTCCCAATAGTTCAACTATCTATCCAATGCACTTATGCAGGCCGTCTGAGCCCCTCCCCATCCGACCCAAAGCTCTGTTAGCGCAACCAACTGCTGAGCGGAGCCTTCAAGCTCCAGTAACTCACCCTTCCTGCTTTGGAAGTCCCCAGTTCAATCCCAGGCTGGCAGCCGAGAAGGCAGCGGCTAAGTTAGTGTTAATTATTCCAGCACTGGATATCCTTGCTGTCCTCATCAATGACACTTTGAATCTAGCCTGTGGTCTCAGCTTTGACAATGTCCTGTGGCGGTGAGTTCCGCAGGCTACTTGCGTGAAAAAAGCAGGCGGTTTGGAATTTGCTAACTTGCCATTTATCTGACTGTCCCCTTGGGCATGGGAATGTCCAGATGCAATCAGACCAAGGGGCCATGAGCCCGATATCCCGTCTCTGTGTCCAAGTCCTAGAAGCCCCGGTCTCGGGCCAGAACTCTACGGTGCCAGGCAAACACAGATTTCTGCCCCGAGGAGCTTCCAATCTAGACAGACGCAGGGAGGCAGGGGAGTACAAGCAAACAACGAGACAGCGCTGAGCAGTGTGAGTGGCAGGAATCACCACCCACCAACAGCCGTCACTGTTGCCACATATTTTTTCAACTCTCCTAGCAAAGGACGGAGCTGCAGGGGTAGTTGAAGCTGGCTACGGAGGGGGCTTTGCGACAGTTTAAGGGGAGCTCCTCCCACACCTGTGGGATCTCACAGAAGCTGGCAAAGGAAGATTAAGGTATAAATTCCCTTCAGCCCGGCTAACCCCCATTTTGGGCTTGGAGAAACACCCTGAGCTGCTCCCGGCTGTGTCCCCATGGCAGGCGGACAGCTTTCGCAGATGTTTCCTGGGTAGCCCTCATCCCATCCCCACTCTCTTCTAGGCCAGGGTCCGGTCTCCGGTAATGGCTCCCTTTGATCGCTCGCTTCCCAGCCTGGGTGAAACCGCTTCCCGCGGGGCTATACTCCGGGCCTGGTGCGTGTCCGGGTGGGGATGCTCTCTGGTTTTACCGCCCTGACGACCCCTTTGGCTCTAACTCCACAGCAAGTCACCCACCCCGAACAGACCACCGGGGGCATGCCCCGTGCTTATGAAAACACAAGTCACAGATCTCCCAGTTCTGCACAGGTGCCGAGATAAGAACCTAGGTAGCCCAGTGCCGGTTCCCAGAGCCGTGTCCTTCACGCCCATGCCAAGTGCCTCCGTTTGTATTTGCCAGGCAACGGGGGTGGCGTAGGCGGCCGGGGGGTGGGAAATTACACCCACACGGGCTGCACCAGCAGCCTTGTAAAAACACCACTCGTCCAGGCTTGGGCTCAGCTCCATGCTGACATCTAGTGGGTTTATTCCAAACCTCGAATCATTAAGGCCCTACCAAGTCCACTCCCCCAGCCTCCCTGTTTCATGGGTGGGAGGTTTAGGAATGTGAATACAATGCCCTCCCTTAAGGCATGGAGTGTCCCCCCCTCCATGCACTCTGCTGAGCTCTTAATTCGGGGGGGGGAGGAGAGGAGAATTGTCCCCACCCACTTCTAAACAGAGGTCAAATAATAAACCCAAATCCCTGCTTTGCAATCCCCCCCCCCCAAATGAAGTTCTCGGCACTGGAAACTTTTGCCGCTACAGCAATGTCCGGCACGGGAAGGGGGGAGTTTTTTGCAACCGTCCTGTCCCGACAAAAGCCCAAACGCAGCTGCAATGACGCCAGCAGGAAGGCGGGTTTGCCGATATCGTTGATTTCGTTCAGTGTAAAAGATCCTGGCAAAACCCAGCTCTCTTTACGCCAGTGCAAACGGCGTGTCCGGCAGGAGGGGTTGCTGTGATTGCCACGCTTTGCCAGCAGAGCTAATGGAGACCTGGCGTCGGCCGGGGTTCCCTCTGCCAGGGCAGTTCATAGAATATCATAGAATCATAGACGAGCAGGGTGGGAAGGGACCTCAGGAGGTATCTAGTCCAACCCCCTGCCCAAAGCAGGACCAACCCCAACTACATCATCCCAGCCAGGGCTTTGTCAAGCCGGGCCTTAAACACCTCTAAGGAAGGAGATTCCACCACCTCCCTAGGGAACCCCCACTTCCTCCTCCAGAGGCGAACAGCTCTTGAAACCTCCTCGCTATCCATCTCGATGCCACCAGGGGGGGCTTGTGCACCGCCAGCTCCAGCAACCTGGCCTCTGATGGGGAGGAAAATCTCGGGGCTCCCCTTGGACCGGCCCAGCCCTGCAAGCCCCTGCCAGGTCCCCGGTCTCTGCGTTTGTGCCTCCTTCTTAGAGCTGCCCCCGAGGGGTCCCGGCTCCCTGGCCTTGGGCCCCTCTTGTGGCTGCTTGAAAACAGGCCCAGGCCGGAGCAGAGCTGCGTAGATGAGGGGCGCCCCCCAGCCACCCACATGCTGCAGCAGGGGAGTGGGGCTGAGGAAGGGGAGTGTGGCTGTGGAGGAGATGCAGCCCCAAAACGCAGCATGCACCTGCAGCTCTCTGTATGGGCAGGTGCCCCCTGCACTCCCCAGCGACTCAGCGGCAACTCCGAGACACGCTGGCTTGTGTCTTAGAGGGACGGGGCTTCCTGCTGGTCCAATGGAGAGCCGGAAATGGGAGGCTGTGGGGCAGGAGCACTGGCAGAGCTGGGGGTGGGGAGCCCAGGGGTGGGCTAGCAGGGGGCTGCGAGTCGGGAGTTAGGGGCATTGGCAGAGCTGGGGCGGGAGGGAAGAACCCATGGCTAAGCCGTGCCTCAGTTTCTCCACCATCCCCTTGTCTATTTGTGGAATGCCAGTACAACAGGGCCCTGATGTCAGTTGGATACTCTAGATCAGAGGTGAGCAAACTCCGTCCCGCAGGCCATATCCAGCCCACAGGACCCTCCTGCCCGGCCCCGGAGTTCCTGCTCTGGGAGGCTAGCCCCCGGCCCCTCCCCTGCAGCCTCAGCTCACTCCAGCGCAATGCTCTGGGTGGTGGGGCTGCGAGCTCCAGAGCCTGGCCTGACCCGGTGCGCTGCACTGCGCGGTGGTGTGGCTGGCTGTCCTGGTGCTCTGGGCGGCGCGGCTGTAGCGCCGCCAGCCACCGGTGCTCCAGGCAAGGCAGTAAGGGGGCAGGGAGCGGTGGGGGTTGGATAGAGGGCAGGGCAGTTCCGGGTGGTGGTCAGGGGGCGGGGGTGTGGATAGGGGTCAGTGCGGTCAGAGGGCGGGGAACATGGGAGCAGGGGTTCTGGGGGGGCAGTGAGGAAGGAGGTGGGGGCTTGGATGGGACGGCAGGGGGCAGTCGGGCAGGGGTTCCGGGGGCGGTCAGGGAGAAGGGGGGGTTGGATGGGGCAGAGGTCCCCGGTGGCAGTCAGGAATGAGAGGAGAGGTTGGATGGGGTGGCGGGGGGCAGTCAGGGGTGGGGGATCTGGGGCCAGTCAGGGGACAGGGAGGGGTGGATGGGGCAGGGGTCCCAGGGTGGCCATCAGGGGACAGGGAACGGGGGGTTGGATGGGGCAGGAGTCCCGGGGGGGCTGTCAGGGGCGAGAAGCAGGGGGGGGCGGATGGGGGGGGGCGGGCCACGCCTGGCTGTTCGGGGAGGCACAGCTTCCCCTTCCCGGCCCTCCATACAATTTTGGAAACCCGATGTGGCCCTCGGGCCAAAAAGTTTGCCCGCCCCTGCTCTAGAGGCTGCTAGTTCCAGAGGGCAGCGCCCCCTACGGGCCAGGGCTCCTCTGCACAGCCTTCGTCTCGGCCTCCGCCCTTTCCCGAAGCAGGACGGGGGGCGGTTTGCGGCCGCCTCGGGAAGGAATTTCAGACAGGCCGACCCCGCTGAAAACGTAATCCGTTAAACAACCGTCTCCTGGCCCCCCGCCCCCGGGGCCAGCTGTGAGTCCACCCCCTGGCACTTGGGATGGTGTCCAAGTGGCCCAGCCGTTCCCCCCCAGCGGTTCCCCCCGGGGTGGCGCTTGGGTGGGGGTGGGACGTGGGGGGGTGAACGGCTGGGCCTTTCTGCAATTCTCCACATTCCTGTCATTGCTCTTCGCAGCCGGGGCTGCCGCGTTTTGCAGCAGTTCATCGCTCGGGGCCTTTATGAGAAGCAGATGTGGCCCGCGGTGCCGCCCTTCCCCCCTGCAGCGCCTTCTCCAGCATCCACCCCCCCCCCCCCCGAGTCCCCCCCCCCCTTAGTCTGCGGGGGCCCCCCTGCTCCACCCCCCCCCTCCCTGGCTCCCCCCCACACCCAGCAGGACCAAGCCGGTCCTCTCCCGTTGACAGCTTGGGAGTGACCGGCCCAGGATGGCTCCTACCGGCCCAGCCCAACGGGGGGCGACACTGAGACCAGCTCTGGGGTGGCTCTGAGTGCCCTGGCCCAAGTGGGGCGACTCAGAGACTGGGCTCCTCCCAGCCCAGGTGGAGGGGGGCGACTCTGGCAACGGCTCACCAGCCCGTTCGTGTCCCAGGAGGCGGGCGCAGCCGCTGCTCCGTCTGCCCGGCTGGCACAGCGGGCCTGATTTGGCTCAGCAGAGCACGCGGGGAGCCGAGGTTTCCAGCCCACCCTCCGCAGGCTGGGCTCAAAGCCGGGGGTCAGCCCTGGCCCGCCGCAGCCCCCAGGCTGGGTACACACGGGCCCCTTTCTTCTCTGCCCCCATGTCTCCCTCTGCGGCTTAACCCCAGGGAAACGGTCCTGAGCCATGTGCCAGGCTGGGCTCTGGGGCTGGAGGGGGAATGGGGCTGGGAGCGAGGGGCTGCCAGGCCCGTGACCACGTGCAGAGAAGGGCGGGGGGGGGGGGGCGCTCACGGAGAGACTTCAGCTGTGATTCCCGTCCGGTGGGGTCGCCCAGAAGTGGACGTTTTCCTGGCTCTGCCTCTTGAGCCCATGACATGGGGAGCTATTTGCATATAGGGCCCGATTCTCAGTCCCTCTCAGGGGCCCCCCCAGGCCATTCCAGCAGCCTAAGGAGGCCTTAAAGCAGGTGGAAACAGCTCCCTAAAAATCCCCTCATGCAGGATCTGCCCCCGCACCCCAGCATGGAGCTGGCATAAGGGCTCTGCGTCAGCCCTGCTCCGGTCCTAGGGTCAGGTTGAGGGTGCAGCGCGTAAGGTAGAGCAGCCCCAAGGTGGCTCTAACGAGGAGAGCTTGAAGGTGGTGAATGGGAGGGGAAGTGGGGCTGGGTGATGGGGAGTGGTGTGCGCTCCCCGAACTGGGCTGAATGCTGCCCCCTAGTGGTGGGAGCCTACCCAAAGCTCTTTGCACCCCTCGAGGCAGCAGCGTCTGGTGCAGCAGTGAAACCAGTGGGAGCTTTGGCCACACCAGGCCCAGCCCCTAAGCCCCCTCCTCCACCCCTCGCCTGAGCTACATGCCCCCAAGCGAGCTGCATTAAATACCATCTTAAAGGGAAGGCGTGGAATTATCACCCAAGGGGCCCACAGTTGCAGGGACAATAAAGGCGAGATGTCAGGTCACAGGCCCTGCGGAGAGACAAATGAAGCCGCTTCCAGAGGGGGAAGAAATTGCTGCTGCTGGCAGATAAAGCCACAGAGCTGGACCGATCGAACGCGCAGGCCGGAGGGAGACGTCTGGGAGGATGAGTGGGGGGAGGAGCGCCTTGAATAGATCCTGGGAGAGCGGGACCATTGTAAGAGGCTGGAAAAATCCAACCCTATCGCCCCCCTCCCCCGTTTAGATCTTTAGGAAAGCGGCGACGGAGGAGCCAGGAACTGACAGGCAGGTGGGTCTGAGCTCAGGCAAGGGGCGATTATAAGGGATCAGCTGGTGAAACAACTGAGGATGCGGGATGTGATCGGACCTGGGAATCAGGGCTTTCATCTTTCCAAGGTTCAATCGCATCTGCGGGAAGAAAGAGAAACATTCCAGGGGCGTCTTCTGACCAGATAACGCAAGGGAGGGGGCAGAGGCGAATTCTGATCACAGAGCTGGGGGAGGGTTCAGAAAAGAACCGGAGCGTTTTAGGGCTCGTGATCAGCCTCGGGAGTTCTTTGAGCTCAGAGCGGGGTAATCTCATGCTTCAGGACACCCGGGCCGCAGGGGTCAGGAAGGAGATTTTTCCCCTCTGTGTGCATTGGGGATGAAATTCACCCCAGTGCAGAGGGATCAAGCATAACCCTTGGCTGAGACCCTCTGCAGAGGGGTGGACTGCACAGGAAGATAGGAAGCGCCAGACCGGATCAGACTTGAGTCTCATCTAGCCCAGTATCCCGTCTCTGCCAGCGCGCAACACCAGATGCTGTAGCGGAAGCTGTAAAAACCCTGCAGTGGTGGTCGCGGGATCCGCCACCCCCAGGAAGGTTTCATCCAATCCCAAAGAGTAAGAGACCGGCTTTAGCTCTGAAGCGCGACATTTTATCCTCTGGCTAGTCCGGTTACCTACACAAATGGCCCATCCCTCTTTGGATCTTGCTAAATCCTTGGCCTCCTTGACATCATGTGGCAGTGAGTTCCGCCGGCTAATTACACGTCCGGTGGAGAAAGCCTTTCCTTGTAGCCATTTTGAATTCCCCACCTTTTTAATGTTACTGAGCATCCCTTTGTCCCTGTGCTGCAAGAACAAATGCTCCCAAATGATCTCCCCCCGGCCTCCCTCCAGACTGTTTAGCTGATAGCTGTATAGGCTGTCCCCTCTCCTCTCTGCCTCTGGCGGCTCCCTGAGCCCGCGCTGATTCTGAAATTGGACCCAGGCCGTGCGGCTGCGTGTGTCAGGACAGCCGGTCTCACTCCAGGCTGCGCTGTAGGGGAGAGCTGATCCCCAGGCCGGACGGCCTGTCCCTGCAAAGGGATCCTAGCAGGGAAGCCAGTTGCTGCACCAGAGGTTCCCCCGAGCGGCCGCTGGATGGCCTCAGCCCCAGGCAGCGCTTGGCAGCTCAGGCAGGGCGGGAGCAAACCCAGCGCTGCCGCATGGGCCTTGACCTTTGAACCTTGCTCTCCTCGCTGGTTTTTTTCCACCTGGGACGAAGTGTTCCCAGCTCAGGGGCTGCCCTGCCCCATCAGGGTCCTGGATCAGCAGCCCCCAGCCCCATCCTGCAGCGGGCAGCGGCCTGGAGGGGGCTCAGGATCAGGGAAAACCTGTCAATGATTGACCTGGGCACGGAGGGCGAAGGCCCAGGCGCTGGGACTGCCAGCGACTCGCCCTGCGGGGAGATATAACCGCCCAGGGCGGTGCTGGAACAGCAGCGCCGGGCCATCTCCGGCTGCGGGCTCGGCTCCGTGCTCACGTTCCTCTAGCTCAGGGGGCCTATCCAGCAGGGTCCAATCGCTTCCCCGAGCAACGCAGAGGCCACCTGCGGGGGGCCCCGGGGCCCCTTCCGTGCTCTGCGGGAGGGGGCATCCATTTCCCCACCCCTAAAATGCAGCCACCTCTGGGGTGTAAATATGCTGTGCCGCTCTGCCCCCATAACGCCACAGAGCAGGGCGTCGTGGCGCGGGGAAGGGAGGAACTAGGGGAGGGATCGATAACCCGAAATGCCAGCTCTCCATGGGGGGGACGGGACATTTCGGGTCTGCTCGTTGCAAATCAACGGGAATCTTTCAAGCCGGGCCCTCGCCCGCGTGCAAGCTGAAGGCAGGGAGGATTTTAGGAGCAGGGAATGGGCCGAGCATGGGCTGCAGCCGGGGCTAGCGGGGTTAACGGCCTCGCTGCTGACCGTGCGGGGGTGGACCGCTGGCCCCGAGGAAGTGGATGGGAATTGGGCCAATTCCCCAGCTGTCCAGCAGCCGTCGGCTCCAAAGGCCGGAGAGCTGGGGTTGAGTAACCCTGTGGCCCCCACCCCAGCCCACTCTTCGGAAGTTGGACGTGTTCCCAGGCAA
>NW_020664967.1:399579-461284 GCF_002925995.2 Terrapene triunguis | reverse complement strand
CGGCAACGTTCGGCATGCGGCTCGCCAGGGTGCGTACCCTGGCGAGCCGTGTGCCGAACATTGCCGACCCCTGCTGTAGTCTGTGTCTGTCCTTGCAATTTCTCCCGCCCCCTGTCCCGAGAAGCCCGGCTTCGTTTGCGTCACTCGCCAGGCTGAAATCGCGGCTGTTTGTGGAACGCTTTGGTAGAGAATCGGAAATGGCTGTGGTCAAAAATGGCTGGTGCCTCTGCGCGTCACCGCTCCTGACGCTTTGGTGGTCTGGTGCATCTCATCAGTTCCATCTGGGGACTAGTCCGCACCAGCAACATTAAAGCGCTGTGGCTTGTGTGGTCACGGCAGAGCGCCGGGAGAGAGCTCTCCCAGCCCTCGAAAAAACCCACCTCCGCGAGGGGCGCAGTTCCCAGCCCTGGTGCCCTGTACAGCGCTGAAACGTGCTGCGTTCAGGGGGGTGTTTTTCCCCACCCCCGAGCGAGACAGTCGCAGCGCTGTAAGCCGTGGGTGGTGCGTGCATGCTCCACTGGGGCCGTGTATTTACCAGGACGTGTTTTTTCATGCCCGGCCGTAATTAACACCCCGAGAGCCACCCCAGGCGCAGCGGAGGTAAAGCGCCAGGAGCCGGAACGGTTTTGGGGAGGAGAGTTCAGAGCTGTTCTGTGGGTTACGGCAGCTCTGGGGCACCCAGCTGAGGCGAGGTTCCTTTGTGCCCGTACACCGAGCGCAGGGAGTGGGTCTCTGCCCCGAAGCGCTGGCAGTCTCAAATAAACCCTGTTCACAGAGCAGGAACTGAGGCATAAGGAGATTACAGTCCAGACTGTTCCCAGAGGGACTAGTGGCTTTGGGGTGCTGCAGTTCTGGGGCCCACCCCAGCTCCTGCCTGGGGTCTGATTTTCCAGAGGGCAGGTGCCTGGCACTCTCTGAAAACCAGGGGGCAGGACAGGACTCAGGTGAGGTTCCCAGATTATCTCCTCCTGCGTAGCTGGAGGATTTGCCCATGGCAGCTGAAAGCACAAACCCAGCTAGCCGCTGGCCCCTGTGGACTGGCCGGTGGCTCAATACATCCCCCGCTCGGCACTTGTTGTGTCGTTAACCCTGGGTGGGGTTCCGGTGCGTTCTGTTTGTTCCAAGTCACTGATTTCCCAGGGGCTCTGACTCACAAGTGCTTGGGGCGGGGGTGCCGGAGCCTTTCAGGTCATTGGCTGTGCTCTCCGGCAGGTGTTGCTAGATGCGATCCGCCGCCCCGTGCCCCCTGGGATTTTCGGGCAGGTGGAGGTGTGGTAATGGGGACAGAGGAATTTCCAGGGGGATTGACAGGGAGGGAATCGCCTGCGAGGCCTGTTTTAAAAGGCAGGTCTCCCTCCTGCTCCGTGTAGGTTTGCAGCACAGCGCGTCTTCCCATCACGTACCCCAACGGCATGCGTACGCGAGCTGCTCCCCGCCAGACTCCGGGGTCTCCAGTCATCTGCTGTACGAGGAAATTCCATCGGCTTCCTTCTATCCGTCCCCCCTCCGGCCTCTCTCTTTTCTCCTCCCCCTCTCCGGGTGGCTTTAAGGCCAGACGGGATCATGGTGCTTAGCTGGTCTTGCCTCCTGCATAGCCCAGGTCCTAGATTTTCATTCCTGCAGCGGGAGGGAAGCCACAGAACTGATGCTGACGAGGCCGATTTCAAGAGGACTGTATCCGGGACAGGCCCTAGTCCGGAATCAGGGCCCCCTCGTGCTAGCCCCGTACGCACGGAAGAGAAGCAGTCCCTGTCCCGCGGAGTTGGCAATCGGTGACCCTGACCCTGCAAAGATTTTTATGCATGTGCCTAACGTGGCGTGGGCGTGTGCAGCTCCATCACTCTTCGTGCTCAAACGGAAGGGCCAAGTGCCAGCCTTTGCCCGTCTGTCTGTGTGGGGGTTTTGTCCTGCCACCCATCACCATTGTATCTGGGCCCTTTCCTTGTAAGATCGGTAGCGAAGTCCCTAGTGAATGCAGTGGAGCCTCTGGCACTTTTGGGGGGTGAAAACTCTGCTTTCAGGAAGGGTTTTTTATTTTGATTTTTTTCTAGCTGTTTCTTTAGGGCAGAGGTTAGTGGGGAGGAAGTTTCCAGGCTAATAACGTGGTTCCTTTCCTCTTTCTCTCCCTTCCTTTCTGCTGCCCTGTTTCACGTTCTGTTTCTTCTTGCCACCTGTTCCCCCCACCCCCATTTCCTGGCTCTTTCTCTCACCTCTTTTTATGCCTTTTTTGGACTCTGCGGAGTTCAGGAAACTCCTACCCTGGCAGCACTTGGTGGCCCCAGGTGACTAATGCTCCTAAGAGTGATGAAAAACGAAACAGCGTAGTCTGTTTCCTCGTGCATGAAACCTTTTGGAACCTCCTTTGCAGAGGGCAGTGGACTCAGTTCTGTCTTAATTGGGTTCCTCTTTGCGGCCGGCTAGAGCTGTTCTGTGCCTGGCCCTGGCTGGGTGCTGCTTCCTTTGGGATTTTCACCCGGTTGCAGCTGGTGGCCGGGTGCTTAGATGCGTTCGTCAGTGCACGCCGGTCCCAGCAGCGGGCGTGTTCAGGGGGAGGATGTCATGGTTTAGCAGAGAGAGGTCACCCACCTCTATCCTGCAAGAGCGTTGTGTCTACCTGGAGCGTGCTGCTGTCAGTTCTGTTCCCAGCTCTGCCGCTTCCCTGCTGTGTGACCACGGGCAGCTTCCCTCCCCTTTTGTGCCTCAGTTTCCCCTCCCAGCCCTTGAGCTCTTTGGGTGAGGGGTTGCCCCTTGCTCTGTGTCTGCGTAGCTCCTGGTGTGATGGGTTCTGATCTCGCTTGGTGCTAGCGGAATACACGTGACAGCGCCGGGAAGGCTGGTTTCAAAGGGCTCGTTCCTCTGGAGTGGCAGCTTTCGAAAATGATATGGTTGAGTCCCGGCTTCCCGGAGCCGAGCGCGTTGAGGTAAACTCCATCCCTGCCCTGGCGCTGAGCCTCTGCCGTGCCACCCTTCACCCTCCCACGCCCGCTGGGCAGCCCGTCTCTTGCTGCGGAGGGATCAAGGGGGAAGCGTTTATCACCTGCCCTGTCTTTGTTTCAACACTGAGCACCTTGGGCTTTTGGTCGGGCAGAGAGGGAACCTGCGACCGAGTGGCGTACGAACTGGCTTTGCGGACGGCGCTGGAGGGGAAGGATAGCCCAGTGGTTAGCTCCTTGGCTTAGGAAGTGGGTGACCGAGGTTCCGCTCCCTGTTCCACTCATCGACTGCCTTTGTGACCTTGAGCGATTGGCTTAGTGCTGCTGGAGGCGGCCGAGCATGTTTTGGTAACAGTGCGTTGTGATCTACGGATGAAAAGCGCTAGAAAAGAAATCGGCCTGTGGAGTCGGGATGGAACCCGACTTGTCCTTCAGCACTCCCCTCCCCACGCCGGGAATAGAACCCAGGTGTCCTGATCCCCAGTCCCTTCCTGCTCTATCCCCTGGGCCCTACTGTCCTCAGAGCCGGGCCTCGGGTTCTCTCCCGGAACGTGGATGGCGGGAGAGCGGAATCCGCTTTGCTTTGAGTGGGGGCAGGGGGAACGTTGCTGGAGCTCGCTGCCGGGCACCGAGAAATCCCGCGTGAGAGCCGGGCTGCGGAGGCCAGGAGGAGCCGAACTGCTGCGCTGTAGGTTTTGTGAGAGTGACTCGTGCCCCTGGAACCTGGCAGGGAGAGGAACACAGATGATTTTGGGTTGAGTGGGGAGCGCTGGTCTTGTGGTTAAGGCAACAAACCAGGCCTTGGAAGGACCTGGGTTCTATTCCTGGCTCTGCCACAGACCACCCCCCTCATTGATCTTGGCAAGTCACTTCCCCAGCTTGGTGCCTCAGTTTCCCCGTTTCTGTCCCCCCCCACCCTTCGTCCGTTTAGATTGTAAGCTCAGGGGCTCTCTTTTACTAGAAGTCTGTGTAGTGCCCAGCACGGGGGAGCCCCGATCTCAGTTGGGACCACTAGCCTGTACTGTAACACACACAACCACAAGGAGCGTTTGCAGAAGAGTCAAGGAACGGAGACGCGAGAGGATTTGGCATATTGGTCCAGTTGAACTGTCAGCCTTTTGCTGAGGTTTTGAGATGGCAGATAGGGGTGGGGTGAGGGTTACCCCCTCCCCGGTAGCGCTTGCAAATGCCGGCTGAGATCACGGCCCCATTGCGCCAGGCGCTGTACAGACGTGGAGCAAGAGGCGGCCTCTGCCCCGGACGCCTTGTGATACAGGCAGCCCTTCCTTTATCTCCCATGTTACAGCTAAGAAGGACCCTGGAGAGACGAGGGTCTTGATTCCCAAGGCCTGTCGTGTGAACCCGGCTAGAAGTATCGAAACGGAGTATTCTGGAAATCTGGGCCTTTATTACGTGCCTCGGGGGTGGGGGAACTGGGAATCCGCCCTTCCTCAGAACTGGGATGTTCCAGGTATCAGCAGCCGCTGGCTCCCGTTAGCCGAGCTGCAGAATGAATTGTGCAAGAGAAGATGGAAGTTCCGGGAGGCCTCGTTGCAAAACCCTTCCTGAAATCGCAGCTTTTTGGGGGCTGCAGAGGCGAGGCCCTTGTGCAAGAGCGAAATCCCTGTCTCGTGGGAGAGAGTTGCGAAATGCCCTGAATGCTGATCCTCTCTTTCAATTCCCTCCGTCCGGGCTCCTGATGCAGTTTGCAACTTTGGGTTGTGGAAAAAAAGAAATATCGTCCCGATTCCCCCCCCTTATTTAAAAAAAAATCCCACCCGAGGAGTGAATCCTCAAAGCTCCCGTGGGCCGTGGACCTGCCCTCGCCGCCTTCTGGCGGTAGAATACAGAGCGCGAGAGAATTGCGGTTCACGAGTTAACACGAGGCCTGTGTCGGGGTTACAGGCGAGAGAAGTGTGAATCTGTGATCTCTTAGGAAAAAGGAGGGGGGTGAGAAGAGTCGTGAGCAAACTGGAGAGCTGTGAATCGGCTGTTGTAATATTCTGCAGTGTTCACAGGGGAAGGGCATCTTTGTGATTTCAGTGGGCTGGCACTTGGATCTGGGTTCAAGTGCTGCCTCTGCCACAGGTTCCCTAGATGACTTTGCCCGCTCCGTGCCTCGGTTTCCCCTCTCGCCGTACCTCTGTCTTGTCCGTTTAGCTTGCCAGCGTTTCAGGGCAGGGGACTGTCTCTTGCTGTCTGTGTGTACAGCAGCCTCCCCTTCCTCCCCCCGGCCTTGGTAGGGGTCTAGGCGTTATTGTAATAGAAATAATAAACATTAGAAGTCAAAATTTTAAAGGCACCCAGGCAACATAATAATCGTGCTGAGAACGAACTTGCTCTTGCGTGTAGCACCGGAGGTTGCTAGGCAAGACAGAGACGAGGGGTTATTTTCCAGAGCGTTTCCTTTTTGCCGTATGCTTTGCTTTTGTGTGTAGTCAGTTTCACATCTCTCCCCCCACATAACCGTGTGGCACTTTCATTAGCCACAGGGGCAGGGAACCGCCCTGTCTCTATTACATCCAGCCCCGATCTCCTTGGGCTCATGGTGGTACTGGATTAAGAAAGTTGAGAAATCTGCACTCGGGACTAGGATCCCGGACTCCTGGGTTCTCCTCTCAACCTACTACACTGATTTACTTTGCTGCCTGGGGCGAGTCTCGTCACCTTTTCTCTGTGCCTCTCTTCATTGACTTGTGAAAGTGCGTTTGTGCCCCTCGCTCCCTGGTGCCATGCGGATGATTTTTTACCAAGGGCTTTGACGATGAGGCGCGTTAAGTGTCATTAACCTGGTGCAAAGGGTTATTGGGTAGCCAGGATGAAATTAACAAAGGGAGAAGTAGGCGGAATTTTGCTCTCTCAGCGGCTGCGGGGTTGTCTACGGAGGGAACCCTTATCGCTTGGGGATGGTTCAAACCAGGCTGGACAAAATGCTGAGGGGAACCGTCCTGCACTGGCTGGCAGATGAGGCTAGAACAGAGAGCGTCTCTCTCTGCTTTCTGTAGTTCTCTGGTGATAAACCGATCCCCAAACGATCCCCTTTCTTCCGTGCAGTGCGCCGTCCCTCCGTGTGCGCTCCTTCCAGTAGGTCACCGCATCAACCCACTGCCACTTACTCGCCGATTCAAATGACATCCTGTTTATTTTAGTGTTTCCTGTTTCGAGTTGATCCTCGAGTCTAGGGGGAGCTCTGTATTCAGCCGGTCGGGAAGGAGGATGGAGGAAGGGAGCAGACGAATGCAAAGTTCTGTTGAATCAAGACCGCCCCTCCGTTATCGTTGTGAAAGCGATTACAGTCCGAAGATGCCAGCGGCACAAAGGATCGATGAAGTAACCTTTGCATGCGCTGGTTTTTCCTCTAACTGGCGGTTAATTGACTTGACCATTGTCCAGGGCACGCGGTTACTGATACAGATGCTGGCTGTGTAGCGGGGAGGGCCTGGAAACGGGGGTATAACATGCTCTTGCTGACAGATGGACTCTTGGGAAGGCAGTGGTGTCTAGTGGTGGTTCTGTTTGTGGCTCTGGCCTGCTGGGAGACCTGGGGCAAGTCGCATCTGGGTCTCGGTTTCCCCATCTGTGAAATGGGGAATAACGCTCCAGACCTGCTCTGTAAAGCACTCGGAGAGCTACTGATGGAAAGAGCTAGTTGACAATAATCATACCAGGTCTCCCTCTCCTATCTCGAATGGCCGCAAGGGAATATTTGCCAGAGCCCAAAGGGGCTTTGGGTGGGATCTGTCTCTGGCAGTGGTTTTTAACCGTTTTTCATTTGCAGACCCCTACAAAACGTTGCGTGGCGGTGCGGAGCCCTTTAGACCTAGTCCGCGGGCGCCTGGTTGAAAACCACTGCTCTGTGGGGCTTGTCTGGGCCCCATTACGCGGCACCTCTGAGCACCATCCAGTCTGCAGTCTGTCGCACCCTAGGCACATCCTTCCTCATCTCTGCCTCTGCAAGAATCTCCCCCGACCCTATAGACGGACGGTATCTCTTGAAGGGATGCTCTGACTGGTGAAAGGTTTAAGCTGTGGGCTGCAATTCACCTCTTGTGCACTAGGCTTTCACCACTGGTTGCACGAGGGCTGAATTTTCACCGATGCGGGAGGAGGGCGAGCCGGAGCCGGGGGCAGGACGTGTTACAGGCTGTGTGGAAAACACAGCCCCGCCCCTGCAGGAATGCGAGGCTGGCTTGCCATGGAGCCGCTTTGCTGGGATGCGCCCGCTACTCCCTTGTGCACGTGGGCCAGCCTTGTGCTGTGTGTTTGGGGACGAGGGGGGTTGAGTCACGCTGCCCCGCCCAGGGCTGAGCTTTCCAGTGAAATCAGCAGCCGCTCATTGGCACGAGGCGCCTCTCTCGCTCCCCCCTACGTGTCTTCCCTTGGCTGCTCAGTTACCCATGCAGCCGGGTTGCCTCTGTGCCCACCTTGCAGGTGCAGTGGCATTGGGAAGGGGTGGTGCCGGATTGTTTCTGCCACTGGCCTTTCTGGGGCCGGGGGGCTCTGCCTCGGTGGGGGAATCCTGCCGCCGGCTGCGCCGATGGGTGCTCGGTTCTTTTCATGCCTTTACGGGCGTTGTGTTTGGATTTCCCATATTTGGAGAATCAGGGGGGCCCAGTCCTGGGCTGGTGGAACCCGGGGCAGCTCCCCCATCTGGCGTGGGTTTACTCCGCCCGAGGAGCTGGCGTTGTGGGTCCGAAGCGGAATCCTCCGGAGACGGAAGCGGGCTGGGGAGAAAATCGGCGTTTAGAGATTCCAGCCACGGCTTCCCCACCTGCCCCGTTAACCAGGAGTCTCCGCGGCTCGGGGCATGAACCGGCCCCTCCCCAGAGGCTCACAAGAGGCTGCTTTGCTTGCCGCAGAGGACGGAAGAGGTTGGATCTCTGTGTGCCCGAGACAGGGTGTGGTGCCTTGATTGGCCAGCCATGACCCCCACCAATGGCTCATGTCTCCGTGTGCCCTCCTCCTTCCCCTGGGCTTGGAGCTCCCCGCACCAAAGGGACCCCTTCCCGTTTCGTTCACCACGCCCTGGGAACTAGCTTCCGGTGCAAAGCCTGAGGTGTGGACTGCGTCGGAGACGTGAACGAGCCAGGCTCGCATGCTGCACTGCGGGACAAGGCTGTCCTCTGGCTTCTCCCCCCAGGCCTTCAGGGCTGCGGCCATCTTTCTTGGTAGTATTATTATTAAGGTATATTGCAGTAGCCTCTGTTGAGAGTGGGGATCTGTCCTGCTGGGCGCCGCACGAGCACAGAGTGAGAGACAGTCCTTGCCCCACACGGAGGGGAAACTGAGGCACAAAGGGAGGCAGTGACTTGCCCACACTATAGGGGATGGGAGACGTAGACTGTTTGCACCCTACTGAGTGCTCTGTTTAATAATCAGTGTCAGAGGCAGCTTTGTCTGAGTGGCTAGAACAGGGAGGGGGACGTGGATTTGGGACCCCTTGGGGACCGCTCTCCGGTTTGCCCCGGACTGTACGTGGGAAGAATGAGGTCGTACAGCAACGCTGGGACGCTCGCTGTTGATTTCACCTTCCAGAGGACTTTACAGATGGGCCAAGGAACATAACAGAAGCCGTGGCCCTCGGGCACTTCGCAGTCCGCTATTCTGAATGCTGGGCTTATTGGGAGCCCCTGTGGAGATGGGCGTGGAATTTGGATCCCTGTTGCCCTGAAATGGAGAATCCCCGTGAGCAGCGTAGGGCCTGTGACACACAGTTGAGCAATTCCGACTCTTTCCAAGAGGGGGCAGTCAGACGTAGGCAGCCCCGCCAGCACACCGTAGTTCCCGGTGCGCTCTCCGGGGCTGGCAGGGTCGGGCTCAGGCTCTGTGGGGGCTCAGTTGAATCAGTCTGGAAGCGCAGAACATCGTCAGTGGAACAGACAAGCTGCTCGTGTTTTGAGTGAGCTGATCTGTGTCCTCTCCTGCGTGTCAGACCCGCTCCCGGTGCAGAATCTCTCGGGCTCCACAGCAGAGGGTTGGGTAGGAATGGAGACATCTGGGTTCTACTCCTACCCCGACCCAATAAACTGACTTCTGGTACCCTGTGCATTGAATTTAGAGCTACCTGGCTGCGTCTGAGAGGCAGGCTGGCCCCATGGTGGTGACGTGGACTGCCATAGCGGTGCGGGGGAACTCCAGGTCTGGACCAGCCCCCCTTCAGGCTGGGCATGGAGCATTATTTATTAGGTGTATTCCGGTAGCACCTTGCAGCTCCGGTCCCGGTCCAGGGCCCCATTGTGGTAGGTGCTTTACAGACACACAACGAAAAAATGCTCCCTGCTCCAAGGTGTTTAGACCCGATTCAGTCCACCACAGACTCCCTGTGGCAATTCAACTTTGCTGGTCCATGCCTCAGTTTCCCCAGCTCTAAAATGGGATATAATAGCCCTGTTGCACGGGGGAGTTGTGAGGACAACTACTGGAAAGATTTTGCGGTGCCCTGCTCCTATGGTGATGGGGCATCCCAAAACCTTCGAGAAGTTTATTGACCTGCTGAATGGTGTGCGAGGTAGAGTTCCTCCAAAGAAATGCATTGAGATGATCTTTGCAACGTACAACCGTTTGTTTTTTTGCACAAGCCAGTACAAGATGAACGCTGAGCTATTTACAGATCCATTTTTGCTGTTGACTCAACCTTTCAGTCCCTTACGTTTAATGTACCTTGGCAGCCAGCTCCGGGCCGTGGCAAATACTTTTGAGGTTACTATTCAGCTGAAACTTGTTGGGTTTTTTTTTGTTCCCTGCCTCCTCTTAAAAAATAAATCCGGGTTGGTTTCCAGAGCTGGCTTGCTCGGTCCTATCCCATTGCATAAGGATTCCTTCTCCCATGCGCCCGCCCCCGTTTCTTATGCTAAATATAGAATACAACGCACCTCTTCGCCAGAGAAACCGAACCGACGGACTCCAGCCCCGCCAACACGGCGATCTACCAGTGCTGCTACTCGCGTGTTTAAAGCGACACCCCAGTAGTCAGCCTAAAGTACTTCGTTGGAATGACTTCTGCTGGGTTAGAGGCTAGGAGCCCCCAGGCTGGGAGCAGGACCCCATTGTGCCAAGGGCCGTGCAAATGCAGAACAAAAGACCGTCCCGGCCTCGAGCGTGGGGGAGGGGCACGGGGCACGTTTTTTTTGGCTTTTGTAAATTTAAAATCGGGCAAAGGACGGACATGCCTGAATTGCACACAATAAAGGAGAACCTACCTGCCTTTCCAGTTGCATCTTTAATTGGATTAACTAACAGCTCACTAAAAGATGCCACTTATTCAAAGCAACGTTACGAGGGCAATTAAAAAAAATGTGAAATGAATATTTACTGGCTCCGGTTTGCACAGCGCCGGCCTAGACAAAGGAACGGGGGGCGGGGGGTGGGGGTTTCGGTCGTGACACGTTAAACGTGCCGCGTCATTCATTTAAAATAAAAAACAATCCATTTTGTTTCGGAAAATTCGTTTCCTTTTTAATTGGCTGCCTCATTCAAAGCTGTAACTTCAGTCTGTTGGGGGCCGTGTGAACCCCGCACCATTCTGCTGCTGTACCCAGGGCCTGCGCTGAATTCTGGGCTGGTTTTGTTTTCGGTGGCTTGCCGGGCAAATGGTTGTTTTAATGTATCCAGAGCTCTGAACCCCTTCAATCTAGTTTATCGATTCAGCGCAGTGCAGAGCTCCGTTACCGTCTGAGAGCCGGGCGCTGGATGCTCATTGAAGAACCGATTCGAGCGGCAGCTCGTTACACTCGGCTGTTCGTCAGATCCATCTTTTTGCTTCTTTCGTGCCAAGGATAGTCATAACGTTTTACCTGTTAACGAGCCCTCTTTCGTTAGTCTCGTTGGTTTCCCAGCTGTCAGCCCCTCCTCGTGTGCCATTGGCGGTGCCTAACGAGGTTGAATTAACTGCAAATCCATATGAAGCCAGCTCAAGATGGTTTTCCTAAGTGACTCGTGGTTCCGGGGGCTTCTGTTGGTTTTTTTGTGGTGCTCAGCTTGAGACCTTTCCCCGAGAGCAAACGCTGGGTGCTGGCTGACGCGCTGCTCTCAGGTCCCCAATTTTGGGCACCCCAAATCGCTGGTCGCTTTTCGAAAATCTTGACCTCAAATGATTTGAAGAGGCATCAAGTGGCCAGGTTAAGGTTAAACCACCACATACAAAAAATTCTGGTTGTATTTATAATCCTCAGCGTCCGGGGTTCTCAACCTTTCCGGACTGCTGTACCCCGGAAGCTTTGCGGGGGCCCCCCATGGCGTGGGACCCTGGCCAGTTGCCTTGCTTGCCACCCCTTGATCTAGATGAGTTGATGTCCCCCCTGGAAGACCTCTGCGTACCCCAGGTTGAGAACCGCTGCTCTACATGCAAGTTTAAACTTTCCCTTCCAGGAATGCCTTCCCTTGCTTTGCAAAGGCAGGGCGATTTTATTGATTGTTGAGTTGATCATGAGCCGGGCTCTGGGCTGTGGAATTTGAGTTGCCGACTCATCAAATGCTGTGCCCGGGGAGATGCTTGTTTGGTGGCAGGGACTGAGGGGAGCTGATGAGCTCCTGCAGACCTCGGCTGCCTAGAACTGCCCTGATGCTTCCCCGGGGCTGGATACTGAGATTGGAGGGTCTGTGTTTGTGCAGCGATGGGGGCCCGGTCTGGGACTCCTAGGTGCTGTTGTAAGACACCTACCAAGTAAACCTCTCGCCGGGACCTCGTGCTCCTTCCGTGTGCTGGTGTGTTCGGCCCTGCGCTGGGATTGCAAGCGGGTCAGGGCGTGGCGTGGCCGTGTGCGCTGCACCCAGCACAGCGATTAAGGCCTGTGGGTAGAATTGCAAGGCAGACACCTAGTACCGGCGCACAGTGGTAACCATCTGTCGATCTCGGGTACTTCCATGGCTTCCAGGGCCTCACAGCTTCACTGGATTTCGTCTGGCCCCCCCCTTGTAAGGCAGGGCCGTTCGGTTATGGCCGTTGGACAGACGGGGACTGAAAGCACAGTGAGACTAAGCGTTTGTGTCTACGCTGCATGCTGTGCCCGGGTCTTGCCTGGGCTCTCAGCGTCCACATGGCCTTTGCGTTTCTCATCGACACGTCCACACTGCACTGCGCAGACTTTCTGACTCGGGTCCGTGGTTTGAGCTGCGTCCGCACTGCAGAAGGCCAAGGCTTGGACCCAGGTCACCGGGCCATCCCCCAGCAGAGAGCCGGCTCCTGAGGGCTCGCTGACCCCCGACTCAGACTGATTTCAGAGTGGACAGGACGGGGACTTGGGCTCAGACCTGAGTCAGAGCCCGGGTTTAGCTGCAGGGTAGACACAAGCACGGCCACACTGGGTCAGAGCATGGTCCATCTTACCCAGCATCCTGTCTTCCGATCATGGGCTGGGTACAGAATAGAGCAAGTATGGAATGATCTCTCCTGTTTTCTGGGAATCCGAGGTGTAGGGTCGCCCCGGGCGGGCACAGCTGGGGCTTGTTACATTTCTGGCTGATTTTCACATACTCACCCGGATTGATCTCTGTTTGTCACCCCTGCCCCTAAGGAATGTGATTCGGATACCGTAAGCCCCCTGCACATAAGTCAACCCAACTTTGTGAATATTAAGTGTGGCAAATTGCCGGCACTACTATGATGGGTTCGCGCTTTCTCTTCTGGGGCGGGGGGGGGGGAAGTGGGGTTCAGGGCACCATTTCTTGCCCCTGAACAGGAATATTAACTGCCCCACTAGTGTCCTAGAGGAGGGGAGTGGAGAGGGAGGGACCCGGGCCCGCCCTCTACTCCGGGTCCCAGCCCAGGGCCCTAGGGATAGCGGTAAACCACTTGAACTAGCGGTTCCTTCCCCTGGGCTACTTCCCTCTCCGGCCCTTCCGCTTGTGGGGGCTTCCTGCCCTCCCTCTGCACAAGCCAGGTGCCCCTGTACTTAGGGTCTTGGTCTTCTTAGCCCACCGCCGCACTTCTCCAAACTTCCCTCTGCTTCCCTCCGAAGTGCTCTCTGCTCCAACTCCAATCCACTCTGTTTCTACTCCTTCAAACTGTTCTCTGCTCCAACACCTTCCCCTGTCTGATTGAAGTAGGGGGTTTGATCAGGTGACTGGCTTCAGGTGCTCTAATTAATCTATAGCAAACTTTCTTCCCTCTACAGGGTATAAGGCTCCCTTCTAATCCTCTCTCGCTGCCCTCTGGCCATGCTGTATCACATAAGATGATCCGGCTAAACTCTAGCTCCAGGTATGCCGAGGGGCGCAAAACCGGTGCTGTTTCTATCCGTAGGTGTCCGTTTACTTTGTTGTTAGCGTTCCCGGGTTTGCAGCGAGGAACTCGGACGTGCTTCTCAGCGGAGTTCTTCGCTGGTTTCAGGAGGTCAGTTTACAGGGCGGGGTACGTCCGGATTTCACGCGCGGCTCTGTAACTGGAACAAGAGAGCCCCGAAGCCCGACGTAAGTCACGCTGGAATGGGATGAAAGCTCCTGCTCCGAAAAACCAAACCAAACCGAAAAACTGGGGGCAGCAAAGTCTCGGCAGCCGGGTCTGCAGACTTGGGCTCTCGCGACGGCGCTAGGAATAGTCGTGTTGACATTCCCGCTCGGGCTGCGAACGCTGGCAAAGGGGCTGAGCGTAGCCTCTCCAGGGCTATTTTTAGCGTCGGCGCGCAAGGCCAAGGCTGGAGACCTGAGGCTCTGAGATTCGCTCCCGCCGGGTTATTTATTGGTTTTGGTGGTGCAGGCGGACGGACCCTTAAGTGGCTTGCCCCAGGGTGTCGGTGGAAGGGTGGGGAATTAGCAGCCCCGGTCCCTGACACGGGCCGGCTGCGAGTTTAATTGCAGTGGAGAAGGCCTTTGCTACTCTGTCATCCTGCACGTGTAGCTCATGGCCCAGTCACGGGTTTAGCTTGACCTGCACGTTTCCTGGTTCTTGTCCATGCTGGACGTGGTCTCCCTCGCGCCTTTATCTTTTCCTCCTGGGAATATAAACATCGCCTTTGGGAGAGGTGCCCAGAGCAAAGGCAAGGCAGTGAATTACTCCCTGTCTCCTTCCCCCCCGCCTACCTTTTGTTTCAGGGCTTCGTTATTGTTTGGAAAAGGAAGTGGTCAATTTTTAATACTTCCTAAAGTGCCGGCCGCCGGATGCGCCAGGTGTGAATGGCTTCCCGTCCCAGGCAGGGCAGGAAAGCGGCGGGTAACCAATAGCTTTTCCTAATGAGCTTTTCCCATTGCAGCCACTGCGATCCTTCCTAGTTGTCTGAACCTGGTTTTCTTTGAATCAGTCTTAAAATTGAATAGATTCCTGGGTGTTTGAAGGGCATAAGGGCGTCAAGTAATCTGCCCTCCTGTATTAGGAAGGATGGAGTAGTGGGTAGAGCACCAGCCCAAGACATGGGAGACCCGGATTCAATTCCCCACTCTGCTACCGATTTCCTGTATGACCTTGGGCAAGTTCTTTAGTCTTTCCGTGCAACAGTCCACCATCTGTTCGGTGGGGATAAGAGCGCTGCCCTGCCTCCCCAGAGGGCGTGGGGATACACATAGTAAAGACAGAAGAGCTCAGATACACGGTGATGTATAACACAGGGCAAAAATGCGCCTAGCGATTCCTGCCTCAAGCCCGTTCTCGTTGGGGAAGGGGAGTTGGGGCCCCTTGAGCTTTCTCTCCTCCCCGTTGTCCCCCCAGCCGGGAGCACCCCCTGGTTGCATGGCCCTTGGGAAGGAAGGCTGCCTTTGCTGTTACGGCAATGGCCTTGGGAGATGTGAGTCAATTCCAGCCCTTGCTACAAACTTCAAGCAAGTCACGTAGGGGAAGATTTTCCACAGGACCCATGTGATTTAGGCTCTCAAGTCTCTTTTGAAAATGAGACTTAGGCACCAAAGTTACTTGTGCACTTTTAGAAAACTTTCCCTTTTAAGAAAAAGAAATCTCTCGGCGACTCAGTTTCCCCTCTGTAAATTGGAGAGAATTCTCCTTCCTTTGCCTGTCCTGTCTATCTAAACCAGGGGTAGGCAACCTATGGCATGCGTGCCAAAGGCGGCACACGAGCTGATTTTCAGTGGCACACACACTGCCCGGGTCCTGGCCACTGGTCTGGGGGGCTCTGAATTTTAATTTAATTTTAAATGAAGCTTCTTAAACATTTAAAAAACCTTATTTACTTTACAGACAACAATAGTTTAGTTCTATATTATAGACTTATAGAAAGGGACCTTCTAAAAACGTTAACATGTATGACTGGCACGCGAAACCCTAACCCAGAGTGAATAAACGAAGACTCGGCACCCCACTTCTGAAAGGTTGCCGACCCCTGGGCTAGACTCTAGGTTGTCTTAGACGGGGGCTGTCCCCCGCTCTGTATCTGTGCACCGCCCGGCGCAGCGGGGCACTGATCTTGGTTTGATCTCTGCTGCACTCAAACCACGTTTCAGGGTGTGGAGCGGAGTGGCCTTGTGTGTTTTTGGAGACCCTCCGGGCCGTTCCCGATGGATTCCCTCAAGTGTCTCCTTTCAGCTCCGGCATGTTTTCTTAGAACAGATCCAGGAAGCAGGAGACTGGCCCGAGAGTCCAAACTCTTCGCTTTCTATTCTGCAGCTGTTCCGATGCTGTCACTGCCGCAGACCGTTCCCTTGCCTCTCTCCCAACATCCGTCTGGTTTCAGGCTTTTTCAGTTCTGCGTTTCGTCTGCTAAAACCCCCTCCTCCGAAACATGTGAAGAACCCCCTCCCCGTCTGGGAACAAAGTACCTGGAACAACCCTGGCACTTTCAGACAGGCGGTAGAACTGCACTGGTGCGAGTGCCAAGACTGGTAGGGTAATGTCTGACTTTTGTGTTCCAGACCAGACATAACTGTACCAGATTCCTCTTTAATCATTTCGACCAGTTACAAACAGATGGGACGTTTCGTCCTGCCAAAGGGTTGGGGTTTTTTTTTTTTTTTTGACTTTTTAAAATGGGGTTGTCAGAGCAGAACATGAAAGGACGAACTTCTGTGTCTGCTTCACCCCGATGGAATAAAACCGCTTGTTTTGATTGTGCTTTTTAAACTGGCAGGAGATGCTGGTCTCCGATGGATTCTGCTGCATGGGAACAGGCTGCACTGTTTAAATAGCCGGGGAGGGGACGGGGGGAGCCCAGTGGAGCAGCAGCCGATGGACACACGTTGCAGACAGACTCGGAGGGCCTAGGAGTTCCTGGAAATAGGATATGGAGCTTTTGCCTCTGACCCGCTGGCTTTGATCCAAGCTAGGCTGGTGGTGGACCAAAAGTCTTGGCCATTTGACGCCTGCTTGGTGTGCAAGGAGAACTCCTACTGTAGCGCTGCTCGGGCCCCCAGCGAGGTTGGGTCCCGTCGTGCCGGGCACTGCAGGGAGAGGAGAGGCAGAGTCAGGCCCCGAAGAGTTTAGATGAGGCTCGGCAGAGAGATCAAGGAGGGAGGAGTCCCGGGGTCCGTCTACACTGCAGCACGAGCCCCGGGTTAGTAGAACTCGAGTTAGCAGGCCCTGGGTTTGAGGGCTTGAGCATCTACACTGGTTTTGTTAGGAATTGTTGACCGTGGGTCCCACCCTGGGGTTCCAGCATCTTCGCTGCGTTGTGTGGGCCCGAGTCCAGCCGCCAGTATCCCACACTCCCTAGTGTCCGTCCACAATGCGGCTGCCTTAGCCCTTTGTTCCTGGTGCAGTGCGGGAAACCTCGGCTGTCCAGAGGACAAAGGAAGTTGGCCTGTGGGATTGTGGGATGGGTTTGGCGGACTCCCTGAGCACGAGTCCAGTGGGGCTGTGTCTACACTGGCGAGCAATAGGGCTTGAACTCGGGGGCCCAGCTGGACTCTGGATCTGAGCCCCGGGTTAGCCCGATTTGTGTGTAGACAGAACGGGGTTTGGCTTGAGGCTGAGTTTGAACCCTGGCCTTGGATTGCAGTGAAGACCTAACCCAGGGGACAGCTACGGTGTGCGGATGGGGTGGGCGTTCTGGCACAGTGTCAATTTCACTCCCCCTCTGGGCCGATCCCAGCGTATTTCAGCCGTTGTTCAGACACTGAGGAAGGGAACCCACGTGTGTCAGGTGCAAAGGCCTGGATCTCTTCAGGGCCCTTCTGGGCCTTGGTGAAGTGCCTTTAAAAATTGCCAAACGCAACAGAAAATCAAGGCCGGAAAAATGACCCGGGGGCAGCAAAATCCTGCCCTTGTGCGGCGCGGATGCTGCGGAAGGGGGGAGAGACCCCTAGACTTGGCTCCGGCACCAGCCTTCCTGGTAGGAGAAGCGTTTTGCACCGCTGAGCAGCTTGGGCAGCGGAGCAGAATGACCGCCTGCCGCATTGTGTTCCCTTTTTTGCAAATTACCCTCTGTGCCTGGGACTGCACCGGTGGGGGTGGGGAGGCGGAGCCGCGTGTCTTTCTGCCGCTGTTTGCCGTGTGGCTGGGATGCAGAAGGGCCTAACCTTTTCCCCCCTGCAGCCAGGAGCAGAAGGGACCTGGGTCCGTGGCTCTCAGCTGTGCGAGGTCGCACCAGCGAGGCTCGGCGACTTTGAGGGGTTGTTTTGGTCCGTCTGGGTCTCGCAGACACCCCTGTGAGCGTTTGATTAATCAGACAGTTCCCGGCTTCCTTGTGGCACCTTGGCCGCTGCCAGATGGGCGTGGGGGGAAGACGGTGACTTGGCTTCGGAGATTGAGCCTCTGAGGTTATGTAGTTTGTAAATGGGACACTTGTTCAGAAGCCTGCAGAGGTTTCTTTCCCTTGCCTCCTTCCTCTGGCTGGGAGCGGGGGAGGCGGACGGAGCTGCAGAACGTCCAGTGCATTTAGAAGAGGGGACGTTTCCCTGGGAAAACGACCTGGAATATCTCGCCGCCTCTCCTCCGGGTTTGGGCGCTGGCTGGCTGCCGTTGCTCGTAGGCGGCGTGGGTGGGTGGCTTTCTCTCTGCAGCCTGTTGCACTTCTCGCCCCGCAGGGCTGCAGTGCCCTCCCCGGGGTGCAGTGGGCGGCGGGGGGATGTACGGCTTATAGCCGGCCCTGCCCCGTTTCATGATGGTCGCGCCTAAAGGCTCCGTTTGGTCTGGGCCGTGCCCAGCCACGTGGGGAGAGACGGTCCCTGCCCCAAAGGCCTTACAGGCTGAACCAGCAAAGAGTGGGAGAATAGGAGATTGTCTCCCTTCTTAGGGTGTCTTGAGTGGAGGGTTAGCCCAGGCTCTTACCCATCCTCTGGTCCACACCCAACAGTAGCTTGCCCAGTGCTTTCAACCAGGGCTAGCTGGCTCGGCTGCGGGGTGGGTTAGAGCTCGGGTGCTGCTTTCACGGGGCTGGTGCCCTGTCCACTTTGCAGCAAGGGTCCAGGCTAAATCGCTCCAGTTCTCCCCACGGTCCCGTCCCGTTCCCCCCTCCCCTGCCCCCGTGTGCCCAGGAGGATGGGCAAACTGCCCTGCCCTCTGCTGGGAAAGGATCCCAGAGCGGCTCAGCCCCGTGGGATGTTTCCCCTCCCCTGAAGCTCTAGCAGGACGAGCGAGGCCACGGTAACTCGGGCAGGGCTGCATAGCGCGGCAGCGCACACCTGGGTGCCAATCTCCCGGGCTAACTCTGCAGTGACGGACAGCTGGGAAACTGAGGCCCAGAGAAGAGGAAGACCATGGCAGGTATATAGCCCAGATCCCAGGCCGATGTCTTCGCCGCAAGACCAGCCAGCCTTTGCCCTCTGCAGGCTGAGGTGCAAACAGGAAGGTTTGAGTCCATCAGAGTTTGGTCTGCAGTGTGCGTTGTCCCTTCCCCTGACCTCTGCACCTTGCTCTGCGCGTCGGGCTGCCTGGGGCTGGCTTTGGAGGCGCTGCGGGGTGACTCTGCCGTTGGTGAGGCTGATACAACGTGCCCCAATATTGTGCCAGGGGCTCTGGGACACGGAATTACATGGGGATGCTCCAAATTGAATCCAGATTTAACTGACGGTGTGGGTTTGAAGTGGATCGTCTAAACCGCTTTAAACCCAGGTGTGGACGCTCTCCCTTGGAATTAGTGGCCTGAATCCAGGTTAGCGGAATGCAGATCGAACACACACACGGCCCTGCGAGAGGGCTGGATTCAGGAGCTTTGCAGCACTATTGATTAGCTAACGGCAGCACGGAGATGGGGGCCCTGTTGTGCCGGGGTGATACTGCAGCGCCCGATGCGCCAGGATCCCAGCCTCGACGGCGGACTCGGTCACGACGGCAAGTGCTCCAGGCCCCGGCTGGCCGGGAGTTCCACATGTCCCGGGTCTGCTCCTCGTGCCGGGCAGTCGCTCTGTCCCTCTGGGCTCTCCCCGAGGCGTTTGTATGGTGCGAAGGATGAAGGCGTGCTCGAAGGGGCTGGCCGGGAGCTCAGCGTTAGGCCTTGGTGGCAGGGCGGCGTGGGGGGTGGATCCCGGGGAGAACAGCCAGCAGAATGATACTCCGAGGACAACGCATCGCTCTGTCAGTTCCATGGCAGCATCTCGTGCCCCTGGCTGTTGGCTCCAGCCTTGCTCGCTGTTTGCTTTGGAGATGGTTAGACGCAGGCCTTGGAGGGGGATATGTCGCACGCGTGCAGGCGAGGGAGGGTTCGTTCTACCTGCTGCCAGTCCAGCGCGTAGGTGACTGGCCGGGAGTCAGGACGCCTGGGTTCCAGTCCCAGCTCCGCTGGTGACCTTGGGCGAGTCACTTCCCTACGCCGTGCCTCAGTTTCCTCTCCCTCCCCTTGTCTGTCGGAATGGCCCAGGCTAATAGTGAGTCTGTCCAGCACCCGGCTTTGCTCACGGAGCCTTAAGCTTTGCTTTGCGTTTGGTGACGTGCCCATCCGCCCTCCCCGGGGCTGCACGAGATGAGTTGTAATGCCCCTCCCCACCTACCAGGAACCTTTTTAAAAAAACCCAAACCTCCTTTTTCCGCGGGCTGTGGGTCCTCAAGGAAGGCCGGGGCTGGTGGTTACGGCGCCGTACTGGGGCGAGAGGGCGTGAGGTCAGTTCCTAGCTCTGCCACCGATTCCCGGGGTAACCTTGGACAAATCACCTGGGGCCAGATTTCCAAGTGCCCCGATGTGCAGCCAACGGGCCGAGCTCCATAAAAGCGCCATGTGTGGACCTGGGAGGTCTTTGGACTTCCGAGTTTTCCCTTGGTTTCCTTTGCCAGAATCCCTCCTCCCAGGTTTTTTTTGGTTTTGTTTTTGCCGTGCGTCATTTGCTTGCGTGGCCTCCCCCCCAGAGTTGGCCGCATTCAGGGAAGCTCTCTATAATAACCTCCGCCCCCCCCGTTGGAGTGGCGGGTGGTGAAAGGTGCCGGAGAGGTTTTTAACACACTCATTATGCAGAACGGGATTGGATGTTTCCATGGATACAAGAACATCTGGAGTTGTTCTAGTTGGTGCCAGAAGCGATGCATCACTGTTGATATGGGGGGGTCCAATTGCAAGATTTTTTGGGGGGTGGGTGGGCACGTGACAGCCCCACATGTCACCTCTGGATCTAGAACAGAGGTTTGCAAACTGGGTAGAAGCTGGTGCTAAATGGAAGGCAGAAATCTGGGAGTGGGGGAGTGACCCCCCCCCCCCCGGGTCGCCTCTGGTTGGCACTAATGTAAATTTGGGAAGGGCTTTTCAACCTTATGCTGGAGGTTTAAGCCAGTATCGAGTTAAAAGGAATTAGGAGACCTGGTGTGGTGGCAGCTTATCCACATGTGCCTAATCGAGGGCTCCTCGCGGCTTCCTCCCAGGCAAATGGAGGTTGGAGAGGGGACACGGGCCCAGCCGGATCATGGCTCTGATTCAGTCTGGCAATGCCTGTGTTCGTGGTGCGGGAACTCCTGAGCCAGTTTTCCCCTTGAACAGAAGCAGGAGGCCTTGAGAGAGGTCAGCGGCTGGCGTGTGTGTGGGGGCACGGGCAGTGGATGTTCTGGCCAGGGCAGATGCAGAGGGAATGCAGAAAACAAGCCTGTTTCCTTGGCTTTTCAAAGAGGGAGGGAAGTTCCCCGGGTGAAGAAGAGGACGGGTCCTACAGAGGTACGTGGGCGTGGGGCGGGGGTGCCTGGCCAGAAAGCTGCAGTGCCCTCAAATGGAGCCTGCACCCGCAGGGTAAGAAAATCTGAAACTGAGCAACTTGCAAAGAGATCTCACTGCTGCTGGCCGCGAGCCATCAGCGCTCCCCTCCCCACCCGATCTAAGGTCCAGCGGCGAGCAGATAGGAGGGTTGCGCCCCTTTGATTTCTGATGGGGAGACTTAGATGCCAGCTGATCAGGTGGGTGTGGGTAGGGCCCTGGAATAGATTCAGGAGGCATGCCTCTGCCACTGACTTCCTGCGTGTCCTTGGGCAAGTCACTTCCCGACGCTGTGCCTCAGTTTCCCCTGGCGTCCTTGTGTGTGAGACTTCTAGTTAGCTCGTCAGGTCTTTTGCAGGAGGGACTGTCTCTTGCTGTGTGTGTACGTACAGCGCCGAATCTGATCCGAGTTGTGGTTGTAGTCTCTGCTGCAATACAGCTAGCCTCAGGCAACTGGCACATTTCCTGTGTGTGTGTGTGTGTGTGTACACCCATACTCTCTTGTATCCAAGCACAGAGATGGGCTGCTACAGTTTTGTCACACTGGGGACATGCATAGTGTGTGTGCACAGATGGATGTACACACGTATGTACTATTTGTATGTGTATGTGCACACACCCCTCCCATGTGTGTGCCAGCGTCACATGACTGTAGCCGCCCGGCTCACTGGAAGGGGTACCATAGAGCCCCCGAAGACGTCCGGGTGAATCACCCCGCAGCCTGTCCCTTTGCTTTCCGCCTGCCGCTGGAGAACGCACGGCGTTTTCTTTTTCAAAACCAAACGAACCCGGGGCCCCGTATTTAACGTTTTTGTGGCTCCAGCCCTGTCCCCTGTCGTCCTTCCCAGCGACTGAATTTCCGGCCGGGGCTGGGGACCGCGGGAAGCGCTTAGAAGGGTCTGAAAGGCTGGCTCAGCTCAGATCCCCCAACTCCTGTCGGCCACACGGGGTCTTAAATGACCCAGGCCGAGCTCAAGGTGCCACCTGCCTAACACGGCCGCCTGCTACCTGAGACTGCAGAGGCAGCATTGAAATAGTCACGGGGCTGTTGCACGTTTTGTTGCTGTGGTTTGCTCCTCACTTAGATCTAATCCTTCTCCGCTGACTGGGGTGAAAGGAATAGGACGTGATTCGGGGGAGGAGAGGGAGGATGGGCTAGTTGCTACGCTTAGTGGCGTTACCATTTTTCCCCTGGTGGAAGCTAACCTTTGTTTGCATCTTGCTACATAACACGTTGCTTGGTCTAGATATTGGGGCACGTCCCACTCTTGGTTCTAAGGGTTTGTCTCCGTGAAAGTGACGTTATTATAGGAGTCTTTATACCCAGCTCTTCTCTGGCGCGTGGCAAAGGAGGTCAGGATCATTCTCTCCATTTGAAAAAGAGGGAGACTGAGGCGGGGACGTGACTGGCCTGCCGTCACCCAGTTCTCCTGAGCCCCAGTCCAGTGCAGAGCAAGACTCTTCCCGTAGAGTTCTCCTCTTTAGGTGCCAGCATAAGCCGACCGCTGGCCCGGACAGTCACAATGGGAGCTGGCCCTTTGTTTGCCTTGCTCTGTGGGCGCTCCGCTTGTCTGACGGTTTGGCCCCGGTGCTGGGCCTTGAGCATCTTTCCCGTCGAGCGCTGTGGAGTGTGTAGGGCACCGGCAAAGTGGATCCATTGAGTAACTTAGGGCTGGGATAAGGGGAGCTTTCCCGTGGGGTGATGCTTTTCCGGGCTTATTATTCTGAGCACGCTGGTGATTCTGGAACAAAAGCGGAGTCCAGTGTGCACCCAGGAGCTGGGGGGCCGTCACTATTCCGGTCCGTTTCCCCGGGTAGACAAACCCTTCTTTGCAAGCCAGCCAGACTGAGTGGAATAACGAATTGCCTCGGTGGCCCTGGCCTCCTTCCAGGCCTTTAAGCTGTTTGCTTTATCAGCGTCCGTCCAGGCCGGAGTAATTTCGCATCCACACCCAACCGCTCCCCGTAACCAGATTCCCTCCCAATGGCA
Source organism: Terrapene triunguis (assembly GCF_002925995.2). Lineage (NCBI taxonomy): Eukaryota > Metazoa > Chordata > Testudines > Emydidae > Terrapene > Terrapene triunguis. The sequence goes on along the minus strand of NW_020664967.1, from coordinate 438,377 downwards.
CCGCCAGCTCAGCGCTCTGATTGCTCACCCTCGAGTCCTGCTCTGTGACTCAGACATCCAGATGAAATGCCTATTAATCCCTAATGTAAAATTGCTTTATTGCCCAGTGCAGGCCTGGTCTCTGGAGGAGCCTTCGTCTCTCCGCTTCGGCCGTAAATCACAGCGTCCCGGCGCAGTAAAGCGCATCCGGGCAGAGCTTTAACTGCTGATGTGATAAACGCAGTTGCCTATTGCAGCAATAAATAACCCCACGGACCTGTCAGATCTGGGCTGAGATGAGCCAGGCCGCGCTGTCCGGCTCTGCCTGGGTCTCCGAGCTGCAGTTTTATGGCAGCAATAGACAACAGAGTTAGGGGGGAGACCCCCCTCCCGGATACAGTAGGATCTTGTGGCTTGTTTGCTGGTGTTAAATAACCAGGGAACTGGCTTGGGAGACGTTTTGCAGGGAACGGTGTGGCGATGGCCTGTTTCTGTGGCCGCCATTGGCCTGCTGGGCAAGTTTCGTCCCTGCTCTGTGCCTCAGTTTCCCTCCCCTCCCCTTTGTCTACTTGGATTATAAACTCAATGGAGCCACTAGGTGCTCCGGTAATGCACCTAATGCTGCAGAAAGAAACCTGGTAAAACCCCCTAGGGGAAAAAGGAGCGCTACCAAGCCGTGCCTTGTCCTAGCTCTTTGGGTCACGGTAATTGCTCGCCCTGGTACCAAAAACTTGTTAATAACCATGAGCCCCTGGGGCCAGGATGTCTCTTTGCTTTGGTCATTGCTGGAGGAGGAAATCCATGTTTATTTCTAAGCAGTTTTGTAAATGGCTATAGTTTTGGTTTTTTTTAACATTTTCACAGTTGTGCAAAATTAGGGGGGATCAGCCAATGGAGGGGGTCAGACAGTCATTATTTAAGGACATTGAGATTCGAAAAGTGAAAGCTTTGATAGCCGTCACAACACCCACCCAGGTCAGAGCAGGCAACGTCAATATCCTGAAATCCAACCTCAGTTAGTTCCCAGGCCCCGGTTTTCTTCCTTTGCCTGCCTGTAAATTCCGATGATTCTAGCTGGAAATACTTTTCCGTCGGTTTGCGGGCGTACAGTGAAATCGACGTTGACTGGTGTGGGCTGCTTAAAAATCGAACCCCTCCAGCCCTGGTCCCGGAGCTGGGCTAAGCAGGCTCGGAGGGGAAGCTGTCAGTGTGAATCCTTTTTGTGTTCAAGGCCTTGCTGTCTTTTGCAAAGAGCGTTTTCCGGTCCCTGTGCCAGGAATGGCAGCGTTCGGGGCATCGGAGCTCCGGAAAGACAGCCAGGAATTTCTTCCCCTCCTGAATAAAAGGGAGCCAGTTGTAGCAAGTTCTTCTGAATGCAGCATTATCCCTGTGCAAACCCAGGGAGGGAAGAGATCTAAACCTGGATACACATGCCCACATGTTTTCCCAGCCCCTGGCCTCTGTAACCTGACGCCTGCGAGCGAATTTAAAATAAACCCTCCCTCCCCACCCAGTTATTGCAGGTCTGTTATATTTTCTTGCCCAGCAGTTATGTGTATGATGGTAGCTCCCATATGCCCCTCCTGTGACTGGATCCCCCTTGTGCTCGGCGCTGTACATACACGCAGGCCGGGTGTACCCTGGGGAAGGCGGGTCCTGTTTCCATGTTTAACTAACAGGATTTTGCCCTTAGCGTGGGTGACGACGGTTGAGTTGAGAACATCTTTGCTGGCTATGGTTCCCCTGCAGGTCACTGATGTGGGACCCTTAGCCCTTGTCCTTCTCCTAGTGCTTTTCATGCAAGGATCTCCAAGTGGAACCCAGGCGTCCTGGTTCCCATCCCTCATTGCTTGTAGTCCTTAGACGCCACTTGCTGGGAATAGAACCTGAGACCCCAGACTTTCCCTTCCCCCCCTTCTCTATGTACCAGATCCCCCTCTTAAATGTATTGGAGGGGAGAGGAAAGACAAAGTAGTGGGGGAAAAGGTAGAGGCAGAGAGCTTGTATTCTCTTCTGTTAGAAGAGTCCAACTGCTGCTAAATTCCCGAGCCCATTGTATATAGAAAATGCAGTGAACATTTTAAAATTTAAATTGCAAAAAAGCTTTTTTTTAAAAAAAGAGCAGGATCTCTTCTTGAAACCCCCTCAGGCCGTGCCCGGCTGTCCCCTCTTTCGTCCCCTCTTTCATTTTGCATTGTCAAGCGGACCCATTTTTAGCTTTCGCATCCAGTTACTTGTTTTGTTCGGTCCCGTCCTTGGCAGGTCACTGTTCCTTCTTCCCAAGCCTCAGCCTGTGGGCTGGGGAGAGACCCCGCTAGAGTGGAAAAATCCTTCCAGCTTTGTTGGCATCTGGTTTTAAAATGCAAGTCTGACGTTTATCCTAACCCAACGTGAGAGCGGAGGCGGGGAAGGGGCTGGGCCTGCAGAAAGAGGTGAAACCGGCTGGTTCCTCCCAGATCTCTGTCGGCGTTTAAATCACCTCCCCTTGGATCTGTTGGAATTGAGGTGACCAGGGACGCCTTGTGCTTTTAGGGCAAAAGGAATTCTTAGACGCCGCAATATGATTCCACCCCCTCCCCTCGAACCGGGGACGGATGCTCATGGGTCATCACCAGCATCTCCTGTTCGCTTTCTCTCTTCCGGTTCCTCCAGGCCGCCTTGTTCTCGTTTGCCTGTGTTGGTAACGAAGCAGCGAACCCCCAAGTGGGTAGTAACCTGAGAATTCAGCCCCCCGAGACGTTCACTCCTCCTGGAGATGCAGAAGTGCAGCGCCATGCACAGCCCTCTTGATTTCAGGGGCACTTCTCGCAGGCATCTGGGTTTTCCATCTCTCCCCTCCCCCCAGGGGCTCGTTGCAGGATTGGGGCCCAAGGAATGTATTTATTCATTGTAATGAAAGGGGGATTGGGCTCAGTCTGGTTCCCTGGACTGTGGTGGTAAAACCCGCTTGCTTTGGAAAACCATTCCCTTTGGTAGAGTAACCCCGGTCGGGAAGAAGGGTCAGCGTGCCGGACTCGCCTGCATTGACAGACTACTCCTGAGCTGCCGGGAAGTTACTGTTCAGCTCTGAACCGCCCCCCACGTCCCCGGATATTCCAACCCCTCACTCCCGCCCCGCAGCCCCTCTCTCCGCCCGCGAGCCCAGGCCTGGGCCCTCCCTGAACGAAACGTGTGTATATAACAGACACGCTAGAAAACGGTGCTGTCGTTGTGCAATTGGGCGCGGCCTAGACGCTTCCACTGAGTTTTGGGCCCCCCTTTTGCCGGGCACCGCAGAGAGACCCGGTCAGAGCTCGGGGTCTGAACAGACAAGGGGTGGGAGGGGAGACAGGCGCGGAGAGGGTGTGACATGCTCAGGGTCCTACACCAGGAGGTGGGAGAGCTGGGAATGAAATTCCTCCAGTCCCCTGGCTCCCAGCCCAGTGCCTTCTCCCCTAGAGCATGCTGGCACCCAACCCTAGTGTAGCCCGTTGGGTTCTAGCCCCATCTCGGGGACAGGAGTCTGGTCTAGTGGATGGAGGGGAGGAAACGAAGTCATGACTCCTGGGATGCCTTTTCCAGCTGTGGGAGGGGAGTGGGGGAGGGGGCTGGGAGCCAGCACTCCTGGATTCTGTCCCTGGCTCGGGGAGTGGCGTCTAGTGGCTAGAGCGGGGGAGCTGGAAGTCAGGACTCCTGGGTTCCATTTGCGACTTTGCCAGATCCCTCTGTAGGTGGGTGGCCTAGGGCAAGTCACTTTGCCTCCTTCGTACCTCTGCTCCGGTTGTCTGTACCGTGGGGGTAGCGTGTCTCTCCTGGGGATGTGGGGTGAGCTACAAGTCTCATGGCAGAGTGTGGCCCCTGGGGCGGGAGCGGCGGGAGATACAGGACTGGCAGCCCTGCAGGAACTGGTGCAGAAGGGAGCAAGGGGCCAGGCCCAGATGTGGAGCATCCTTCCCAAGAGGCCCTGAGCCCTGTTCTTGATGGATGGGCGCAGCGTCTTGCTATTTTATTCCCTGCAATGGGGCAGGCTGCGGGGGGGGGGGGGGGGGGGGGCTCCTTCTGCCTCTGCCATGCCCTGGCCCTCATGCGGCCTGCGGGGGCAGGTGCTGGACCCGAGGACAGCAGCGCCCTCCGGGGAATGGCTGCAGGAGATGGAGCCGCTTAGGGGCAGGGTCTGGATCAGCTATTTGCCTCTGGGGGCAGACTGGCAGCTCCTAGATGGTAGAAAGGGACCCAATGGGGAGCTGGCTGGTGACTAAGCTGTTATGGGCCACAGGCAGAGAACGGGGGGACCGAGGGGCCACGACGCTTGGAGGGGGGGCAGTGTGATCTGGTCTTTGGGGTGTGCGCGCGTTGTTTTTATTGGGGTTAGCGCCTCGGAGCCCCCATCATGGACCCAGGACCCCGTTGTGCCAGGGGCTGTACAAACAGAATGACAGGATGGCATATAAATCGGGTGGATGGTGCGGCGGCAGCGTTCTCACTCTGTGTGCCAGTCCCTTCCCCTAAAGAGGGGAAACTGAGTCACGGAGTGGCGAGCCAGGTCACCCAGCAAGCCGGTGGGAGAATCCATGCCTACAAAGTCCTGTATCCTGCTGCCTCTCAGAGTAGCCTGCGAACGGCTCCCAAATAAGCCTGTCAACTTTAAAAATTGAAACGAAGCAAGACCCAGGTGTCCGGGGTTCGAGGGTTGCGCTTTGCAGACCTGTTGCTGGCCACGCTGCAGAATGTAGGGCTTGGGGAGGGGGCGGGATGCTGGCCCTTCGTAGCGGGGAACTGGGCCGTATGGAGGGAACCTGTTGATCTGTGTAAATCTTGCCGAGGAGGAGATGCTGCTGCTTTCTACGGGGTAAGGGAGTGAGGCTGCTTCTGTCTTCAGTGATGTGGGCCAGGGTAGCACCAACAAAGTGAGATATGGGTCCCATCGCGCCGGGCGCTGCGCACACCAAGAGACAGACCCCAAGTAGACAAGCCGCAGGGTGGGAGGGGAAGAACTTGTCTGCCCCACCGCGCTGCTGAGTGAACCGCTCTCTTCCCCTGCCATTTGGGAAGGGGTACGAAGGCCACTTCCTAGCGTAGCGTTGCTGTCCGTGGCAGATGGCTCCAACACACCTGCAATGAGGACGCAGAAGGCCCAGAGACATCCGCCGTACCTTTCAATCCATTCGTCCAAGCGGCTGCAGTTCCTGTTTCGTGGCAGGGCAAACGATAAACATACGCCGGAGAGGGGGACAGAAATCAAGGCGTTGGACTGCCCAAATAAATGTTTTCAAAGACCTCGGCAGAGGCTCTGCCAGCCCTTGGGTTTAAACTTCTTGCGGTCCTCCGTGGTGGTAAAAAAAATAAATAAAAATGGGGCGGGGCCCAGAAAAGCCGTCAGAGATTCTTTCCTGTTTTTCGTTTCTCATCTGGCGCTTTCAGCCGCGTCTTGCTAGCCTGCGTGTTTGTTAGGAACGGTGCGTTGCTTCCGTTGGAATATTTTTTCTTCCTGCAAAGCCTTTTCTTTTCCCCGATATTTAGTTCTTTTTACGAGTTTATGCCCTGTGGTTTATAGGCAGTGGGCTGACTTGAAAGGAGAAGGGGGAGGAAAAAAGTATGTATTTGAAAAGTCAATATTTAGTTTGTAATTGAAACAGCCCTTCCCCCTCAACCGAAATAAGTTACAAACAGCAAAAATGCCTGTGGCTTTTGCAAAGGAGAATAATTCTGAGTCTTAACAGCGCCTCGTTCATGGGAATGGAAGCTCCGATAGAGCAGGGCTGGTTTGAATGTTCTAATCCAGGGGGCCAGATGCAAGGATTGCAAAAATGTTGCATTTGAAATGTGTTGAAATCTTATATTTAAAAGAAACAAACAAACCAACCTTCCAAGCTGTGAGCCCAGAAAGTAGCCTGCAGGATTTAAAATCCCCTGCTCCCTTGCCTCGTTTTCCAAAGCAAACACTTTGACAAGTTTACATTGGCGACTGGCTAGTAAATTCGGCATAATTTTTACGGAAATTTTCATAGTGCTGAGGAAATAACTCAATCCCTCCCAACTCCAGACTTTGCCAACTTCTGTGATTTTTTTCTTATCGCCAGCCTCGTGATTTTTTCCTTAAAAGCCCCAGCTCCTGGAGTCATTGGATTGAATCTCCGCTTTGGTTTTTTCAAAAATCAGGATGCTTGCCTTCATCGTTGCACAGAAAAGCTTGAAAATCTAAACCCTACAGGGTGAAAACCCAGAGGATGAAATACTTCCTCTGCCCAAAAAACCCCCCTTCATTCTTAAAAGAAGAAAAAACCTCATGATTTTTAAGCCACTCATTTGGGGGCGTGGCCTGACTCCTACTTCTGGAATGTTTGGGATTGGCGGTGTCCGGTCTCTGGCAAAGTAACGCAAAGCTCCATCATTTGAAACCAGGGCTAGATTTAATACTCTGAAACCTGCCTCCCCTGGCCTGAGCCTGAAGCATGTACAATTTCAGGCTGAAAGGTGATTTTGTTGGGTGACACTTTAAAGGGTGCGAGAGAGGGACGGGGTCGAATTGGGTTAGGAACGCAAATGCTCTTATAACCTTAAAGCATTTAAACGTGCCTTAAAGTGCCTGGCGGAATTGGGAGATTATAACCTTAGTTCGGGCTTGATACTGCAAATGCACGCGTGCTTAATTTTGAGCACAGAGTGGTGCTGTTGAAGTCAGCGAGACAACCCTGTGGTCACAGCGCAGAGCTCGCGAGCAGCCCTGCAAAAACAACCCAGGGAAGGGGCGAAATCCAGGCTGTTTTTTCTCCCCTGCAAGGATAAAGTCTTGAATTTTCTCGAGTTCATTATAAACAGTGAAAGAATATTTAAAACAGCCGATCCTGGGAAATACTTGGAGTCCTTTCCTGGGACTCGATTTCTAAAATAACCCGAAGAAAAGCTTGGTGGAGCTCGAAAGCTTGTCTCTTTCACCAAGAGAAGTTGGTCCAATAAAATAGAGCTCACCTCACCCACTTTTGTCTCTCGTGTCCCGGGACCAACATCGCTGCAAACAAAAAATAATATTCGGCAGTGAAGAATCTGAGCTGAATTGGAGACGGGCTATTGGGTTTGAATGGTGGGGGAGGGGGAAGCAATCGAACAAAAACCGAGTGGATGCAATTTGGGCCCTTCTCAATTGATCTGCGACTTCCTCTGAGCTTCGGTGTTCATTAAAGCGTCTCCGTGCTCGCTGGCGTGCCTGCCGCTGCAACGTGACCAAAATAAAGTGCTTTGCCTTTAACATTACGGTCACATTCTGCTCAATGTGAAACTCGGCTGGGTTGAAAGCACCAATAATGTTATGTTTAAAAACCAAAAACCAAAAAACCCAAAATTGCTTGGCTCTGTCTTCCCACTTCCTCAATGATACGTTAATATCACATCAAACCTTTCCTCCTTGCCGAAGAGACCTTAAGTACTTTCTCTTTAACCTCTCCGGAGCTTGGAAGTATTACATTTTAGGATCTTAAATATTAATGCATGAAGGCGGATAGTTTGTGTGAGCGTGCTGACAGATGGCTGAACCAGGGAGAACAGTCGCTTTTCTCCCGTAGCAGGGAGAATTCTGGATAAAACTGAAATGATCAGGCTGGGAAACCGAGCGAGAGACGAGGAAAAAGTGTATCTTTCCCCATGGCTCTGAAAGGCGTTGTTCTGAAATGCAGGTCGCTTGAGGGAATAGCTGCTTAGGTATCTATTTTAAAGGCCCGTGGGGAACCTTTTGGGATCATCTGATTTCACCCGCCCCTGCGTAAAACAGAGCAGAGAATTTCCATTCAGATTGACCACGTTTCTCAAGCTACCCGCCCCAGGAGTGAATTCAGAGCGAGCTGCTTGTCCCTGGGCATGTGGTGCAGATAAGTGGTTTTTGACTGGCTTCCAAAGCGCTAGATCATGTGCACTAGCGCAGAAAGAGGAAAAAAAAAAAAAAAAACCCCAACCAACCCAAACCCCATAAGGAATGTGGAGTCGATTCATTTTTTTTTCCTTTCCCCTAAGAACATCTGTTTTGCAAATCATGCTCATTCCAGTCAATATTTATTGCCAGGGCTGCTTCCTTTGCACAGTTAAAACCAGCGACCTCCCCCAAAAAGGAAGAGTCCAAGCAGGATTTAGTAAGAAAGCAAGACTCGCTTAAGCAAGAAATGGATCTTTCTGGTTACTTCAAACCTCTGCAGGTTTCTATATCGGCCCATGTCACTGCAGCGTCTGTACCTGAGGTTGAAAGCTTCTATTCTGCACGTCTCCAAACAGTTTAAAACTAGAGTGTCAGTTTCATGCTTTGACCAAAAATTGAATGGGTGGTTTTTTTTTTTTAAATAGCATCTTTATCCTCATTATGAACGCAAAGAAGTGTGGTGTTGTGGATTGGGCCACTCAGGTAAATGCCTTCGGCTGCCTGAGTTCTAATCCTGACTCCATCCGTCCTTCCCTCGATGGAAGTGTGCCCCCTCTAAGACCAAACGGCAGCGGTGGACTCTGAGTGTCACGGACCTGGACCCTGTGGTGCCAGGTGCTGTACAAACACAGAACAAACAGGCAGTCCCTGCCCCCAAAGAACTTCCAACGCTGTTGGGGAAGCTCTAGCCCTTTTACTGAGTGCACTGATGGGTTGTTGTGTATGTCACAGTAGCATGCCCGAGCTGTGATCAGGGCCCCTAGTTTTGAGGTAGCTCCCACGCTGAAGAGCCGACAAGGCAGATGCCAGTGGGCAGGGAAACTGAGGCACGGAGAAAGGAAATGATTTGTCCGAGGTCAGCGGCAGAGCAGGGATTGGAACCCAGGTCTCCTGAGTCCCAATCTAGTGCTCCACCCTTTAGACCACACTGCCCCTCCGTTTCCTCGCTGGAGTCTCTTCATCTCTCTGTTGATCAGCTGCCGGCGGGAACGGCTATGTTGGCCGTGTTGCGCCGTTCGAGAAAAGGGGGCTTTCTCTCCTGCCGGAATAGTCGCTCGCCTTTTATTTTTAGCAGGATGGCCGCTGACTGCTAAAGAGGCAAATGTTTTCCGTGGACGGCTTGTGCAGCTGTCCCATCCCTGCGAACTGAGCTGGCCATTATATCCTGCATGAAGGGTCCTTTATTCTCCTCCCAAAGTTGGAGCTCTTCTCCTCTCCCCTTCCAGTGCTGCGTCTGCCCGCATTTCAATGAAAAGCTTGGCTCTTTGTAAACGCTCCATCAATGGATACCTTCTCCGATTGTCCACCTGGCACCTTGACATGCTTACTTCGGGGACTCCTTCAACTCGCCAAGAACATCCTGCAAAAAAAAAAAAAAGTGTAACATTATCAAGCCGCTTGAATGGTTTCTTTTCTAAAGAGAGAACGGAGCTTTCTTTGCTGCCCTCCCAAATGTCTTTGTAACTTGCTTTTGGTCTGTAAAGCTGCCAGGAGCGGTGATGGTGTGAAAGGCTCTCTCGAAAACACATACCGGCATTGTGTGGCGTAAGAGGCTGAAATGATCTTAAACCCCAGCGAAGTGCACGTGTGAGCAGAGCTCACGTTTTTAGCGGTGAAGCTGGGTTCGGATGCAGGCCGGTTGCAGGTTGAAATGCGACCGTGGGCAGGGAGTACCTTTAGCCTTCGGGTAACATGCTCACGGTGGTTTCCCAGAGTTGGAAGAAGCATTTTTACCTCTTTTGGATCCACTAGCTCTGAAGAATTAGACGAGTCTCATCTTGAATTTCCCGGTCTAAATGTTTGCACAGGGTGTTGCATGTGTGAAGTGCTAGGTATTGTCCTGGTAGGAGTCACCGGGTGGTGCTATTACCCACAGCCTTACGAGCACTGTTTCGTCACGCGTGAGCTGCGTTCAGGCTTTGGGGGACGTGCTGTGTCCGTTTCGTGCTGCAGTTGCTTTGTGGGGGTGCTGTCGCACATGGCAGGAGACTTTTTTTCCCCCTCTCTGCTGTAATTTCACTAGAGCCGGTTCTTGGGGCAGAGCCGATTCGTGGCGTTCGGGCTGGGATTCCTGAAAGAGGAGGATGCCTGCATGTTGTTTGTGACCACCTCTGTTCCAGGACTGATGTCTATAGTGTCACATAAATGAGCTCTGGTAAGAACATACCCAGAATCTGCGTCACTTTCTTCTCCCATGGGAAACTGGCCCTCAAGGCTCCCGACAGCCACTACACCAGAGTAGCCAGTTGATGCTTGCTATGGATTGAATCTTTCTCTTTCTAGGGATTTCCTTCCTCCCTAGTTTTTGAGCTGGGGGGGCGGTGCGTGAGGGAGGGATGCAGAGGCGAAATGGGGATCTCCAAAGCCAAGCTTGGCTGAGGCTGGGGTGGGAGAGGGCATGCTGGTTGAGGCTGGGCCTTATAGATCTGTGCTGTGGGAGGTCATGCCTAGCCTGCTAGAAGCCTGGGAGGGTGAGAGGGGCAGTAAATGCAGGGCAAGCGTTTATATTCCCCTCCCTCACTCCATAGGGTTTGACAAGCTCGGGGAGTGGGATGCCCGGGGGTGCGAACTCCGTTGGCAAAGCAGGGTTAGGAGTGAGAGGGAGTGGAACCTGTCCGGTCTGAAAGCACTTGAGGGGAGCCTGAGACCAGAGTGCCGGGTTTAGGGATATTTACATGGATCACAAGACTATCGGGAGTTAGAACAGTAATCCAGTGTTTTGGCAGGACTGCAAACCCTCCTGTTTCAGGGCACGAGCCGACCTCTGGCTGTAGGGGTCAGGAGGGAACTGTCCCACGGGGCGGCTTATCCCAGAGCTGCCTCCTACAGGGCTCCTTGGACCTGCCTCTGGATCCTCTGGTACGGATTATTGTCAGGCAGGAAACTGGACTCTAGGTGGCCTTTGGTTCTGCTCCAGGCTGGCGATCCGATCCGTACGTCTCTCTCTTGCTTATATTTTTCATTGAGGGCGGTGTTTATTTCGTAAGAATTGCCCGATCGGATCAGAGCCGAGGTCCATCTACTCCTGGAGTTTGTTTCCAGCCACGGCAGTGCCAGATGCTTCAGAGAAAGAACCTTGCTGTGGGCAGAGGTCTCCTGAGGGGGTCCCCGTAAAGGTCTCCTTCAATCCCTAATAGTTAGACAATGGCTTATAACCTAGTAGCACACAGCCATGGGCTAGGAACCTGTTGTTCCAGGTGCTGAATGAACACAGAGCAAAAATGAGCTTCCCATCTTACAAGCATGAGGTTTTATATCCCTTGCCCAACTTCTAGCGTGGCCTCTCACAGCTCTGGATATTCATTTCGTCCAATCATAGGGCCGGAAGGGACCTGAAGAGATCACGTATTCCACCCCGCCCCAGGCTGAGGCAGGATATCCGATCCCTCTTTGAATCTTGCTAAATGCGGTGCTTTACCAGCATCCTGGGGCAAGGAGTTCTGCAGTCTAAACTTGGCTTGTCTACACATGGAAGCTAATCTGGAATAAGGTGAAATAAGGAAATTGAGGGTCACCCGATGAAATTAATAGGCAGCAGGTTTAAAAACAAAAGGAAGTGCTTCTTCACACAACGCCCCGTTGGCCTGTCTGGATCTCATTGCCAGGGGACGTTGTGAAGGCCAAAAATATAACTGGGTTAAAAAAAGAATTGGATAAATTCAGATAAACCCATCGGTGGCTGTTAGCCAAGGGGGTCAGGGATGCATCCCCATGCTCTGGATGTCCCTAAATCTCCAACTGCCAGAAGCTGGGACTGGACGACGGGATGGATCACTTGAAAATTGCCCTGTTCTATTCATTCCCTCTGAAGCATCTGGAACCGGTCACTGTCGGAAGACAGGATACTGGGCTAGATGGACCATTTGTCTGACCCACTATGACCGCTCTTAGTTAAAGAGAATTAAAATTCCTGATGATCTCCATGTGTGGATGCTCTTATTCTGGAATGAGAGAGCTTATTCCAAGTTAGTTTAATCTGTTTCCAAAGTGGATTAAGCTAATTTGGAGCAAAAGTGTCCCTGTGTGGAGCTCGTCGGGCGTAGTTAATCGGGAAAAGCTATTCTGGAATATCGTCCTGTGGAGAGGAGCGCTAATTATGCATTGTGTGGTGGGTGGGGAAGTATTTCCTGTTATCCTTGGCCAACTGACTTTCCAATTTCACGGTTTTGCAGCAGTGACAGATTTATGTTGCACTCCCCTAAGCTATTTCTCCCGGGATCCCTATGGGGACGCCGGTGGTTCCTTGCACAGATCTAAGCAGGGAAAGCGAGGCGAGGCAGGCCTCTTCGCCGCAGACGCTGGAGGGAAATGGATGCACCGTTCCCCGCGTCCGTCGGGAACGCTGAGGTGATGGCTTGGTCGTTAAATGGCAGACGACGAGTCACATCACCCGTAGCAACGGCATCAGTGTCGCTTCCCAGATGTAATTGGCATGGAGACGGGCGCATGGGAGGATGCACTGGGGGTGGGAGCTGTAGGAGGGTGAAACTCCCCCCGATGTGTGGGGGGGTCCAGCCCAAGACTTGGACCACGTTAGTCGCACTTTAACCCTAGGCCTTGTGGGACCGGAATGGGTCTCGTCTCTTTAACAATGCAGGAGACGTCTGTTGTTTTAAAAGCCCGCCCCCGCTACAGCAGGATCAAGGAGATAACGGTTAATGTGTATTAACATTCGCTTGGCTTCCAGACCCGCTTGCTCTGTTTCCAGGCTCTTGGCTCCTGGGGGTCGTAGCAGGAAGTTCCAGAACCTAGGTACAAACCGGCTGCGGGCGCCTGGGAGAGGGTTATAGTGTTGATGGAGGCTGCGGGGGTGGGTACTGCACTTCACAAACGGTATTTAAAGACTCTAAACCCTTATGAGCTGGGGTTATCCCCATCGGAGTGGGGCACTGACGAGCCAAGTGACCTGTCCCTGCTGGCTTGGGGCAGAGCCGGGAAGGGCGCTAGATTGGGAGACCCCGATTCTGTTCCCGGCTGGACCGCTGATTCCTTATGTGACTTGGGCCAAGTCACCCCCTCTGTGCCCCATGCAAGGCCAGGGAGCGTGACGGTTATTTGTATTACTGTGGTGTCGGCTAGATGCCTAGAAATGATCAAGAAGGCTGCCTAACCGAGAGTAGGGCCCCTTTGCGTAGTGGCTGCATGGACACACCGAGACAGTCCCCCTCCCAGAGACTTCACTGTCCAAACCAGATGAGAGGAAGGGTCTTATCCTGTGCTTTTAACTCTGTTTGCAACCAATAATCCTTCCAGAATCCAGCTCCATCCTCTGTCTCCTCCGCTTCCCCGGTGAGGGAAGAAGCTGTATGGTGCAGGAGGAAAACCCCGTAGCTCTTCCACACTAGCAACGGGGCCAGGAGGGAAATACACCCTCCAGGTCTAGTTCAGCTGGCACGCAGGTTGTTCCCCCCACGTCAGCATTCAAAGACACCCCTCTTGGCCGGCCCCAGGGACTGAACCGGGGCCTTGCACGAGGCTACAGGATGAGGTTGGGGTGGGCGCTGAGAGCCATTGAACCAAACTTTAAACCTTGTATATGACGGAAACCACTTGAAGCCAGGGAGTGCGGCAGCACCCGTAATTCCAGCACCTATGGGTGGGCTTTAGAGGCGCACTGCTGTTAGCATGTTCGCTTGCACCCTGCTAGCAGGAGCCTGTCTCCCTAGGCTGGCAAGCTTACGGCAGGGCACAGATATGCCTATAGCCCGTTTGGGTTACACTTCTGTTTTTTCTCTACGACCAGGAGCGCTGAAGTCTGTCTTCTTTTCCCTGAAATCTGAGATTCTCTCGGTCCCGGGACTCCCAGAAAACCAGCAAACATCACCACACTCACTATAAAATGGCGAGAATTAGCCACCCTGCTGACGGTCAAATTCCCTCTCTGCGTTTCAGCCTGCTGGGCTGGCCCTCACGTGCGACCGAAACCCTTATTGCCTTAAAATCCTGACCCTTCCTTATTGCAGCCGTTGCTCTGAGCATTTTAGCCGACTCTCTCTTTTTAAAAAAATTTATTTTAATGAGTTTTTAATTGTCTGCTTCTCTTTGCCATCTATTTATTTTTAAACAAAGCTCTGAGCTGTGCTCTCTGGGCGACAATTAGCAGCGAGCTGCTTTTTCACTGTGCATGACATTCTCCTGAAAGAGAGAGCCTGCCAGCGTGAATATGGAGTGAATTTTGGTTCCTTTGCCATGGTAGCTCCTAAACTTAAAAAAAAAAGAACCAACAACAAAACCACCACCCCCCCCCCCCCCCCCCCCCCCCCGCGTCCCAATAGAAATCAGCCTAAATGATCATAATGGTCCCTTGTGCCTTTCAATGCTTTGAAAATATCAACAACCGCTCCCAGTGAGAGCTCATCGAGTGTCCCGGAGAAATATGCAGCCCCAGAGTGCTGCAGAGACGCCCGGAAATCTCCTGGCACTTCCATGTGAAACCTAACGAGCCGCTCCCAAATATTTATTTCTGTCCAGCTGTCTGCTCTGCTCCTCCGCTCCCCCTCCTTGCTAGGATCAGGCCGCTGCGTAATGGTCGTTCATCTTCTAAAGCTGGGGTGGAAGGATTTCTCTCTGGCATGCTGGCTGGCTGGGGGCGTTCGCTGGCTGACCCAGGGCCTAGCCCCAGCCTTGGTTCAAGTCCCCACTCTTCCTACATGATCTTAAGTCACGTGGATGTTTAGGCACTGAACTCCCGTTGAATTTGGTGTCTAAATACCTCTAGGATCTGGGCCTTTGTCCCGCCGTACTTCAGGTCCCTGTCAGTAAAATGGGGACAGTGGAATTTCCCCCACCTTGGGTGGGTGGGTGGGTGTGTGTGTGTGTGTGTGTGTGTGTGTGTGTGTGAGAGAGAGAGAAGATGGTGAGGGCTCAGACGCCGTGCTAAGGGTGGGCCCAAAAGTACCATAGACGGATGCAGCTCTGATTTCAAAGACAAGAGGAAGCTGGGGGATCTGCGTATATTCCCGTCCCGCTGGGCTTGCAGGGGACCCACAGTGACACGGCTGTGTGTGTGTGGGAGGGCGGGGGTGAGAGGGCCAGCTTTACTCTCTGCGTGAGGGCGGGCTGCAGGGAGGCTTAGGGGACATGTTTGCTTCTGGGCCTTGTGGGGCGGGGGGGGGGAGGGAGGGAAGCAGAGGGTCCCCCACTCCCCCAGCCATGTCTGAATCCCCCTGTGCTGGGCCTGTTTGCTCAAGGATGGAGTTTGAGGCCTATCTGTCTTGGCTCTCCAGTGGCTGCTGTTGCCGTGGCGACGCAGCACCTCAAACCCCCTCAGAGGTAGGGAAAATGGTGAGGCGCGTCCGGTCTGGTGGGTGGGGTGCTGCACTGGGAGTCTGGGCTCCTGGGTTCCATCCCCAACCCTGCCAGCTGCGTGACGCTGGACACATCACTTTCCCGTGCTGTGCCTCAGTGTCGTCCCCCCCCCTTTGTCTCGTTTCGCCAGGTGTCTGCCCAGTTCCTACTAGAATAGGCCATGGTCTCATAGGCCTCTGGGTGCTACTGCAGTACAGATGAGTCCTTTTACACGTGGGAAACTGAGGCGCAGAGCTGGGAAGTGACTTGTGCAAGGTCCCACTGTGGGTCAGAGGCGGAGCCGGGAATAGAACTGAGGAGTCCCAAGAACCGGGGGCTGAGAGTGTGTGTAAAAAAGGACTTGTTGGAAAGTGAATTGTGCTCTAATATGTAATATTGCAAGCCAGCGTAATATCGCCAGCTGAACTGCCTTTGTGATTTAAAAAAAATGACTTACTGTTTGCTCTCATCTGGGTTTTTTAAACTTCGTTTTCATTATCTAGCATAAAAAAAATAAACCGCCTTTGGCTCCCAAGCACTAATTTATCCAAGTTAAATGATCTTTACAATCTGCTAACGCATCATGGATCCCAGCTTCTGTAATTAATGCCTCTGTTTAAATCCTATTCTTTCCTTAGGGGTGAGACAGACGGACCCCGATGCTACGTGCAAAACTTTTGCTGAGACTTCAAAAAAAAAACCCAAAACCAAATCAAATCCAGCTTGAATTTCTTGTAAATAACTTGTCTTGGGAAGAAACTCACCATGTTTATTGTTATTGTTGTTTTGTTTTATTCTCTTATGTAGCATCGAAGACATGTAGCCCTAAACAGTTTGCATGCAAAGATCAGATTACGTGCATATCTAAGGGCTGGAGGTGTGATGGAGAGAAAGACTGTCCCGACGGATCTGATGAATCTCCTGATATATGTATGTATCATTTTCTTTCCTGCTAATTGTGTCTGTATTTATATTTTTCTACTGCGTGCATCTTCTAGGGTTCTGAACTGGCATCAACCTGAAAGTTTCCTCCCTCGTTCATTTTCTTTCTATAGTACTGTTCACTTGCCACATCTGTCGGTGCAGGTGTGACAGGAAGGTGTTAGAAGTATAAACCGTCCATTCTATATGACCCATCATTCTTCTGTCTATCCCAATAGCATGCTTCTCAAATGCAGTGTTTCGAGGGGACCTGCTGCCTCACGGATACCTATGAACCTCCCTGTAACACCGTTATTGTTGGAATCGCTATACACTGGAAATAAAAGAAACAGGAAACAGAGGATTTAGCAAGAGCCAGTTACGCGGAAGGAAAGAACCCCACAGCATTGTATGCTTCCTGCCTAAATAATCTGTGTGGGGCCTTCATTTTTGGATCTTTGTGGGACTGTTGCCTTTGGCATATAGATTATTTGTGTTGCAGAAGTAGTGCTGGTTGGTGTTTAGAGATGAAGGAACTGGGGTTTAAAATGTAGTTCTCGAACCTGGTGCGTGGGGGTGCGTGTTTTGTTATGTGGCTCTCTTTGTAGCACAGGCTTGCGTCCTGAAGCTTGGACCCCTGGCTTTATGGATCTTGGTGTTAGACTCAGCTGCTCACGAGGAGTTGGTCAGAGTCCACTGTTTCGGTGCTTGGGGGCCCCCCCCCTTCCCAAAGTTTTAGCAGGGCACAGAGCCAGGGCAATGTAGAGCCTTTTCTTTCACCCCAGAAGTGGGGACGTTGGCAAAGAAAGTGCAACGTGAAATGTTTGGCAGGTTGTTTTACCGGTGGGGGGAGGCTGGGAGGGAAAAAAGGGGTGCTTGGGCAAGGGGCAGCCACTTTCGGGGTGTGTGTGTGTGTGTGTGTATAGAAACCCCGATGATCCTAAGCCCGTTGCAGAGAGGCACGTCTCTGACAGGGGTTACGCACCTTGGCATCTGCTGCATCCGTCCTTTCCTGCAGCTGGCGAGGAGTGCTGGTCTCAGGGGAGGAATCTCTGAGGCTTCAAGCTCTGAGTACCCTGGAGCAAAGAGCAGAGAGGCTGACACAGACCTGGGGAGGGGGTGGGTGTGGGGGGGCTGGGGAGACTTTGATATGCTTGCAAATCTGCTGCAGCCAGGAAGATAACTGTAATCTGCCCCTCTTGGGTGCAGAGTTAAGGGGGTGCCTGTGTGTGGGAAGGGTTGGGACTGGAGAGGAAAGGGACAGATTTTCCTGGAGTTGGGAACAGCCTGTGGACAATCAAAATAGCAGTTCCCAGATTTGTGTGTTTGCTTTTGGGTCCATCAAGTCCCTTTGCCTCAGCTGCAGAGGCTGGGCGGGCCCCTCGCTGCAGAGCAGCTGCGTGAAGCTGTGGGGACTTTATGGGAACGGGCAGATATCTGGCCCAGCGGAGGCTGGATCTTGAGGAAACAAAAAGAAAAGAGAGTAACAACAAACAGATCCCGATTGTTCAGGAAGATGGGGGGCTTGTGGAGGGCGTCTAGGAGGGGATCTTATGTCGTGTGTGTGTGTGTGTGTGTGTGTGTGTACACACCACCAGACAGAGCTTTGTGGTGCCTTTTCGTAGAGAGGCAGCAATCCTACTACATAGCATGGGGGAAGCAGCATGTGGATAGCACACTGGCCTGGGATTCAGCAGACTTGGGTTCTGTTCCTGGGTCTGTCACCGGCCTGCTGGGAGACCTTAGGCAAGTCACTTCCTCACCCTCTGCCTCGGTTTCCCTGTCTGTAAAATGGGTACCTCATTGATAAAGTGCTTTGAGATCTACCACTGGAGAGCTCTAGCTGAGAGCCAGGCTTTACTGTGTTAGGAATAGACCTTCAATGACAAAGGGGATCAAACCACAAACACAGTGGGTGGCCTCATCTTGAGTGGGTCATACACCCCATGGGGCTGGTCTGTCTTTTCCCTCTGACACTCTGGCAAATGTGTGTGTAACTTGCCATGCCAGTAAAGTCTCTGTGAATTTGTAAGGACTCTGGGTGGGCTTTTCAAAGTAGCCTGAAGTGTGGGGTGGGGTGTTAGGTGCCTAAATCCTTTTGACTTCGGGTTCAGATGTCCAATGCCCTTTGGGCTCCTTTCATCCTCCTAGCCTCCAGCACTGAAATCCGTTCCTGGCTGCGCCATCTGAAATAAAGGTCTTTCCGAAGTGGCCTTTTGACTCAGGTTATTTATTAAGGCAAAGTGACGCAACCACCTCCCGATGGGAGGGAGAAAAGACGAAAAGGCTGGGACGGGCTGTCTGGCTCAAAACAGTCGGCAGCCCTGGAAAATTCCTGTGCTAAACTTGGAGGCTCTTGCTGCTGGAACACATCCGTCCTGGTAGACGTTCCGCGTGCCCTGTTTGTGCTCCTTTAACCGGGCTCTTTTTCTCCATCCAGACAGATGCAGCATAACCTCTAGCGCTCCCTGAAACTAACTTTCTCCACCTTTCTCCCGAACCTTCGTTTGCCAGCCTTGGGATCAGGCCACCCGGCGTTTGCCCTCCCACAAGGATAAACTTGAGAAATCCATAGCCTGCCACGCACCCACGAGCGCCCCAGCGGGCTAAAATAACCCTTGGTGATTTTTCTTTTTTGAGAGACCCTTTTCCGTCCTGTAGGATCTGCAAGGGTTGGACGGACGCCTCCGAGATGCAGCCACCTCTGGGGTGAGAGAGCCAGCCTTTCTGCCCCAGCAGCCGAACAGGCCAGAAAGTCTGGGGAGGTGGTGAAATGAATAGGTTTTAAGGGAAGAAGGGATCTTTATGATCTCCTGTATAACCCAGGCCAGAGAGTTTCATTCCTTCCCTGACCTATAACTTCTGGGTCAGTTGCCTGAACTAGAATTGTGAGTGTGCGCATGTTCACAAACACACCTACACGTGCGAAAAAGAGAGAGTGGCAGGGGATCAACAAGAGGTTGGGAGCCGATTTACGTCCTGTCCTGAGCGACACCTCTGGGCCCGTGCTCACCGCAACCACCGCGCTGGGTTGTTGCTCACAACCACTTCCTGTGGCAGTCGTGGTGCGGAAGGCTAGTGGGTGGGTTCCTTGGTGGGGGGGGCGTAGCTCAGGGCTGGGTACAGAGCCCACCCATCGGGGGGTGATGCAGTCACGGCCCGAAGTGGCGCCGAGCGGCGCTAGATGAGCGAAGAGGTTGATACTGGCCGTGCCGTTCTGTCACCTCTCTCTCGCCAGAGCCAGCCCGGACCCTAGCTCTGCACTGCAGCTTTCTTCAGCTTGTGCCAGATATGCGGCCCGTGGGGTCGGGCTGCCGGTTACCCCTCATGGCTCTGTCCTGTTGCATCGCTGGGGGAACCTGCCTCAACCCCTCCTTTCCCAGCAGCCCCCTTGGATATGGCCAGCCCCGCCCCTTTGGACGCCTCAGAGCTCTGCTCCCACTTGGAGAAGCTTGGCTGAGCACAGATGATATCTACTCCCCCCTCCACAACTCCCTCGCCTGAGGGCAGGCAAAGGGGCAGGACATTAGCAGCAGTACTGGCTGCTCTCCCGTGGTACACCTCCAACTGGACAGCTCGCAACCCCGCATCTCAGCTCCCCCATTCCTGCACTTGGGGAGGGGCTTTCAGCCATCTCTGTGCTCCCCCGCATTCCGCTCAGCCTCCCATGTAAGTGAGTGCAGCCCTGAGGCTGCTCTAACAGGTCACACACTGTTTCCCAGGGTCACGGGGGGCTGAGTATACCCATGCTGCAGTGTGCTCCAGCAACGTCCCTGACCTGCCCCCCACACTGGGGGCGGAGAGCAGAGCTGTTACAGAATGAATACACCGGCCATGGAGCGGCGGCGGCAGGGACCCTCCGGAGACGTGTTCTCTGCGCTTAGCAAGAATCCCTTGGATATATTTGCTTGACTGAGAAGCAGCAGGCATGTTTCTTCCCAGGACTGGTGAGACTTTGTGCAGTTGGCGGGAGAGCTGGGTGACTTCTCGAGGAGGCGCAAAGGACAGGAACCAGATCTTCGGTGGCTTCCTTCTTCTTTTTCTTCTAGGATGAGCAAGATCTGATTTTTCTCAGAATTACAAAGAGCCAAGAATAAACTGCCCTTAAATCTCGGGCAAGGCGTTTTCGACAGGCAGAGTGGGTATAGGGATAGGACTGGCTGTGTGGAACAGGGGCGGGTTGCCGTGTGGGCTGGGATGCGGAAGACGGGGTTTCTGTTCCCAGTCTGCCCCTGACTCACCGGATCACCTTGGGCAAAGCCAGGAAATAAATGAAAATTCCAGCCTGCATCTCTCGCTGTCTCTCAGCTGCCTGTCTGACAAACAGGACGTATAAATAATCCCGGGGCAGGGCAGTCTAGCGGGTAGAGCGCTGGAGTGGAACTCACGACACCCAAGTCCCGTTCCCAGCTCGGGCACTGAACTTGGGGAAGTTTCTTCCTCTCTCTGTGTTCCTCCGTTTCCCGCCCCCTTTTCTCTTTCTTGCTGTTTTGACTATTGTGGAATCAGACAGTGTCGGGCCAGTGCAACCCCCTGCACTGAGGCAGGGACAGGTCACCTAGACCATCCCTGACCGGGCTTCGTCCAACCAAAAGCCTCCAGTGACGGGGACCAGATGGACTCCGCTTCCAGAGCTTAACTCCCCCGAGAGTTAGAGAGTTTTCCTAATATCTAACCTGGAGCTGCCCTGCTGCAGTAGAAGCCCATTGCTTCTTGTCCTGCCTTCAGTGGACATGGAGAACACTTGAGCCCTTAACGTAGGTGAAGACAGTTGTGAGGTCAGCCCCCGAGTCGTCTTTTGTCAAGTCTAGACTGCCCAGTTATTTTAACCTTTTCTCACAGGTCTGGTTTTCTCAACCTTTATAATTTTTGTTGTTTTTCTCTGGACTGTCTCCAATTTGTCCACGTCTTTCTTAAAGCGCAGCGCCCAACGCCGGACGCGGGACTCCAGCTGGGGCCTCACCAGTGCCTGGTAGAGCGGGACAGTTACCTCCCGAGTCTTACATACGGCCCTCCTGTTAGTATTGTCCTTTTCCCACAAGTGCATCACATTGTTGGCTAGTGTTCAATTTGTGATCCACTGGAACCTCAGGACATTTTCAGCAGTATGACTGCCCAGCCAGTTATTCCCCACTTCGTATTTGTGCGTTTGATTTTCCACTTGTCTTTATTACATTCCATCGTGTTGATTTCAGACCAACTCTCCAAATTGTCAAGGTCCTTTTGAGTTCTAATCCTGTCCTCTGACATGCTCACAACCCCTTCTAGCTTGGTGTCATCCACAAATTTTACATGCATTGTCCAAGTCATCAGTGAAAATATTGACTGATACTGGATCCAGGGCACACCCCGTGGGACCGCACTACATGCGTCTCCCCATTTGGCAGCAAACCACTGTACAGCACCTGCCACAGTGGGGCCCGGATCTCGGTTGAAACTTGCAGGTTGTGTCATACTGTTGACTAGCATGTGATTTGTCGGTAGCATGAACCCTGAGCTAGCTTGTCCTAACATTCCCACAGCGATCAAGGTAAAAATGTGACTCCCGGTAGCAAACTGGAAATATTTGGCACTTACGCAGCTGTTTACGTCTTCAAAAGGTTGTGCAAACATGAGCTAATTTCCCCCCCACATCCCTCCACCAGAGAAGACTTAGGCTGCAGTGTAGACAGAAGCTAAGTCGGCAAAACGTAGGTCGCTCGGGGTGCGAATATTCCCATCCCCACCAGCGAGATAAGTTACGCTGAGGTAAGTGTCCGTGTGCACAGCCCAGTGTTGGTGCGGGAGCTTCTCTCCAAAGCTTCGGCTGCTCGCGGAGGAGGTTTGTTAGGCCAACGGGAGAGCTCTCTCCTGTCGGCACCTTCACCAGACGCGCTGGCGTGATGCAGCTGGATCAGCACAGCTGCAGCGCTGTGTGTGTAGACACAGGCGCCAACTTTTCAAACTGCCAGAGGGTGCTCGACCCCAGGCCCCGCCCCCTTCCCCCAAGGCCCCACCCCGCCCACCTCTTCCCGCCTCTTCCCGCCCCACCTCTTCCTGTCTAGTTCCGCCCCCTCCCCATAGCGCCCTGAGTCCCTGCTCCCCCCCCCCCAGCGCGCCGCAAAACAGCTGTTTGCGGCGGGCGGGAGGCGCTGGGAGTGGGGGGAGGCACTGATCTGCGGGGCTGCCGGCGGGCGGGAGATGATTGGGGGAGGCTCCACCCACCATTTTTTCCCCTTGGGTGCTCCAGCCCCGGAGCACCCCAGCGTTGGTGCCTATGTGTATAGACATACCCTTACTCTGCCCTCTTGGGGGTATGTACAAAAAATTGGTGTCCTTTTTTTTTTAAGGTGATTTGCTGAATTCCTCTTGTCGCAGTTGCCGCTTGAGCTTGCCGGGCTTGGCCTCCGTTCAGTTTATTTTACGAGCTGACGGAAGATAAGCAGGAGCCCCTTTAAATCACAACATAAATAAATAAAACAACCCGAGTGTCAGGGGGAACAGGGAAAGGCCCTTCTCTGGCGCTTGAAAACCCCTTGCGTCTTCGCTCTCTGTGATGTGTGTCGTGGGAGCATCTCATGGACATCGCCACCGGGGTGGGGGGGTCGAGGTGCTGCCCTCAAGTGACTCCACTAGCTCTGCTCTCGCTCGCGCTGGCGTGTCTTCACTGCAGCAAAGAAAAAGGGGTCTTCTCAACTTGGGTTAAAATAGCAGGGAAGCTATTGGGTGAGGAGGTTGAGTTCACGCCCACCGAGGAGCCTGGGTTGGACTGCAGTTGCTAACCCAAGTTAAAACCCGAGTTGCTGTGTCTCCATCGCTGTTTTACCCCCGGTTAGCTACCGTGGGTTAAGAACAGATCCACCCCTCCAGTGAAGACACACCCTAAGCAGGATCACACTGCAAAGCAGCAGGCTGGCTACACACAGAGCGATGGGATTAGCGCTGGCCGTGGGTGAGTTGTAACTCAAACCGGTCCCATCCTCACTGCATCACTCCTGCATCAGTAGCAATTGACCCACCCGCCAGCTGGAGCTGACAGCACCACGTACGCTAGAGAGGTGTGTGTGTGTGGACGGGGCAAAAATCAGGTTATACCCTGAGCTAACCCTGCAGAGAAGACATCCCTGAGTGGGCCCCAATTGAAATCAGGGTCCTATGGTGGTCGGTGTTTTACAAACGCTTAGTGAGAGAGAGCAGCTGTGGGGTGTGTGCGTGTGTGAGTGCGTGTGTGCGCACCACGTACCTAAGTAAACTGGTGCAAATCCCAAGTGGCTTCACTGGCTGGGTTACCCCAGCTGAGGACCTGGCCTGGCTTTGCTCAGCTGGGAGCTCTGTCGGCCGGTTGCACTTGTGAGCTGCCTTGCGTGTAAAGCGGTTGCGGCTTTTGCCCTGCAGCCTCTTGTCAACCTGCCCCCCCCGGTCCAGCCTCGCTTGCGCGCACCCGAGGCTATTAATAGAGATTCCTGCTCCGGATGGAGCGAGCACGAGCAGCGACTCAGCTGTCAACACGTGCAAGGGGCTGAGAAGCCCCTATCTTTTGGGGTTGTCAGAGGGGCTTTTCTCACGCCAGTCTGGCACCGGGGGGCTTCAGCTGACTCGCATCCTCCTTATCTTGCTGGCAAGGAGAGGGATTTGTTTTAAAACCTGGGCTTGCAAGGGCGGCTTCTGCCTGCAGCCTCAGGGAGTGACACAGCACCATTTACATTGCAGAATCAGACTCCTAGGGCGTCAAGGGCTGGTGAAATACTGTCTGTTAACGGAGAGCTGGGGAAGCTTAACTCTAAGCATGGGACTGGTCCCCTTTGAGTCCCCTTTGAGTTTGTACATGGGAGATTGTACTGGTTTAATTGGTTTAAGTTACACTGGGGCAACTCTTCTGTGTAGGGGAGGGGTCAGATTTTCAAAAGCTCCTAAGTCCCCTGGGACTTAGGTGCCTAAGTCACTTTTGGGTGCTTTTGAACATTTTACCCAAGGCTTGCTGCAGGGGCAGTGTGGCTTAGTGGGTAGAACACTGAACTGGCTCTGGGGGAGCTGGGTTCAATTCCTGGCTTCGCCCCCGGGCAAGTCACTTCCCCGTGCCTCAGTTTCCGCAGCTCTGAGGATAAGACTACCGGCCTCTTCTGTAAAGCGCTGTGAGAGCTACTGATAAGAGCGTTGTTAATACAGATAACAAAAAGGAATGTGTTACTGAGACACAATGGTAATAAAAGGGACTAAGGGACTCCCGGCCGGCCTGAGACACCGCAGCACGGTGTGGAAGGTTTTCCTGTTGATGCCACTGCCCCACTTAGCTGCCGACACATCGGTCAAATGGGTCTGGTGCATGCGGAGTGCTCTGCTTTTATCTGTTCTGCAGCCGTGGGGGCCCTGCTGTCTGCATGGTGACAGTTCCTGTCGGGAGAGATGCGTTTGTCTCCGCCCCCACGCTGCGGGGCAGTGAATGATCAATGTGAATCTGTCAGAGGGGCTGGTTTTCAGAAAGTGCCCTCTGAATTTCAGCCGCCTGTAAGGCATCTTCAGGCAAGCACCCAAAAATGGAAGATCTTGGCTCTCTGCTCGCTTGCGTCTCCAGCGTACTGATGCTAAGTGCGCTCCTGGGCGTCCCTGGCACGCCGGTTTGGAGTCGTTCGGGGAGGAGATGGGACCAGGTCTTCAGCTGGTATAAAACGGGTGGCGCCCCGGGACGCGGCGGATCTATGCCAGTGTGCGTACCAGCCGAGGAAACTGACCCGCTGTCTGGTGGGTACGACCAGGGGCAGGGAGTGAGGAATGGCGATTCCGGACTCCTGGGTTCTAATCCCTGCTCACTGGTAGCCGTGGACGCCCGGGGCTCCTTTCCCCCAGCTGCTGTAGGGATGTTACCGATCGAGGTATCCCTGGATGCGGAGTCTTTTCCTTACAGTTTCTTACCGCTTTTTCGAGCGGTAGGTGCTATGTCGAGGCAAAGTCGCGGTGTCTGTCTGCTTTGGATTGGCCCGAGGCTGCACCCTGAATTGTTCGTAGCGGCGCCCCCAGACGGTTCCTTTCTCCTCACTGCTTTGCAGCATGCTCCTGGCAGCTCAGAGAGGCAGGAGACAGGGAAGGTTCATTGAAATTAACTAGAGGCGTATGCGAGATCCTGGAGTGGATTTTCCCGAGATTCCTCCCCTTTGACAAACTTGCCCTGGGTTCCGCGTCTCTCTCCCCCCCCCCCCCCCCCCCCGGCCTGGCAGCAGCATCCGCCCCCCCCCCCCCCCCCCCCCCCCCACACAGTTGCTTGGGCCTGGAAGCAGAATGTGCCCCCCTCCCTCCACGTTATTGTGTATTATCTAGCCTCTGGAGGCCCCCTCTCTGATCAGGGTCCCCCCGTTGTGTTAGAGGCTGCACAGACACGTCATGAGAGACAATCCCTCCCTGGAAGAGCTCGCAGCTAGGCCAGACTGACGAAGAGAGGGGAAGGGAAACTGAGGCACATAGAGGGGAAGGGAAACTGAGGCACACAGCCGGGAAGTGACTTCCCCAGGGCCACGCAGCAGAGCCACGGATCAACCCCAGGTCTGCGGAGTCCCAGGTCAGTGCGCCGTCCCCAAGCGAAGCTCATCCTCCCCCTGGACTCTAACCGGCGACGTTCACGGGCAGCGGCTGTGTGTTGTGTTTGTACAGCTCCTAGCACAGTGGCGGCCTGACCCAGGCCCGGGGCCGCACTCCGAATGCTAAATCATAAGAATTGGGGTTGGGGCTTTAACCTAGTCGCCCAAGTGGGTTTTATTTGAATGTGCCTTCCCGTCCCCGACACTCCAGCCATGTAGCTTGTGAAGTCCCCAGTCCTCACTCCGTGCTCTCTTATCTCTTCACTTGTAGCTTTTTCCCATTTTTATGTGTCTTTGGGCCGGTGCCAGATCAATTACAGGCTGCTTTTGTGGGGGGAAGAATTGCTGCTTTTCAAGTGGTTTTTTGAGGTTAAAAATTCATGTCTAATTCAGCCCTTTGGGGTGTACCACAAGCTTGTCACATATAATAAATTGGCTCATTTATTAACGAGCAAAGGCGGTTGAAGGGAAACAAAGTGGCTTGTAAATTAATCCTGCCCCATTTGTGATAAGTAGTTGATCTGCTCTTTCCACAGGGATAATGGGCAGGGAGATCGGTTTTGACTGATGGACTGTGTGCTTCCTTTGGGTGCCTTCCCTTGACCTGTTTGGAAACTCGGCTAATTAACCCTTAATTTGCAATTATTCGGAGCCTAGGAGAGTGGGTTTATTTAGATAGAGCTCTCTTTAGAGACAAGAGCTATTGTGTAGTAGCTGTTAAGAAGGCTCTTAACCTAGTGAGTTGCGTGGTTATAAACCAAACCGCGTTATCCTCCAGAAGGGAAAGGAGCCGGAGAGACACAGACAAACAGTGGCAGAGTTTGGGACAGAACCCAGGAGTCCTGGGTCCCTGTTCCCTGCTCTAATCACGAGATCCCTCTCCCCTTTCAGAGCTAGGGGGTCCTAGCTCCCAGCCCCTCCCTGTTCTAACCCACTAGGCCAAATAGAAACCGGAGGGGCTGGATAAACACAATCATTCCTAATGGGCGGCCTTTTAAAGTCACTGCAACCAGAACAAACAGGAATAAATGTTGCCCCCTTAGAAGCCAGGGTATTCTTGCAAAGAGCTGTTGGGGCTGCATGTTCCTGACTGGCTCCATCGGCCTGGTTTCCTCGTGGCGTTGAAATGTTCTCCTGCCTCTGTGGCATGAGGCAGAGAAGTGGGGCTCCGTGTCGTCACAGCCTGAGCTTTTCTGATGGCTTCTCGGTTTTGCTGTTACCTGGGAGCTTGGCACGCTGGGTCCGAACTTCCCTGTCGAGTCGCCAAGTGATAATTGGCTGTTTCGTAGCTGGTGCGAGTGAGGTTGGAGGGCAGGGAGATGCGCGAAGGCCTCTGTCTAGGACCTATGCTGAACAGGTCTCGTTCAGGGGTAGGAAAAATACAGGCGGGAGGCCGGCTCTGTGAGAAGAGGAGTGCGTGTCTGTGCGTCTCCTACCCCCATCTCCCCTAGTGCCCGTTCCACCCCGAGGCTCTGCTCTTCTCAGCAAAACAAAATGAAAATCGAATCAACGCCCCTTCTCCCGAGTTCCCTGCACCATTCGCTGCTGCTAACTGGGTGCCTGGAATGAGCTTTGGCCTGGACAGACCCTGTTCCCCCAGGGAGTGGGGCTGGCAGAGGCCTTGCCCTGGCCGAAGTCGCTCGCCCGTCAGCTCAAGCGGACGACTTTCGGATGCACCCTCAGCTAGCGAGTGCATCTGCAGCGAAGGAGAAAGCGTGCGTCAATGCGGGGAAACTCCAGTTCCTGCATGTCCCACTCCACAGGGACGTCACGTCCCCTTTCCCCTCCCTGCTACGTCGCACCTTCTTCCCACGAGGCATCTCCATGACTTCCTGCAGCGACGGCCGTCCCTATTCTGTGCTTGAGCTGTTCTCCCGCGTCCCCCCTCCGGCTGGGGCGGGGACCGCCTCTGTGGTTGTAAAGCACCCGGTTGCGTTTACGCTGCTCTGCAAAATGGCGGTCAAAATGGCACCGTCTGACTGGGCGGGTCGCCTCCCTGTGCGGTCAGCCCTACTTGCTGGCTTTGTTCGTGAGCCTGGGTGCCCCGCTGAGCCCAGACCGCTGCAGGCGCTGGATTCTCTTCCTCCTGGTGCAGGATTCCACCCTGAAGCGGAGCGGCGATGGCGGTGCAGTGCGTGGGAGGCTGTTGCTGTTGCGGGGAAAGAGAGAGGGCACAGCACAGCTGCTTAGGGGAACTGGAGACCTGCCTTCAATTCTTTGCTCTCCCGGGGTGACCTTGGGCCCGTCTCTCTCTTTCCTCATGGGAATAATGATCCGTCCCCGTCTCTCCGGGGGGCTGTGTCGGGGTCGGGTCCTGTGCTGGCGGGGCAGTCCCTAAGGTAGGATGCAGTGCTAATCACAGCCCGTGCGACGCTGCTGGAATGAAGGTGGTTCAGTCCTTGGGCTGATGAGGAAGTGGTTTTATGAGCTATTCGTTAAAGATTCTCTCTGCTCTGCCCATCTTCTGATGCCAAGATGAGGCTAAAAATAAGATGTGCCATCCCAGCTCCTTCAGAGGGGCATTTTCCCTTGGGTGCTGCGACCAGCAGGGAGGAAAAATATAACTTCTGGCTAGAGAGGGACCTAGAAACAGCTCCTCCCGCCCCCAGAAGTGCTGAGCGCTCGGCTCAGACTATTTGAGGGTGGTTCATGCGAGGGGGCGATCCAGCCCTGGAGTGGCTGCCCCAGCCAGGGAGCCCCACAAGGCACCCATCGCTGGACGCTTCCTGGCCCCTTGGGTTCCCTTTCTCGTGAGGCAGGCTCCCTTTCCTGTCCGGTCCCCGTTCGGGGGGGAGTGGGCACGTCAGGAACCCTGTGGATGTGCCCGTTCTGGCCTGCCCCGGGCAGCTTCGAGACGTGTGTCCTGGGCTCTAGGAAGGAGCCGGCTGACAGGCCCTGTCGGCTGCGGGAGGCTGGGTGACGCTGGCCCAGGGAGTGTGGCGTGGGAAGGAGGGGGTGAAGTTTGCTGTGTCTGACGAGCCGGTCAGTAAAGTGCTGTGTGATCAGTGGCTTGTGTTTCCTTACCGGGGTGAAATATCTACACAGATGCCGGCAGGGGTAGGGAGATGCTGGAGGCCGAAGCTGCAGCCAGGGCACTGGCCCCCTCCACTGCCATTAATCTGGTCTCTCCCTTTGCCCTGGGTCCTTGCAAGTCCGGCCCCTCTCAGCGCGTCCCTGCGCGGAGGAGCCCAGGTGGGACCCACCCTGTGTGGCTGCGTTACCTGCGCCCCGTCCCCTGGGAGTTTGAGCCAGGCTGCCTATGTGGTGTATCTGTTGGATCTCGGGAGTGAAGCTGGGTGGGGTTGGGGCAGCGCTTTGGACAGGAGACCCCAGCTACGGGTCCCCCCAAGGAGCGCTGGCCCGTGGGATTGTGGGATACCATTGGGAGACTCTCAGGACCTGGGCCCAAGCTGCGTCCACACTGCAAAACAAGGGGCTTGGCCCCTCCGCCTGGCCAGTCCTAGAGCCTGGGCCCAGGGGACTCGCGGGCCCAAGCCAGAGAGATTTGGGTGTAGATGGAAGGGGGCTTTGGGCTCAAGTCGGAGCCCGGGGTTGTGTGCAGTGTAGACAGACGCACGGGGGGCCGATTTTCAAAAGCAGCCACGTGACAGTAGCACTGAAGTCTCATTGGAAACAAGTGCAGTTTGGTCTCCTTGCCCCACGCCTCAGTCATGCATGTGAGCACGGGTTCTACATGCATGGGAGGGTTTGGTGTGTGGTGGGGTAAGAACACGCAGTAAACCTGCAGCGTAGACATCCCCCAGGCCTGTCTTGCAAATGGCAGGGTTCTCCCTCGGCTCCTATTGTCTGTGGCTTTGTGCCGCCTGCAGGTGTTTGCATCAGAGCCCAGCGGGTGTGAAATGCGAGCGGGGCCTTTTGCACTGGGGGGAGTGGCAGGGCGCCGGGAGGAGGGGAGGGATCCGGCCCCTTGCTCGGGGAGCTGTCGGGCTGGGTTCTCGTTGCTTGCATGGGCTGGGCCCAGCTGCAGCCCCTGGTCCTCGCTGCAGCTCCCGGGCGTTGCGGTGATGCTGATGAGCGATTCCCTTCCCCTCTCGGCTGAATCTCTCTTGTGTTCTGCTCTCTTCCAGGTCCGCAGAGCAAGGTGTCGCGGTGCCAACCCAATGAACATAACTGCCTGGGCACGGAGCTGTGCATACCCATGAGCAAGTTGTGCAACGGCCTGCAGGACTGCTTTGACGGCTCGGACGAGGGGTCGCACTGCCGGGGTAGGGGAGCACCGGCGGGTCCCCGGGGCAGCCCCCACCTCCCTCTGGGCTGAGAGACTCCACTGTCGGGGGTGGGGGGAAATTCCACACCGGCTGTTTGCACTAAGACGGCTGCGCCAGCGCCGACCCCAAGCCACGGGCCGTGGCCCCGGTAGAAAGTGATTTGCCCCTGCGTGCGGCGTGTTCGCACAAGAGCGATGCACTGGTGGAGGTACCTCAGTGCGACCCCCCGACCCACCACTGTCAACAAGTCCTGGGGGCTGTGGGTTAGAGGACTTGAAGGTTCCCTCCTGCAGGAAAAATGCCGATTGTTCCTGTCCCGTCAGGCTGTTAAATAGCTGCGCTCTCTGCTGAGCGGAAGGAGGCGCAGGGATTTTGGGTTTAGTTTAGATACTGATTTCCTCCTTAGCCGGGGGTCTTGCTACCTCCTGTTGGGAAAAACCTAGCCTGGCCTGGCCCTTGGCAAACCAGGGTTCTCTGCCACTGACTCCTTGTGCGTTCTTGGTCAAGTCACTCAGTCTATGTTCCTCAGAACCGTGGGGACAACAGCCCTGCCCTGCGGGGGTGTGGGAGGCTGAATACGTTAGACGTTGTGAGGTGCTCAGATGTGCCAGCTAAGTACCGAAGATACAAGTACAGAGTCCCTGCTGCTTATACGGAGGATGCCTAGCTCTTACCTAGCACTTTCCCAGGGAGTTCAAGATCGTTATTCCCAGTCTCCAGAGGGGGAAACTGAGGCACAGAGCAGGGAGGTGACTTGTGCAAAGTCTCCCAGCAGGTCAGGGGCAGAGGTGGGCATAGAGCCCAAGGCTCTGGAGTCCCAGCTCTCTCCACCGTGTCCCCGTTGCCTTTATGAACCACCTGTTCAGGCACCCGGGAACATTCCCCTTTGCATAAGCGTCTCCTCCCGGCTCCCTGCACCAGATCCCTGGCACTCCCAAGCCCCTCACCCTCTCTAGCGTGTTTATCCTCGCCCAGCCCTGAGGCACGCCAGGATTGTTACCCCCATTCGACAGATGGAGAAACTGAGGCGTAGAAGGGCGAAGTGACGTACCTGCGGTCCCACGGGGAGATTGTGGCAGAGTTGAGGCCTTGTCTCCTGACTAGCTCACTAACCAATGGGCCACCCTTCCTCTCTGCCGCTGGAGTCTGGCCTGCCCCATGCAAGAGATGGAATTGCACCCAGTAATTCCCACAGTGGAGAGAATCGCTCCTCCTTGGATGAAAGGGGAAGCTGAGGCCCAGTGAGGCGATGGGGCTTGCCTAAGGTCACACGGCTGATCAGTGGCAGAGCTGGGACTAGGACTCGGGTTTCCTAGGCCTTAACCAGCACACCTCACTGCCTTGAACGGATGCCCTGATCTCCACTCTGATGATAATTCTCCTTTCCCTGGGCCTGAGACGACAAGCTAAGGGGCCAAGGCTTTTGTCTAGGGGATTTAGAGGCATGATTCCCACGTGCTCCTAAACCCCACGGTCACTTTGGGAAAATCACTAGCAGCCCTACACACTCTTCTCTAACCTAACGCTGGCACGCCAGCCTGCAGGCAGTTCCCAGTGCACAAGCAACCCTACGATAACAGACCAAGGGAGGGGCAAACTCAGCAGAGGGAGGGAAGAAATATTGGCTAGTAAAGAAGCAGAGATCCCAGCTGCAACCTTCGAACAGGCTATTCCTGGTAGCAGAGAACCGGGAGCCACAAACCTTGACTGTTCTTTTAAAAATCCCCAAGGGCTGGAATTGTAGCGGCACTGTTTCCACCGGAACAGCGTCCTTTTAAAAAAAAAAAAAAAAAAAAAAAAATTAAAACCCTAATATTGTTGGGGTTTTCTTTGGTGCATGTGGCACTTGAGCCGAGAGAGAAGGCTCTGAAATGAACATGCAGGCCTGCCAAACGCCCTGCAAAGCCGATAGACCATGTGAACGAGTCAGCTGGCCCACCCGGCTTATTAAACTTGCATACGCATAACACAGAGGATTTAGAGCGGGATTGTGAGCAAATCTTTACCGTTTTTGCCAGGGGAAAGGGCGCTCCTCCCGCTGTGTGTTAGACAGCCAACTGGCCTGGGGACCGTAGCCTGGACCGTGACCTCCCCGGGCAAAAGCAAAATGTGAACGTTAGGCATATGCTGTGCCAAAGAGGGTAAACGGTGCCGGCGTGGCTTTCCTTTGCTGGCCCTTGCACTGTGGTAGATGGATCAGAAATGGATTGCGTCCACACTGCTCCTGCAACTTTGTCCGCTCTGGAATGTAGGTCTGCTAGAACTGTCCGGGTCTAGGTAAAGTGGTGACACATGCTAGGCTGGCGGCTGTTAAACCGGGATAAAGGGGAAATGAGCTGTTTCAATAGAAAGCACCTTTAGCCTGGTATAACTGTGGCCAGACTAGGCGCGGGATAGATAAAACCATCCCCCGAGCTGGCGTCACGACACTGGTAAAATTTCTAACTGTAACCCAGGCTTAAGTCGGTTTAACTCTGAGCAAAAGAGAGTCATGCCGGTTTAAAAAAACAACAACCCTGCACTAATTGTAGCAGTTTAAGTCCAAAGATCGATTGATGGGAGACCGATCAGCTCCCACTGAAACAAGGAGATCTTTTACACTGGTGTAATAGAGTGTAGACCAGCCCTTAAACCAGAATCAGAGCGTCTACACACACACGTGGACTGGATTAACTAAATTGATTTATATCGACATGTTTAGTTCTGGCTGTAACAGGGTCCTTGGGCTAGTGTGGGAATTTGCAATTGACACCCCCCTCCGTCCCCCATGCTCCTGTTCTGACCTTGCATTAGATTCTCGTTCCCCGAATGTCGGGGTGAGATTCACACAGCAGGAAGTGTTTACAGACCACTCCAATGCAGCTCAGCGTCCTGACTCCACACCCACTTCTGGTCAAGGCGGCAGGAGGCGTCCTATGGGAACCGGTCGTTGCTCCCTGGTTAGTCAGCGTGGCTTCCCGAAAGCCCCCCCTTTCCCCCCTGACCTGGACTCGACCTCTGAACCCCCCGTAAACAAACCAGAATAGATTTGGATGGTAAAACGTTGTCGTCGTCCCCCAGATCTTTGTTGGTGACCTTGGCAAGAGGCTGCAGGGACCTAGTGCCAGAGGTTGTGAAATTTCCTATCTGGTTTTAATGTGGTTTTGGGGCAGGGGGGGCTTTTCAGAATCACAAACAGTTTGTTTAACCACAGAATGTGACCTCTGGGCTCTGCAGTGCTGGTTTCTGGGGGTGCAGATTTAGGGGGGAGGGAGGGGGACTATGGGATGTGGGTGGCTTGCTGCTGCCCTCCATTTATGTTCCTGTGTCCTCCCCCTCCCCGCTCTTCCCCAGCCCTGAATGTACTGTACTTGCAAATTAACTGTCCCGGGTGTGACGCGAGCCCCGTCCCAGTCCTGTCCCCCAGGGGCAGGAAGGGGGGAGTTGGGTCTCGGGGTTGCTCTGTGGAGAGGGGTGCTGGTCAGCGGGTGTTTAATGAGATGTGGTCAGAGATGGCGTCTCAAACCCTCCCTCGCGCTCCGTCCTAAGCCTGGAACGGGACTGCCAGTTACTAATAACCTGCACTGGCTTTGAAGTGCCGACTCCCTCCCTTCCCCCCTTTCCCACTCCGAGCCAGCCAGCCCCCCGCCCTGGGGCCGGATCGGAGCCGGCGCACCCTAGAGGGGAAAGGCCCCATTCCCCGCCACCCTGAGCCAGCCAGCCCCCTGACTTGGGGCCGGATCAGAGCCGGCGCCCCCTAGAAAGGAAAGGCCCCGTGCCCCATTCCCCACCACCCTGAGCCAGTCAGCCCCCTGCCCTGGGGCCGGATCGGAGCCGGCGCCCTCTAGAGGGGAAAGGGCCCATGTCCCATTCCTAGACTCCTGGAGCCAGCTGCTCCAAGCTGTGGGATGCATTTGATCATGAGGTCTCTGAGAGAGGGCTGCAAAAGGGGGAACACGGAGAAAAACGGACAGATTTTCTCAGTTTGGCAAGGTTCACGTTTAGATTGGTTTGCACACCCGGGTTTGATACAGACCCGAGTTCATCCCGATTTGCGCTTCCAAGCCAGGGCGTCCTTGGGCAGGAGAGGGAAAAACCCCTTCAAACAAAGAGACCTTTGTGGGCTGAATTGCTCTTCTGCTTCCCACAATGAGTGTCCCTTCAGCCACAAAGCCTCAATCCCAGCCCTTTGTGTGTTAATTGGGTCGCGGAAGCCTATCTTATCATTGCTGTGTTTGAGTAGCTGGGTTGGCCGGGGACGCCTGTCCATTTTGTTCTTGCTTTGCTTGTACGGAGCAGCTTTCTGGGTTGCACGGGGGTTCGAAAGCACGACTGTTCCCAAGGGGTTGCAGTTTGCACCAGTGCAATGCACTCCCGTGCTAGTGAGATGGAGCATGGTCCAGTGGTTCGTTGTTAGCTAGGAGTTGTAGGTTCAATTCCCTGCCTTGCAAGAGGCTTCCTGGGAAAGGCATTTAATTTCTCTTTGCCTAGTTCGGCCCGACCTCAGAGAGACGTGTGAAGACCAATTCATTAAGGTTCCAGATGCTCAGATATGGTTCCCTATAAATGGGTAGACAGTTTGCATCCCGTGACTACAATGTGCATTGATATATGCAAATTTCGCTAATCTAGAGCCTGAATTCTGGCCCCTATTGTCCCCTTTTTATCAGAGAATCTCGCTTTGTGTGTAAATATAACAACATCTACCTCCTGCTTTTCATCAACGGCTACACAGTCTATCCTCACGACCCCCTGGGGAGCCGGGGCAGATCCATTATCCTCACATTACGGATGGGGGTCCGCGGCACAGACAAAGGGGCCGGGCGGGACCTGAGCCGAGGTCTCCCCAGCGCATTGCGTGGATGTCTCTATAATTACCCCCTTTGGTCGCGTAACGGGGCCTGTCATTACTGGACTGCTAAACCCAGGGTTGTGAGTTCAATCCTTGAGGGGGCCACTTAGGGATCTGGGGCAAAAATCTGTCTGGGGATTGGTCCTGCTTTGAGCAGGGGGTTGGACTAGATGATCTCCTGAGGTCTCTTCCAACCCTGATATTCTATGATTTCTATGATTACGTGACTTTGCTGAGTCCGGGAAGCCGTCAGTTATTGGCACAGCCAGATGAGTGCTCCGGGCCACTGCTCCATTTCTCATCAGCCCCAGGCTACCTCGGAGCATTGGGGAGCGCGGGGCAGATGGACACTTGATTAGCATTTATTTCAGCCATGGATAGAAATTAATCTGTTCAGAGCAGGAGCCTTTGAGTGTGGACCGGGCCTTGGGCGCAGGGGAGGTGTTGGAAGCTGTTTAACACGCTTGGGGCGGGCCCCTCCCAGGAGCAGGGATATTTAACGCATCCAGCTCCTGCCCGGGGGGGGCTCTTAATAGACGGGCAGGGATGTGTTTTCCCTGCCTTTGCTGGCGAGTCCGACTAGGGCCTGGCTCCCTGCTGAGCTCGGTGGTGGGAGGTCGGTCTGGGGAGGAGACGGCCCGGTGACGGTCACCCCAGAGCTTCCCGGGGCCTTGCTGCGATGGTCCAGACCGCTGCCTGATTGGACCAGGTGCTGCACCCCGCTCTGCTCTTTCTCTGCTCCAGGAGGGGGCCAGCACCCAATGGGAATCCTCCCTTCCGTTCCCCCCACTGAGAACAATGGTGTATTCTCCTGCTGGAGAACAATGGGGGAATCCCCCCCACTGAGAACAATGGCGTATCCCCCTGCTGGAGAACAAGGGGGGAATTCCCTCCTCCCCTCCCCCCATTGAGATCAGTGGAGTGTCCCCCTGCTAGAGAACAGTGGGAAACCCCTCCCAAATGGAGGATCCCCCTGTTGCATGTATTGCCTGGAGCATCCAGCGTGCCCCATTTCAGTGCTGGGTTCTGCGGGGTTGTCAGTCGAGGTGTGCAAGGATAGGGGCAACGAAGAACAGAGGATACTGGCGCCCTTTAGCTTCTTAATTCCAGGCGGCAGGTTTTGGGTGGGCAGGGTGCGTCCTGCTCCCACCTCAGCAGGCCCTACAGGAAGCCCTTGTTTGCGTTGTTTAAGGTGATCTCGGGGAGCATGCAGTGAACGCACACAATGGGGCTTAAATTTCACTGCGGGCCAGGCAGCAAGAGCCCAGAACCAGGGCTAGGGCCTGTCTTCAACGCACCCCCGTCGCGCTCCGCTTCCATCTTTGCCCGCGGGTTTCCGGAGCCCCGTGGGGCTGAGCGGGTGGCCCAGCGCAGCTCTGCTGGAGAAACGGATGTGGTCGAGGAGGGATGCTGGTGCGCTCTGGACATGCGTGGCAGGAGCTAGGTTTCCTGCTCCTTGCCTCTTGTGGCTGATCCTTTAAATAGGAAATGCTGAGCCATGCAGCTGAGGTTAGAGACAATGTGACTCATATTTCAGAATCAAATTCGGTCACTGTTTCAAAGCGGCTCGCGCAGCCTTTTCCCTCGCTGCTTCCCTTCCTGGGCTTGGGGGACCACGTTTGTACCTGTATGCCGGACGGTCTCCGGGCTTGTGGTGTTCTGATGGCCTTGGGACAGATTCTTCGTTGCCCTGGACGTCTGTGTTCCCTGAGCCGCGATCGGGGATCAGGGCTCCTTTACACTAGGCGTCTATAAACACAGAACAAAAACACAGGTCTTGCGTTGATGATCTTACAGTCTAACCGGTGCAAAAGAGGTGTAAACCGCAGCTCTTCTGGTAGCGGTCTGCACTTGGTTTGCATTGGTGGAAGCATCTACACACGGAGCAGGGTGAAGGTGAACTGGGCCCGTTGTCTTTAAAAGTCCAGCTGGGAGATCCCCTGCCTAGAAATCATTGGTTTCGATCAAACGTTTCCTTTTTATTCCCCAGCTCCCAGAAAATCTTTACATGCAAAATATTTGAGCTTGCAGGATATGCCTACACTGCACAGGTGTCATTGCAACACAGATTGGTGTATCTTGGCCAAGTGGCGCTGGAACCACGGTGGTGGGGCCATGCGTGCCCACCCGGGAATATGCTCGCATTCCTAGCCTGCCCTCTGGTGCATTTGCTGCTAGTGTTAGCCGGGCCGGCTAGGTAAAAGCTGGCCCACGGCTGTCTGCCTGAGCTGGAATTGCACCTCTGATTGCAGGGTAGATGTACCTGTAACGGGGTCCTTCTCCCCTTTTCGCAGGCGGGGAGCCGAGGGCTGCGTGCGGCAGTGACCTGTGCGAGGTGTCACAAGACGTCAGCGGTAGAGCTGGGACGTGACCCCAGGTCTCCTGAGTCCCTGCGCGTTGTCCTGGCTATAAGCCCATCCTTCCCTCAAGCTAGTGCGGATGCGGCTAGGGCTGTGGGGGGCGGGGGGCTGGTAAGGACAGCAGGAACCGTCGCTGTTCCCATCACCTGCCCAGATGTCCGAAGTGCCCACTGACCCCTGAAGTGACGTTCTCTTCCCCCCCCCCGTCTCCTTTCTTTAGAGTTTCTGGCCAACTGCTCGGCCCTGGGGTGCCAGCACCACTGCGTCCCGACGCTCGTCGGACCCACCTGCTACTGCAACAGCTCCTTCCAGCTGGCCGAGGACAGGAAGAGCTGCAAAGGTTGGTGGCGGATGGAGACGATGCAGCCTGTGAACGCGGCCCCGGTGGGGGCGGGGACAGGACTGCCGGGGCGCAGCATCAGCTCAGTGGGCCACGTGTGACCAGCCAGCCTGGGGCGGGGGTAGGGAGCGGGGTGGCTTCCAAAGGGATTTGGACGCTTAGCGCCCATTAGAATACCACAGCTTTGAAAATCCCATCCTGAGTGTCACAGTGATGTGTCGGGGTTGTGTAGTAGCCCAGGACAGAGCAGCACAACGGATTAAACTGATTCCCTCCCCACGGGGTCCCCCATTGGAGCACTGAGCAGGCGTCCCCCATGAGGGGGAACAGCATCCTTGGATGCATCAGGAAGAGGAGATCAGTCGAGCAGGAGGGTGCGTACGGCATGAGTGAGCCCACCACTGGGGGCTGTGGCCTGGTCTGGGGTCCCCACTTCAGAAAGGGGGCTGCAAAACGGGAGAGGGTCCAGAAAAGAGCTCCGAGAAGGACTCGCGCTCTGGGAAGCCTGCCTCATCGCAAGAGATGAAAGAATCTCGTCCCTTTAGTTTACTCGGGAGAAGGTTGAGACGCGACGTGATCGCGGGCTCTGAGTCCCTGTTTGTGGAGAGCGTTTTGAGAGCAGGGCAGAGTAAGAGCCAGTGGGTGGAAGCTGATGCTAGAGAAATTCAGACTGGAGTGAAAGGGGTGGATTTTTAAGAGCATCGTTTCACCAGGGCTGGGGCGGATTCGCTGTCACTCGGCCGATGTCTGTTAAAGTTCTGCTCTGGCTCAGCCGGAAGTTCTGGGCTGGCCGCAGGATTCGCGGGGTGAGATTCTCTGGCCTGGGTTACACAGGGGGACAGACTAGAGGATTGCGCTGGTCCCTTCTGGCCTTTAAACCCTACGATTAGACTCCCCTGTTGCGGGGGTGTGTGTTCCTCCCGCATGTCCCATTCCCTGCTGCTCCACCGTGAGCACTGGGGGTCTCTGTCCTTTCCCTGGCTCACCGGTAGCTGATGCAGTTGTGGGACCCAGCCTTGTTCTTTTGCCCTCCCCTGCAGACTTCGATGAGTGCACCATCTACGGGACCTGCAGTCAGACGTGCACGAACACGGAGGGCTCCTACACGTGCAGCTGCGTTGAGGGCTATCTCCTGCAGCCCGATAACCGATCCTGCAAAGCGAAGAATGGTAGGTGGTGTTTTCGCAGCGTGGCGTGGCTTCCGGCTGGCTCTAGCTATCGGGACCTGGGGATGCCTGCAAAGCCACCTGGCTGCCTCAGAGCG
Organism: Terrapene triunguis; assembly: GCF_002925995.2. Lineage (NCBI taxonomy): Eukaryota > Metazoa > Chordata > Testudines > Emydidae > Terrapene > Terrapene triunguis. The sequence goes on along the minus strand of NW_020664967.1, from coordinate 399,736 downwards.
TGCGTGGCGCTCCTGCCGTGTTTGCACATGACCTAGGGGTGTGTGCGTGTGCAAAGCCACCCGACTGCCCCAGAACATGTGTGGTGCTCTTGCCCTGCTTGCACGTGACCCAGGCGTGTGTGTGCGTGTGCAGAGTGACCCGGCGGCCCCAGAGTGT
>NW_020664967.1:366319-399569 GCF_002925995.2 Terrapene triunguis | reverse complement strand
CAGGCGTGTGTGTGCGTGTGCAGAGTGACCCGGCGGCCCCAGAGTGTGTGTGGCGCTCCTGCCCTGTTTGCACGTGACCCAGGCATGTGTGTGCTTGCAGAGTGACCCGGTGGCCACCCCATGCGTGCGAGGTGCTTGCAGGGGGGCCTGGTGTATGTGCAAAGCCACCAGGCCGCCTCGAGCGCGCATGTTTTGCGGGGGATGTCGGGAATCGTGACTCCCCATGTTACAGCTCGGTCTCCTGTGGGGGTTCCTCTGCCCCCCGCATTGGAATTTCAGTCCCCTCGTATTCCCTCTTGCCTGGGTCAGGCTGTGGGTTCCCTGCTGGGGCCTGGGGCTTAGTTTGAGCGGGAACCCGGCGCCCTCCTTACCCCCCCCTGGCTGTCCCCCCCCCCCCCCCCCCCCTTTCCAGAGCCTGTGGACCGGCCCCCGGTGCTGCTCATCGCCAACTCCCAGAACATCCTGGCCACCTACCTGAGCGGCGGCCCCGTGCCCAACATCACCCCCACCAGCACCAAGCAGACCACCGCCATGGACTTCAACTACATCGAGGACACGGTGTGCTGGGTCCACGTGGGCGACAGCGCGTCCCAGACCATCCTCAAGTGCGCCAAGATCCCCAACCTGAAGGGCTTTGTGGAGGAGCGCTCCATCAACATCTCCCTCAGCCTGCACCGTGAGTGGCCGCTTCGGTGCTTTCGCCCCTCCCACCCCTTGCGCCTCTCCGCTCTCCCCGCCTTCCTGCTGCCGCGTCTGCGCCGCTTTAAATGCACCCTTCCCACCCCGGAACAGGCCGGAAAGGGGGGACCCTGGGGGTCTGGCCTGGGGTAGTCACCGGATCTTTAAGCAATTCGGTGCACAAGAATCCAGTGGGCTCCGGGGTCTAACTCCCCTTGGGATCCTCGGCAAGGCCTGAACGTCTTGCGTTAAAGCCAGTCATAACCATTCCTTTATTTGGTGGAAAAATATTTGGTTGATTTAAAACAGCTTTTTCCCAAGGGCCTGTAGCTTCCTCCCCCTTTTGCTTTGATCCCTTCCTGCCTCCTGTTTACAATTTCCAATGAGCTGCGAGCGCAGGTCGGCTCGGGATCGATCACCTCCTTGCGCGGGGTGGGGGGTGGGGGAGGAAATCGACCGTGGTTGCTGGTTGTTTTTGTATTTGAGCCCTGTGCTTCTGTTGCCTAAATCGGCTCTGGCCGTAGGTAGTGATTTAAACCCCCAGAAATTCCCCCAGTGGAAGCAGCTCCGTGGGGGGGAGGCTGAGTCATGGCCAGCGAGTCGCAGATGGTGGGTTTAATTCTGTTTGCGTCTCCTGAGCTGTAATGAGACTGGTTGCCGGGGGCGCCGCTTGGGGTCTCGAGCAGGGGGGAGGCTGCAGGTTAAAAAAAACGTACCGGCCAGTGCTGTTTTATCAATAGTAAAGCTGGGGGGCTGGTCTGGAGGCTGTGGCGGGGTTGGGGGGGGGCAGCAGTTGGCATTTAGGGCCTTGGGGGTGTGGAGCAGGATCAAGGGGCTTGGAGGGTGGAGATTGGGGTAGACGCGGAGGGTGTGGGGGGATTATGGGTTGGAATCAGGTGGGGTGGGGGACAGGCCTTCGGGTCCTGCAGCAGTGCTCAGCCAGAGGACGTGCTGGGAGCACGGGGGGAGGGTCTTTGCCCCTCTCCGCCCCCCCTTGTGGTGCCCTGGTTGCAGCAGCCGAGTCCATGGGAGAGTGTGCATGGGCTTGGGGTCAGGACGCTGCTGGGTGAGGAACCGCAGGAAATCTGTCCCGATGTGGGAAGGGGAGGGGGTGAAACTCTCCATTCTCCTCCTCCTCACGCAGCGTCAAGCTCCATCAAAGCCCGGTGGAGCTGCAGCCGCGGGAAGCTGGTGTGGGAGGAGGCAGGAGGCCCGGGACTGTGACTCAGGAGGGCTGGGTGCCATTGCCAGCACTGATCCATGGTGCGAGTCACCCGGTGGCGTTTGGCGTTACGTGACTCGCAGAGGGATTTGGGGATCTAGCTCCTTCGGAAATACCACGCCCCCCCAGGCCTCTCTTCCCCAGCTGCGACGTGGGCATCGTCCCCTTCCTTCGTCCGGCCTGTGGGGAGTGGAAGCCCAGGCCCCGTTTCTAGCTTGGGGCCGCTCTGACCAGCCACGCCTTGCGTTAAAAACGACGCTTTTGCTCCCCGGGACTGATCTCTGCACCGCAGTAAAACCCCAGGGGTTCGGCCCTTCTCGGCCTCGTGTGGAGGGTCCTGCTAGGGCACCGCAGCGTAGCTAGGGCCCTGGGGCAGTGGGACGAAATCCTGAGCCCTTACTGCAAAGTGGGGGTGTGGGGAGGAGAAAGATCTTTCCGAGCGCTCGTGACCTTTGGACCCTGGAGCAACTCGGGGTGTGTGTGTGTGTGGTTTAGGGGGGTTTTGGGCCACCCCTGCGGAGACAGGGCCCAGGAGAGGAAGGATGATGCACTAGCCAGACAAACCAGCCGGTGAGTGGCAGGGCATGCGGGAGAAGGCCAGTGTCGGGTCAGACCCATGCGTCTGTTGTGTCAATCAGGTGGGACCTGTCTTCATGGGGCTGATTTGACTCTGGACTACAGACCAGACCACACTGAATCAGTTGCGAAATCTGAAGCTTCTCCTGAAATCCTAGATTTTTTTCTGCTTTTCTAAAAATGCACCGTCAGGGGCGTGGCTGGGAGCAACTGATTTCATTGCAGACTCAGGGTTTAGAGGAAGGCCTATGGCTGCTCTGCCGAGCAGTCTGGTGAGCCGTTCATGCCGGAGGAAGGCTGGGCCAGCGGTTAGGGTTTAGGAGCGCTGGGTTTAATTCCTGGCTCTGCCATAACATTGCTGTGAGACCATGGGCAAGTCACCGAGCCCCAGCTTCCCCATCTCTCCGATAGCACCAGCCTGCCTCATAGGGGGGGTTGTCAGGATAAATGCATTAAAGACTGTGATATGCTTAGCTACTGTGGTCATGGGGCCAGAGCAGTATCCGAAGGACCGTCTACCTTAGGGAGATACATTTATTTTTTCCTTGATGCCCCTTTGGGGGATGGGATTCGCACAGGGCACAGGACTCCTGGGTTCCATTCCTGGCTTTGCCATTGCCTTGCTGTGCGGGCGTGCCATTTCCCCTTTCCGAGCCTCAGTTTCTCCACCGATGAATTACCATTACCCACCGTGCTGTGCTGGATTTCTTGCTTGTAATACTCTGCACGTTTGCTAAAAGCACTCAGTTAGTGTAAAACATGATCAGCCTCCCAGAGGGAGTAAAGACCAATGCTGCTTTGCATCTCCTGGGAGTCTCTCCTCTTGCCAGAGGGAGGTTTCGATACACAGCCTCAATTAACTGTCTGTGATAACCCCAGAGAGCTGAGAAGGCGGAGACCTGGGGCCCTGCAACGATTTCGGCTGCTGGCTCAATCTACCCCGTTAGACATGGTAGCGGAGACCTGCAATTACTGAAAGGTGTCTGCGAGCAGCTTAATCACAGGTGTTCCGGGTGTGCTGTTGATCGCAGTCCCGGTGTCTGGGGTGGCTGAGGTAGGGTGTGATCTGATTGTGCAGTCTCTCTTCAGGAATTAGCACTTCCCTCTTGAGTTATGCTCATCCAAAGCAGGTCGCGGGGTGTTTTGCTCGTGTTGTTTTGCCCCTGGTAACTTGCACAAAGGAGGAAGTGAGAGATGACGGCTGACGTTTGGAGGATCGCTTTCTGGCCTCCCGAGTGCTCCGACTTCTTCCAGAGCTATCTTCTTCAGAGTTGCGTTTGGGGAGAGGAATGTGCCGCTCAAGCGGACGGGATGCTGTCAAGACAGGAGGAAAAACAGAGTGTGTTTCAAATCCACCTTTCCTCAGTTGCCTTCCTACTGCAGCATTGAAGTGGAGTGGGAGAGTGGGGGCTGTGCGTTCCACCTCCAGCATTGCCAGAGAGTCCCTTTGTGAGCTTGTACAAGTCGCTTCATCTCCTCAGGCCTTCTCTTGTCTATTTCGCTTGCAAGCTCTTCATGGCAGGTGCAAATCCAGGGACTTCAGTGGAATCACATCCTCTTACGCCGGGACCAAATTGTCCTGTTAACGTAGCCATAAACACTATACATAAGAAATGTGATTGAGGCCTTTTGGATCAGTAACGCTGGAGCTTCGGACTAAAGTCTGATTTAAATGTAGTAGCTCTGTTGAGGTGAGATGAGGAGGGTGTATGTGCAACACCTACGAATAATGCAACATTTGGGGGAGAAAACCCATGTGAGGCTTAACAATAATTTACGACTTGTCATGGATGCAAGAGTCCAACCCCAAGTGTCCCGAGCTCCTGAGTCTGGCTCCCAAGATGTCCTGAGATTTAAAACAATAAATACATTTGGGGTTCTTTTTATTTGACTTCTCGTTTCTGAGCTGTGGGTTTCGCTTGTGTTTCCAAACTTTTCTCTGTAACCATGAGGACGAGAAGCTTTTATTTATTTATTTATTTTAAAGAAAGTTGCGATTCTCATGTAGTCACTGGACTCCGACAGCTGGGAATTAAAAAAAACCAAAGCAAAACCCCTCTGCAAACAGCGCAAGGTGCGTGATAAAATCAGGAGAGTTGGCAGCACCACCGATGGTTCTTTGGCTTATGCATTTCACTCATCTCGGCCTGTGAAACTAGACAAGTCAGTTTCACTTTCTGCTTTGCCTGCGTCAGTTTGAGTTTCCAATTCTGCTGAGAAATCTTTCCAGGGTTTATTTATAAATGCCAAGCTTAAATCGAATGTAAAGTTTTATAAATGCTCCCTTTACCTTCTGGGCCTAAGCTGTTCTGTGTTTAAGAGATCTGGTCTTACCATGATTTTATCTTACAGGAGAGTAAAGCTGCTCTGTAAATCCAGTTAGTGGCTCCTTTATTTACTTGCCTCTTTATGGCATTTATCTAGTGACAGCAGGAGTCTGGCTTCCCCAGTGCCTACTGCTAATGGGGTTTGCGTTAGCATCTGATGGGGAAATCCCAGTGCTAAAGGGTTGCGAATTACCAGCCCCCCGGCTGGCGTTGCTGTGCTGGAATGATGAGTTGTGTCTGTCCGGTTCAGATAGTAGCTGCGCATCCATGGTTTTTCTGCGGAGAGATTAGCGTGACTAGCATGGCAGGAGATAGGGCTCTCAGCAGAGGATTGGCAGGAACCCATGTGCACGGATCTTTCTGTTTTCCTCCACTGCTAACTTTTTATTCAGCCAAATGCCCTGGGCACAGATGAATTTCTGCGTGATGATTCTGCTTGTGGCTCCAAATGCAGACTGCCGGCACGACAACGCTTGGATCGAGAGTTGTCACTGGAGCTGGTTTCGCAGCTGCCCCAAATGACTCAGTGAAGATCCAAGGTGCCTTGGAGCCATCGCACACCCAGGGACTAATTTTCCTTTCAAGGATGACACAAGTCTTGCCCTGTCGACACTGAGGGACAGAGAGAGAGAGATGGTGTGAAGGAGGAACTTCCAGTGCAGTAGCAGGGAATTGCAAGTTGTTGGATAGGCTGCAGGAATGGCCGGCTGAAATTTCTGTGGCTTGTGTTACGCAGTTGGGACTGGTCCCTCCGTACTTCATAATCTGTGAATCTTCAGGGTGCGGGCTGGGTTAGCGGCACACGGTCCAAGCCACTTCAGTCTCATCCTGTCCCCTTTAAAAATAAAATCCCTGGTGACACACTGCTGCGTTGGCACATTTGACAGGTTCCTTGCAGACTGCACGTCTGTGTTTGTACAGCTCCTGAGGTAATGGGGCTCTGGTCCGTGACTGGGGCTGCTTCGTGCTACAGCAATACAAATAATTCATAGTGATCATGGCTGAAAGATGCTGAAGCCAGTCTGCCCCCTTCTAGGCCCTGTCTTTTTCCAGAGGCGCCAGCGATATAGTGCAAATCGAGGCCCTGCCCTGTCCCCCCAAAATCATGACATTTGACTTAAAAACCGTGAGATTTATTTTTAAAAGGGAGTTGTTTGTTTGTCCTTTGGGTTTTGAGCTTTCTTCCCTAATCATGAGGGCTGGAAACTTACTTTTTATTTAATAATAATAAGAGAGAGCGAGATGGGGAGAGAGGTGAGATCCTAATGCAATAAGGCGATTCTGAGGGGTGAGGATTTTTTTATTTTTTTTTAAAAGAGCCCCAAACCTACCAAATCCGGTGAGAGTTGGCAGCGCTGTAGCATGGCCTGTATCCCTGGTGGTTGAGTTCATAATACAGAACGCCAAGGATACATTTCAGGGCCTGTCTTGATTAGAGAAATGCGCTATCTGGATGTAGCGGGCGGGAGCACCTGGCCTTACGTGACTTCTCCTGAGGAGCCAGGAGTGGAACCTACATCTCCTAAGTCCCAGGCCAGCGCCGGAACTGCGAGACCGCCTGGCCAGGTTGGGCTGCGAGAGGAGCCTGATTTGCAAGTGCTTTAGACTCTTTCCCCGTCCCTGTCACGCATGTGATTTTGAGCAGTATGCTTCTGCCAGCCGCCCTGCGGCTTTAAGTGGCTCTTGGAGAGGATCTCTGCAAGCCAAGTTCTTCTTCGTCTTCTTTTTAACGCCCTCCTTCAGTTGCGGCGTTTTCGCCCGAAGCCGGAGCCGATCGGCTTTCAGGAGGTTTCGGGCAGGTGGTTTGAAGCCAGGCTGCGTGCTTCCAGCTCCTCCCAGACACACAGCAGCACTGTCAACCTCACAGCACCCGTTCGAGGGAGCGTTCGCTCTTTGCCTCTCGTTACTCTTCCAAGATGAAGCTAGCAGCTTCCTGGGCCGGTGGCTTCGATGCTGGCTGGCGCATCCCGGTCTAGGGGCAGCGCACTGCACTCAACAGGCCACTTGGGTACCGTTTCCACCTCTGAGCTGCTGCGTGTCCGCGGGCACGGATTGCCTCTGTTTCCTGTTGTCTATTTCGCTGGCAAGCTCTTCAGCCGGGGACTGCTTCCCCCTCTGCAGCGTGGCCAGTTCTGGCGACCGTACCGTGCGGGCGTGCGTTATTTGGTGTTTTTTCTTAAAGCCCCGTCCCGACTGATAATAAACAGGGCGTGCGAGGTACCCTTCATCGGTTGTCAGGGATTGGGAGGCCACGACTCCGTCCCCAGGCCTGAAGATGAACGTTGCCCCTTCCAAGCTCTTGGTGACGCTGACTCGGTTCTATCAAGTGCGTGTCTTGTCCGTCCCCCACCCCACCCCGCACTCTGCTCTCAGACACACCTGTGTAGTTATAAACTAGCTCCCTTCAGGTCAGGCTCCTCACACGGCATCGATTCCCCTTTGATTTCGCTGTGTAGCATTGCCGCCTCTCCCTACCCAGGCCGACTTAGAGCCCCGGCCAGCTCCGTCCGTTTTCTGTGACTTGGTCTAGGTTCTGCCCAGCCCCCCGTCCCCAGGGCAGCTCACATCCCAACCGCCACGTTCTGTTTCAAGCTGCGGCTCCGGATTGGGAAAGGGCTTGCTGGGGAAAGCTACAGGGGCGGAGTGGGGAGGGGAGCCAGAGACCTGGCCTGCTACGGCGCAGAATAAGAGAGCCTTATTTTTCCTTGGGTACTTGGATTCCAAAGAGGGGGACTTTTTCCCCCTCTCCCTTTCCTTTTCCTTTTTCTCTCCCTGTTTTTCTTTTTCTCGTGTGTGTTCGAAAGTTCCAGCTCTGTTTCTAATCAGCCAAATCCCTGGCAGGAGCTGAATGTCTGCTCGCATTCAAGGACAAAAGGCGAAGGGGGGAGGAGTCGTTTTTCGGCAGCTTGGAACGGTTTGCCTCCCTCGAACAGTCGGCCCAGTGTGTGGTTGCTGCTTTCCCTCGCTCGGGGCTGGCCGCGAAAATGGAGCGGGCTGTGATTAAGCTCCCCTGCTCAGCACTGGCCTCCCCTTTCGGCCCCTCGGCTTTGGAACGTCTCCTCCGTGGGCCACTGACCAAACTAACGGGCCCCATTGGATGAGCACACGTGGGTGACGCGCTTGCAGCATCCAGGCCTCGGCCTGGGAAGGGGGGTTTTCAATAGAGGTTGGCAGGGCCGCCCAGACGATTCAGGGGGCCTGGGGCAAAGCGGGGGAGCTGCGGCACTTGTACTCAACCCGGCGGCAGTCTGGGTCTTCGTCGGCATTTCGTCGGCGGGGGGCCCTTCAGTCGCTCTGCGTCTTCGGCAGCACTGAAGGACCCGCCGCCGAAGACCCGAACCGCCGCCGGGCCAGGGCTCACGGGGCCCCTGCGGGGCCTGGGGCAAATTGCCCCACTTGCCCCCCCCGGGCGGCCCTGGAGGTTGGTGTTGGTCTAACTTGGTTCCTGATGTGCGGGAGGAAGGAAGGGTGGCTCAGTAGTTACAGTGCTTGTGTGGGTTTGAGGGACTTTGCTACTGGTTTCCTTTGGGCCAGTCACTTAGTCTCTCTATGCCTTACTTTCCCATCTGGAAAATGGGCGTAACAGCCCTGGCCTGCCTGACAGGGCTGTTTGAGAACAAACACATGGTGAGGAGCTCCGATGGATGGAGGCCAGCGAAGTACCGTAAAACTCTGGTGCCAACGTTTGTGTGGTTAGCCTCAGCGCACCCTTATGGGGAGGCAGAAACGGCAGCACGCCCGCAATAGTGGCAGGGAAAAGGACCCACATTTTAATGGTATTTAGGCACTTAAATCCTGTTGACGTCAATGGGAATTAGGAACCTAAATGCCTTTTAAAACCTGCCCCTAAATGATTTATTTAGGTTCCTGCCGCAAAACCTATATCAACTAGCCAGGCCGGTAACTCAACCTCAGAGCCTTTCTTTGGGGTTGGACTGTTCAAGGGAACCTATGGGAGTTGGGGGCCCAGATTCCATTGAAATGGTGCAGGTGCGGAGGAGGTTGTGGTAAGTGACGTGGGGGCTGGTGAGGTTTGGGCATTGGGACGGAGCGGGAGTATTGTTACAAAGAACACTAGGGCGAGATTCTGACCCCTGCATGGAAATGGGGGGACACTGAATGTGGAGAAAGATGCTCCGGTACCTTAAAGGAGCAGAGCTCGGTTGACACAGAGCGCTATTGAAAATCTCACCCCGAGGCTGAGCAGCCTAGAGGGTTTAGGTGCCAACTCCAATTAAAACCCAGTTGGAGTTGGGTGCCTAACTCCCTTGGGCACCTCTTAAAAATCCCAGTTTGAATGTTGGTTTAAAGCCCTTTTGTGGCTACTTGATGCTATGGGAAAATAAGCAAGTGCCCACACGTGAGTGTGACAGCTTTTGCACTATTGCCGGGACTGGCTGTTGGCACTGGCTGGAGTGAGGCGCAGGGGAGGAAGGCAGCCCCTGCCAATGCATCCTAGACCTGACCCGCAGCCTTTCCCCCAGCCCGTGAACTCAGCCCTGGGCTGCCCACTTAAGTTGATCCATCCCCGCCCCTGCTATTCCAGCCCCCAGCTGCTTGTGGGGCTGGTGTATTAGGAGCAAGGCTGCTTGAGTCTCGCCAAACTCATTTCACCAGTGAGCAGAGCAGGACGCAACTTCCTGTTTCCTGGACGCTGGTGCGAGAACGGTTCTGTGTTAGTGGCTCCCCGGAGCTCTCAGTGCAGGGGGGCAGGGTCTGCCCTGGTTTGGGGGAGGCAGTTAAAACGGGGCTACGCTCGGGAGCTGATCTCTCAACCGGGGGAGCTATTCCCATCCCAGGCAGGTTTGGTCAGGAAGATCCCGGCGAGCGGCTGTTCCTGGGACAATGCTCTCGTTTATTCCCAGCGGAGTTTTCAAAGAATTTCAGAGCCAGAAAACCAAAAAACAAAACAAAACTCACTGCTTTCAGGTTTGTCTGCTGCTGGAGTCTCCCAGCTTAGCAGCAGGCTGGCTTTGGAGACTTCTAATAATTAATGCCCTCTCTGTGCCACCCAGCGTCCCATTCAAACACTGGCCTCTAAACTCCTCAGGTACAAACTGTGCTGCTGGCAAAAGCTGCTGGATGGAGAGCTGTGGATGGTTCTAATTAATGTGGGTGGCATCCAGAGACCTTGTTTAAACACAGAAGCTGTATGGCTTTCACTACCCCAGGCCAGTCACAGCAGTTCAGCCCTCCAGTATGGAGACAGCGTACCAGTATGGAGTGCTCCTGTTGGTCATTGCCGATTCCCCTATGGGAAGGGGAATAGGTTTTTGGGTTCTCTGTGCCGCCCCTTATGCAGAAGAGCAGCCCAGGCATAAAACCGCTGCACTGTCCTCCTTAAAGCACATCTCTGCTGGGACGCCTTCCAAAACGTTTGGCTGTGATTAGCCAGCTGGGGGCTGTCACAGCTGCTGTCACGCTGGTCATCACACCCGTGCTGTTACCTTGTGCTTTCCCAGCTGTTTCTTACGGCCACCTGTTTCTCTCGCAACTTACCCAGAGAGGATAAACTCTTTGGGGTCGGGACCAGCTTTTTGCTCCATGTATGTACAGCACCTAGCGCAGCGAGGCCCTGATTTCTTATTGGGTGGGAAATATGACCCCTAGTGGGTAGGGCACGGACGTAGGATTTGAGAGACCTGGCTTAGCCCTTCAGTTACCTTTAATCTACCCTGGGCCTCAATTCTCCAGCTCTAAAATGGGGAGTGGTATAAAATCCATCAGTGACTATGAAGGGCTCTGAGAGGTTATGGTCACAATATGAACCATAAATAATTGTCGGAGACTCAGCGGTGTTAAATGGGGCCATGTCAGCTAAGCATTTCTGGCAGTGCCAACCCTTGAGATCTTCGCGCAAGCTCCTGGAGGCGGGTGGGTAAGTGCTTTCCAAAAAAGCAAGTTTCTAGCCTTGCTGGCTGTGCGGAAAGAGTTGAAAGCGTGACCCCCAAAAGCTCTGACACCAGAAGGCAACTGAAAAGAGCCCAGGATGATGGTTTTTAAAATAAATCTCATGATTTTTTGCGCCAGTCTTGTGCTTATTCTGCAGCTTGACTCAAGGCCCTTTGAACATTTGGGATCAGCCACGCAGTGGTTCTGGGGTGTGACAGAATCCCATTGGAGCTGGATACGTTTAACACTGATCTAGATACGGTCACTGTATGGCTCTGGGGCTTGTTTTTGCTTTTCAGAAGATTGATTTAAAAGGGGTTTGGAAAGAATTTCCCCAGACCCGGAAAAGCGCTTGGGATGTCCGCAGATCTGCCACCACGGTAACAGAAATGGGGGTGGGGGGACACAGCTTGTGCTCAGTTTTCAGAGAGGATGCGAGTTGGTGGGGCCGTGGGCTAGATCCCAAGCTGCGTCCGCTGGAGCGTTGGCCTTTCGGTGGGACCGTTCCAAGATTTCGAGCTAAGAGGTGGCTGAGATGTTTCCTTTTTTTAAAATTTCTTTTTGCAATGAAAACAAACCGACCAACCAACCCCAGGAAGGGGCTGAAACATCCTCCCGAAAATGCTGGCATCTGGCCACTATTAAAATACTTTCCTGGGGCAGCATCTACCTAAACGAAAATGTCTAGGAAACTCCAGTTCACCCCATGACAAACAGGAACCTGCTCTGGTGCCAATCAACAGAAATGCTCTCGGGTTTGAGACAAATTGATTTCAGAGGGACTTCGGGCTCCGTAGAAATCAAAGTGCATTCGTCTTTCCCCTTTGCGTGGAAAGCTCTCTTTCTTTCTGGCTGCCTTGCATGCCCCCTGCCAAGAAAGAGGCACTGATGTGAACATACTTGGCAAGAGAGCAGAGCCATTGGTAACTTTATCTGATGACTCTTCTCTTTCTTTAACTGCGTAAGAGCGGTTCTCGTACCAGGAACTCAGGATTAAGAAGGCTCGGACTTTTCAGCTTGGAAAAGAGATGACTAAGGGGGGTATAATAGAGGTCTATAAAATCATGACTGGTGTGGAGAAAGAAAATAAGGGAGTGTTATTTACTCCTCATAACACAAGAACTAATGTTCACCAAATGAAATGAACAGGCAGCAGGTTAAAAACAAACAAAAGGAAGTATTTCTTCACACAGCGCACAGTCAACCTGTGGAACTCCTTGCCAGAGGATGTTGTGAAGGCCAAGACTATAACAGGGTTCAAAAAAGAACTAGATAAGCTCATGGTGGATAGCTCCATCAATGGCTATTAGCCAGGATGAGCAGGGATGGTGTCCCTAGCCTCTGTTTGCCAGAAGCTGGGAATGGGTGACTGGGGATGGATCACGTGATGATTCCCTGTTCTGTTCATTCCCTCTGGGGCACCTGGCATTGGCTGCTGTCAGAAGACAGGATACTGGGGTAGATGGACCTTTGGTCTGACCCAGTGCGGGTTTTTTAGGAGCAGGGAACATACCTCTCAGCCCCAACACACGGTTCGGGCCAGCAGAGAGGGACAGGATTGTCTTGTGGTTTAGGTAGCTGCATGCTATTCTGGAGAACGGGATTCTGTCCATGCCTCCACCACTGCCTAGCACAGGGTGGGTCCTGGGCCTAGGGGCTTCCATAATATACCGCATCATTAAGGTTGCGTGTGGCTTTGCAACTGTCCGATTCTTTTGACGCAGTTGGTTTTGGGATGTAATTGGGAAGCTGCATCGAGGGGAGAGCGCTGAGGGAAGTGGACTACATGTGGCCAAGTGCTTCTCTCCCGTCTGGGATTCGGTGCTGTGAAATGGCAGGGATCAGCTCCCCGCTGCCCGTCCCAGAAGCGGGGGCCCCTCTTGTAACCAGCTCATTAGGAGCGCTGGAGATGAAGCGTGTTTTTTCCGGGGGCTCAGATGAGGCCGCGGTCGGAGACTGGGGCCGTTGGAGGCTCTTGTCTGGCTCCAGCGACTTGGCGTCAGTCCAGTAGGAGATGTAGCCGGCGGGGCCGCGTGTGCCGTATCTTGGGCTAGCAAAGGAGCATGCTGGTGCCGAGAGCTTTCCTAGGGGCAGCATGCCCTGGAGGGGGCAGCTCGTGGGGAACCTTCCTAGGAGTGGTGGAAAGACTTGCCCGAGGTGCAGGGCCGGGACAGAGCACAGGGCTTCCCTTGCCACTCCCGAAGCGCTGCGAGCCCTGCGTGTGACAAACCTTCCCGGGCTGGGTTTAAAGGGCCCTGTGGCCACTTGACCGGCTCCCGGTCGTTGCTTGGCTTGAAATCTCTCCTGAGCCCACCCACGGTCCCGTAGCCGGCCGGCGAGGGAACACGGAGCAGCCATCTCCCGGAGCATGGGTGGGCTGTGGTCAGGGAGCGAGCAGATGCCGTACCTGGGGCAGGACATTTTCCCCTGCAGGAGAGATTTTTCTATTAAGGCAAAGCCCTTTGCAGGGCTTATCCGGATTTCCTCTCCGAAGTAACGTCTGAATTCCCTGCGCGGCAGAGCTGCGGCTTCCTGAGCACTGAGCCGGGGGAGCGGCTGCCACCCGGTCCTTCAAGGGTTAAAGTGGCAGGGGAAGGAGATTTTGTTGCCGTTTTTCCATTCCTAGGACCCAGGGTTCAACTTCCGACGGACCAGGCTCTGCAGCCTGGCAGGGCGCCAGCTGTCAAGGCCTGGTTAAATGGGCTGTATTAAGATTTTATCATGCAAAAAAAATAAAAATAAAAGGGCAGCAAAGTCTCAGGTTACATCAGAGCGTTGGCTTCACGAGGGGGCAGCGGGCTTGTTAGACAGCTGTCGGAAACCCACACGCGAGAGCCGCTGAACGCTCCGGCCTGCGCATTCCCATCCCGGCCTCCGCAGCGACTTGCAGCCCAGGCACGGGCGTGGGATTCCTTTTCGCGGTGATTGTGCACCCTGGCGAAAGGCGCCCGATTGACAGCCCGGGGACGGGGGTGGGGCCGGCCTGTCTTTATGCCCCAAGCCCAGGTACCTTCCAGAATGGCGATTTCCCACGCAGGTCCGAGGGGTGGTGCCGTGTGGGGCGAGCTGCTTTGCCAGGTGACTGAAGCTAATTATCTCGGTAATTGGATTCCTCTCCTGGCTGGGGCTGCGTGCTCTGCATCTTGTTGCATGTTGTATTTGAAAGGGGAGTAATATGTGTGTTTAGCCGTCTTTTATCCCTATCCCCATCCCTCTGTCTGTCCATTCCCATCTCTCTGTCCATCTGTCCTTTGTCTTTCTCACTGAACCGGCGAAGACACGTTAGAGCCAGAATTTAACCTGACTTCCGCCTGGCATAGCCCCGCTGGGCTCTCCCGGGCTCTCTCTCCCCACGACCGTCGTCGTGGCTTTCCCCTCGTAAGAAGACGGTCGGTAAAAGCCACCCTGGCAATCCCGACCCCGCTGCTCTCTCTCTCCGCCACAAGCGCCTGATTCTGTTGAACAGCCTTGCTGGGGGGTAAAACATGGTCTCATTGGCCCCTTGGCGCCCCCTTCCCCTGGTTTTCCTGCTGCAGCCCGTCTTGGGCCAGGAGGCATCGGCTGCGGTGGGAGGAGGTGGCCCGGGGCCTGGAGGCAGTGGGCATGGGTTACGGCGCTCAGTCGGGCTCTTTTGACGGCGCAAAAATCTGCAGCAGAGACTAGAACCCAGGTTGGCGGGGATGGCACCGGTATCGTCGGCCAGCCTTCCACTCCTTGGCCCAGAAGCCAGGTCGCTGGAGTCCCAGCCCATGAGATCAGTGATCCTCAACCTTTCTGATACCAGGGACCGGCTTGCTGCTGTCCGACACCGTGTCAGGGCGATCTGAGGGACCGGCGCCGGTCCATGGCCCGGTCGTTGAGTAACTGCACTAGGCCGCAGCGTCGGGGGCTATACGCGCTTTAAAAGAGTAATACGTGATGAGCCCATCAGTATCGCTCAGAAGCGGTTTTTCTTGGGCTGTCTGTGAAGAATTGATCGCACATGGAGGGTGCATCTGGTCCGTCTCTCTCTGTAGGGTCCCGGTTCTTAATTCCATCATCATCACAGTCCTGCTCGCAGATAAACAAAGCTTGGATGTGCTCCCATCTCCCAGGGCGGGCGATGCCTCTGCCCAGTTTTCTTGCAGCGCGGTGCGGGGGGGAGCAGTCCCCGAGCAGGCTGTGAAGAGAGACCTGATTGTTAACCCCACCAGAATCGTGGCTCAAAAGCAAAGGCCAGACGGGACCCTGGTGTCCTGCTGTACAATGCAGGCCCTGCATTTCCACCCCGGGTTCCCTGCCTGGAACCGGACGAGTCTAGAGCGTCTCTTGGAGAAAACCCTCCCCTTGAGGTGTAGCGCCTCCAAGCAATGGAGATCCCAGCTCCCCTCGGTCCAGCCACCCCACTGATCAATTACCGTGACTCTTTAAAATTTGTGCCTTTATTGCCACTGTGGAATTTTTCTGGCCTCAATTCCCAGTCAGCGGATCTTATTGTGCCTTCGTCTGCTAATTTCAAGAGCTCCCTGCGACTTTTCTCGGCAGCGATCGAGATCTTTAGAAAGGTTCCCACTCCATGTCCATCATAAGCCCCGTGTTCAGCAGATGTAAGTTGCAGGCTCAGTGCCCGAAATGGGGGCCAGGTTTTCAAATAGCTGGATTATTCCAAAGCGATCGGCCCCTAGCAGCCATCCATTGAGAACTGCTGGGGGCTTCGGGGAACTCTGCGCTTCGTTTGGAGGCCTTCGATTGTAAGCTCGTTGGGGGCTGAGATCAGTAAGTTTGTTCAGCTCCCAGCACGGCAGGGTCCTGGCTTCTAGGTGCTACTGGATTGCTGCTGAGAAATGGCAGCGGAAATTTGGGTCCCAGTACTCAATTTGTCCACCGCCTTCCCCCCCCGAATCCTGCCCCCATCACGGCCTGTTGGGAAACAGCCTTCGCAGGCCAGACAGGCCGTGACGCTTCTGTCTCTTAAGGGGCCGCTACAGAATCGCGGGATGGGGATCGCCAGTGCTAGCTTTAGGTGTACCCCATAAGTTGTGGCAGCTCGAGAAAGGTAGACGTAGTCCTGCCTCAGCATGGGGGGCTGGGCTAGCTGACCTCCTGAGGGCCCTTCCAGTCTCACGTTTCTGTGATCCTCTGATGGGCAGGACGCCCGACGTTTGTCTCCTGCATGTCCCGTTAACATACTTTTTAATTGAGGAAAATTGTCCCCTGGGGGCAATGTTTATCCATCAAGTATTTTGCCGCTACAGAGCATGTCTTGTTCTCAGTGGGGAGGGTGTGAGGAGGAGGGGGAGAGAAATTCCTTCAGATTATGGTATTATGTACATGTATCCAAGGGATCATTCCTTAAAAAAAAAAAAAGGAAACCAGTGTATTTGAGAGCGCCTGGGGACTGCATTCCTGAGACGCTTTCGTTCCCCTTTTGGGGGCGGTTTTGAACCAAAACATTTGCACTCGAGTCTGTTTTCCAAGTTTTTATTCCCTAGAAACTACTTTCCAATTGATTTTTTTTTTTTTTTAATGATTGCATTTGACCCTGCAGCGTGTGGCTTAGTTACAAAGCAGCACTGGATGGACCGTTCCATCCCTGCCCCCCAGCCCCGTTAGTTTCTCATCGGGCTCGGGTGGGTTTTGGTGGCTGTGGAAGAGTCGAATGACAAACCCAGGCAGGGGTGTCGACGCCAGCTGCTTGCTCTTGGTTAGAGTTTGGTACTTTTCTCCTCCTCGTGGCTGGTCCCTCCCGTGCAGCTGCCTTCAGCGGTGGATGAGTGAAATTCTGGCCCTCTTGACATCCAAACTCCCATTGCTTTCAGTGGAGCCAAGATTTCACCCAGGCACTACGGCCTCCCCCTGCCACAGTGTGCTGGCGCGGGTTGGGAGTCTTTTCCTCCCCAGAACATCTTTGACTTTTTGTTGAAAAACCAAACAGATGTCGGCTCCCGTGGGTGAGAAATCCTCTTGAAATCAGTTCAGAACGGTAAAGGCACTCCCCTGGGTAAGGGCTGGTGTGCACAGAAGGTGTAGCTTAACCAGGAACCGTTCGATCATCTCATCTGATCTCCTGTGTAATACAGGCTGGTGGATTTCCACCCGGGCCCTTCTGTGTTTAGCCCGGTAGCCAGTGACTCCAGTCCAACCAGCACATGAACCAGTTTAGCTCAAGCTGGTGATTTACCGAATGAAGCCAGACCAGTATCGGTGCAGTGAAAACGGCTTCGGCATTGGGCACTTGAGCCAGTGTAATGAAATCAGTGGGACATTTTCTACAAGAGAGAAACCTGGAGTACTTGGGCCCTTAGACAAGGAGTGTGGGTGGGTTGTCCGCTGTAGAACACAACTAAAATATAATGACATAATTCTGATTAAAAAAAAAAAAAAACATCCCTCCAGCCTCCAACTCATCTCAACAGCAGATCTGTGCCCCAGCTCCATCCTTCCTGCCAGGCCTCCGTGGACATTAATCGGCAGGAGCCAGTCGGACGTCTCGTAGGAGAGGATAGCACAGGGAGTGGTAATAACGGCACCTTCCCTGAGAGAAGCGTTGTTCTGACCTGGCACCCGTCCAACTCAAAATCCTTCCTGACCACTAGCAAGTGATCAGTGGATTGCCATGAAGCTTGTTTTCCTGCTGAATGAGTATTTTTCAGGGACCTCCGAGTCTATGCACATTAACCGCTCTTAACTGACTTCCCTTCCCAAAGGGCACCATGGTGCTTGTCCCATATCTCAGGGCTGTGAATTCCACAGATTTTATTGCAGCCGTTTCAAAGCTGTGTTGAAATCATTTGTTTTCCTTTTGGAAGATTAGTGCAGACTCACTTCCTTTCTATTTCAGGCCATGATTAATCTACGGCTGTGGAGCATCTGACTCTCATGTTCTCGTAAACCACTGACCTACTGAAGCCGAGAGCTAGATGAGTTTCTTTTCCCCAAGTTCATATTACTTGAGTTCCCCAGTGTGCTAGGCGCTGTACAAACGCAGAACAAAAAGACAGTCCCTGCACCAAAGAGTTTCCAATGGTAATTAGACAAGACACACTGAGGATGGGAGAAAGGAAGGGTTAGTGGGAAAACTGAAGCAGAGAGACATTAAATGACTGGCCCATGGTCACCCAGGACAGAAGGGAGAGGTTCTGACAATTGGGTCCTTATTACAAAGATCCCCTCGCTTGGAGTCTTCGCATCCGTATCCAAAACTGTTGCACTGCTGTGCACTGTTAAACAGCGGCCGTGTCGTGCCCCAGAGGGGGCTGCGTTTCAGAGGGAGATGTGGAGCGATTCTGGGAGAAGTTGACTGTAAAACACTTTGGGATCTGTTGGAAGGGAAAGATGCTGTTTCATGTACAGTGATTAATTTTTCTTTCTACTCGGAAATCTGTTTAGCTGAAAAATATCCAGCTTACGACAGGCTTTGCCCTAATAGGGGATGTATTTAAGGGGAGACAATGTGGCTTAGTGGACTGGGAATCAAGGAACCGGGGTTCTAGTCCCGGTTCTGGTACTGGCCTGCTGGGACCTTCGGACAAGCCCTGAAAAATGGGGTTAAAGTGAAGTGCCTTGAGATCGGTGGATGCAAAGCGCTAGATAAGAGCTAAGTGTTATTAATAAGCATGATCCTGCATATGGTGACGTCCGTGGCAAAGGATCAACCCCCAGTGGTTTGCTGAATCGGGGCCTTAATGCTGAAGTTACCCAGGGCTTCCTTTCAACCCTCCCGCTGGACAGCTGTGCAATAAAACCACCAGATTGCAACTCTTTTAAGGAAGAGACTTTTTAAACCATTGCTTGGCAGCACTATTTTAACAGGCTCCAAACCAGGAAAACATCTGCCCCAGACCCCGTACACAATTGCTGAATGAAATTGCCAGCTGCCAGCATTGAGCAATTGGTCTCTTGCACAATAAGATGGTTTTTGGTTTTTTTTTGGTGTTGCCCCAAAAAAAGGGAAAAAAATTGCAACATCCCCAAGGTACATCTGAGTTATGGAAAATGCTAGTAGTGGACACGAGTGACGCACGTTGTAAGCTGCTTTTTCAACATAACAAGTTTAGTTAGATTAGAAATCAGCTACATTGGCAAAATTAAAAGGCAATTCCTAGAAGCCAGCTCCTCTTCCAGGAATTCTTTAAAAAAAACAAAAAACCCAGCCCCTCGGACACACCATTCTTTGGCGCTTAGACCTACGTGTCGAAATTTGTTTTGTAAAAACCAAAATGTCAAAGCAAGGTGGAGAAATTGAGTCCAGATCTTTTTTCCTGGTGACCAAAGATGGGGAAATTTACCAGCTGGTAATTGTCCTCCAAGAGGATAGAACCGAAGAGGAAGGATGGGTTTGGAAAATGGGTTTGGTTCCTACCTCTGCTACAGATGCTGGGTGGGACCTTTTCTCTGTGCGTTCGTCCCCCCGCCAGAAACCAGAGGTAATAACCCCTCCTAGTTAAATTGCAAACTATTTGCCGCAGGGCCTGCCTGTCACTCTGGGTACCAACAGAATCTAACATAGTGGGGAACAGATTTAGATGCAGCTTCTAGGTGCTGTTGTGACCTTAATACACTGGGTTAAACCCTCTTCTTGAATCCCAGACTCTTCTCCCCGGGCTTTCGATTGGGATCCATTTGTACGTTGCCTCGATCCAGATGTTTGACGTCGCCACTTGTGCTGCTTTCATCCATCAAACCAAGGATGACTAAGACGTATCTGTTCCTCTGAGCGGGGCAAGCGTGTGGCTGTTCAGTCTTGTCTTTCCTTGCTTTGTAGATGAGAAGGGAGGCTTGCACTCAGGTTTGCAGGGATCAGGAGAAAGCGGATGGTGGTATGCCAGGGGAGATCAGAGATGAATGAGGTCCGATACATTCGGGACAACGTCTCCAGATGATAGGCGAGTTTTGTTACATTTCAGCTGAAATACAGTTAACCCAGCCTGAATCCAGACCCAGTAGACAGTGGGGTCCTGGTGGCTAATGAAAGACAAACAAGTGGCAGGTTTAAAGGTCCAGGTGGAGGCTCTCTAGATAATAGACACGGCTTTATCTGAAAATAGGGATCGATTTCCCAGGTGGAATTAAAAAAAAACCCCCAAAGAATCTGGACTTTGTCTGCTCGATATATCAAACAAAGATTGTGTTTATTTGTAGGTCCTATTCTTTGATTACTCTTTGTTTACTTAGGGTAGCAAGTTATTAAGTAACCCTATTTCCACAGCTTTGAGGACACTGATGGGGGCGGGGGGGGGGAAACGCTGTTTATCAGCGGATCTCAAAGTGCCGTACAAAGTATCAGTATCCCTGTTTACACACGGCAAAACTGAAGCCCAGAGAAGGGAAGTGACTTGCCCTGGGTCACGCCTCAGGCCAGCAGCAGAGGTGGGAATAGAATCCAGCTCTCCTGACTCCCCAGTTAAGTGATTTATCCTTTAGGCTACACTGTCCCCCCCCTCTGGCTCTGATCGTGCAGTTGCATCCCCTGGCGTAGAGACCCCAGAATCCATGGGTAGACAGAGACATGTTGCTCTGGGCTGTCACGGCAGGATTGGGCGTCCTTGAGGCATAGAACAAAAGACAGACAGCGGTGGGTGTTTTAAGTTAACTCTGTGCTCCCTGTGTTCTTGGGCCATTCAGACCCTGCTGCCCACCTAAGTTAGAGCAGCCCCAGGGGTCAGGGTGAGCAGAGGATACCCGAGAACGCCCAGAGCGCCCTGGCCACATCTCTGATCTGCCCCCTGTACGGCAGCAGAGCTCTCATTTCCACTCCACGCAGGGCAGGGGCTGTTTGCGGCCCTGTTGACAGCCTAGAGCGGGCCTAGGCCAACTCTACGCTAGACTTCTGCCAACACAACCATGTTGGCCGGGGTGCAAAGTGCAAATTTGCACCTTTGCCTGTGCAGCGTAGTTGGCTTGGGAGGGCTGGAATAATGTACCCCGCCCAAAGCCCAGTTTTGCCTGTAAAAGCTACGTCCACCCCTCGGCGCGGTTTGCTGGGTAGTGTGTCAGGACAGCTCTACCAGCCCAGCTTTGCAGGGATAGGCCTGGCCTCGGGGCGCCGGCCCCCTGATCGTTATGAGCAGCGTTTCCAAATTCTCCGTGCATGGAGGGCTGAAGAGAAGGGCTGGGCGAAGGGTTTTTAAAAACAATTTTACATGTCCAGTGTTTTCCCCCAAAGCCATGTGGTGAGTGGGGGCTGGAGGGAAGGAGGGGAAAGCTCTTTCCAAGCTAACATTAGTGGTTAAAAATAGACCTGGGTAAATTAGCTTCCAACAAAAGCCCGAAAGGAAATCTCAGTTTAGCTGAGGCTACACGAAAGAGCGGAATGTAAGAATAATAATGGTAAAAATCCGGATTCCGGCACGTGGGGGGAGGGGGAGAAAAGGAGCAGTTTGAAAAACAAAAGCCTTTGAGGAAGCGTAATGCTTTCCAGCTGCAAAAATACAGCCCGGGAGACGCTGGCCGGCCGGATCAACGCAGCCGCTCCCAGCCGCGAACGGCAAGAATGCCCAGGAATTCCGAACCAGCCGCAGCTTGAGGCCCGGGTTGCATTTGAGACCAGACTCCTTGCAGTTTGCAGGGCACGAGTCCTCTTTGCTCTTATATTATTCCCATAGTCGCTAAAGATGCCCCTATCTGGCCCCATGGTGCTAGGAGCTGTACGTGCCCAGAGAGAGAGAGAGAGAATTCCTGCCCAGAAGAGCTGACAGTTTAACTAGATGAGGGGTGGGAGAGGAACAGAGGGGAAGTGGCAGAGTTGGGAGCAGAATCCAGTTCTCTTCCCGCCAAGGCCGGCGCCATCCCAGCTTGGGCCAGGCCCGTGCCACGCGGGAGGTCAGACCAACTGATCAGAGACACGCCCCTGACTGTGGACGTAACCTGACTGATGGACGCGTCCTTTTCCGCCAGCCAGCGGGGCGTGGGGGGTTTCAGGCCAGGAAGAATCCCTGATGTCCTGTCCTCCCAAAGTTGCTGCAGGCAGGTTCCAGAAGATGGGGCGATAAACCTTCACGCGTCGTTCTTTGTAACGTGCATGTGTGGTTTTTCCTTCTTTCTCTCTCTCTCTCTGTCTGCACCGGTCCTGTGACTAGCCGGGGGCCAGAAAGCGCCCATTCTAAATCCCTGTGGTAGGCCCTTCCCCCCCAAAGCCGTGTGGGTGGGTCTCTTCCCCACCCCCTTCCCTTGGTCAGATGTTAATGAATCCGGGCTGGGGGGGATGGGAGGAATATGGTCGGCTGGAGGAAGGCAGCACCCCCCAGAGTCGGTGGGGTCACAGCTGACGAGGGAGGGGAGCGCGCCAGGGTCAAACGGGATGATTCAGCAGAACGGCGATATTAAAGTCAGGGTGCAACTCCTTAATTGTTCCCCTCCCCGGAAACCAGGAGCACCAAGTGATGCTGGCTTTTAGCAGAGAGCTAGTGGCCCTCCCAGGGCATGCCCCGAAGCAGGCAGAGCGGGGTCGGCCCGTGTCACCTCCCGGCGCAGCAGTGGGGGCGCATGCGTTGCTTGGGCCGTTCAGCCTTTCATCGCCTTCAGCGGGGGGATGAGGCTGCGGTGCCGGAAGCCAGTGGCTTGAAAGGGCGATGGCGGGCGAGAGTAGCCAGGGCCGGAGCCTGGCCTGACGCGCCTGTCGGGCGTTTTCTGGCAACGTCGCAGCTGTCGAGCAGTTTTTTTTGGTCTGAAGGGCGTCGTCCCAGGGCCGTGCGATGCGGTGCCCGGCGTCGGGCGAGACAGCCCCCCCGCCCCCAGAGACCTGGGAAGAGGGACCGTCTTACGGGGGGGCGTGGTGTGGCTTGCCCAAAGTCACCCGTGCTGCGGCAGAGAATTGACACCCCCGAAACAAGCCTGTCTCGTTCCCTGTCTCCCCCTCGTCCACCCATGTGTGTGTTGGGATCCAGCCACCGGCCGGTTAGGGCAGATTTTGTATCTCTGGGCCTTCATCCTCGCGGCAGCGGTTGTGTCCAGTGACACACGATGCGGCAGCCCCTGCCTGGCCCGGCTGCCTAATATCCTAACCCCGGCCCGGCCTGCATCTCCAGGAATGCCGCCCGCTCGTTGTCCCCGTGGGTCGGGTCGCTCCTGGCTTCTGTGAAGTGAGACCTTGTGGCCACCCTGTATGTTGAGGTGTTTTTTATGACACGGCTGCAGACTATAAAGGGTTAATAACGGATGTTGCCCGTTGCACCGAAAACGCCTTCTTCCGCTGATGCGTCTGGACCCCTTGGGTCTGCATCAGCCACTAACGAGTCGTTAAAAGGAGCCTGGATTTCCAGCGTGAGCAGGTCTTGCCGCCCCGGCAATGGGATCGGCGGGTGGGTGACCCCGCTGAAGGAGTGGGGGGCGCTGGCCGGCCCCGGCCTCGGCCTTGCTAGGTCTTCGCTCTGTACTCAACGTATAAAATCTGAAGGCCCCTCCTCGAATCCTGGTGTTTATATACAGGACCCAGCTACCTGCGGCCCGGGCCGGGTTCTGGTGGCTTCTAGAAGAGGAGAAAATGAGACCCCACTACAAGGTCTACAGACTATTTAAAGAGAGACCCCTCAATTCTGATATACTGCAGTGAGTCCCCCGCTCCGGCTGGAATCCAGCCAGCTGCCGGCAGGTCCCCGCTGCCTGGCCGCCGCTCAGAATACCGCGATTTACACGCGTGGGGATTCCGGCCGGGAAATCTCATGCCGCCGTTTGCCCAGCACCAGGGAGAGGTTTTTTTGCACGTTATTTGCAGTGAGTCGGGTTTCACGGTCAGCAAGCCCGGCTCGTATTCAAGGGCCGGGCATCCTAGGAGCGCGGCAAGAGGCCTGCTACAGCCAGAGCCTGCCCTGCCTACTTCGCAACTGGGTGGGGAGGGGAAGATGTTTCTTACGTCGTTGGAGCTGGATGGGTTCACGCAATGGGTGGGCGAGGGAACTTCCAAACGCAGGGTCCCTGGCATCCCGAGTGCCCACAGGCAGGGGCGCTCTTGAAAAACCTTATCTAGATGGTGAGGGTCTGTAAGGGGGAAGGGTAGATCGCTAGCCCAGACGGAGAGAGAAGTATTGATGGGTAGGTGGTGTTACCATCATGGGCCAGCTGTCCACAGCCCAAGGTGCTGTATAAACTCCAGGATCCCTACACCGAAGAGCTCACAATCGAGGGAGAAGGCAAGAGGAGGCAGGTGGAGATGGACCGACGGGCAGGGGAGCACAAAGGGACCAACGCTGGTGGCAGTGGCCTGTAGATAGATGGACGGGTACATATGGGGTAGAATGATAGACACAGATGTGGGGGTGTGTGGAGGAAGCTAGATGGATAGAGGGGATGGAGATGGGTAGACGGATGGATGGATGGATAGAAGTTCCTGTCAGATTATAAGTGGTGACCCTCATCAACAGGACTTACATTAGCAGAAAGAATTTCTTATCTATCTATCTATCTATCCCCATACACACCCATCTATCTATCTATCTCCATACACCCTATCTATCTATCTATCTATCTAATCGATGGTGACCGTCACTGTGGTATCTGAGCAACTCCACACTTGCCCCCAGTGTTTCAGCCAAGGTGGTTTCTATCCCCAATGTCCTCTTCAGCAGCTCTCGCGGTGAAGGCGTGCTCCTGGTTTGGCCCAAGAAGGCCGGGTTAACATGGACGTGCTGGCTGTCCTTTAACCATGTGAAAGCTGTGGGAACCGCCCTGGTTGCACGAGACAATAGGTGGATGCTGTTTTACTGATGGAGTTTTGTCCTTTGGCCCCCTCCCCTCCCTTGCTGCCTTGCTCTCCCCTCTTGGTACCTAAGCTGTCTCCTGGTCCTTTGCAGGTTGTGTTGAGTTTCTCCTCCCTTGGTGCTGGGCACAGTCGGCCTGTTTGGCCTTATCTGAGATTCGCTCAAGAACCATCCGCTCTGCAGCCGAGGCTGGGGCCAGAGAGGAAGTGGTTAGAAGCTCGGAGTCGATGCTTTGCCGTGATTTGTGTCAGTCTTGGCACTGTCTTTGTGACTGGAGTAAAAATCTTGCTACCGGCCACCAAAAACATTTCCAGAGCCTTTTCCCCTCCTTCCTAGCGGTGGGTTGTGTCAATTGACCCTCACCCCTGGCTGGTTTCTGTTTGGATTACAGACCCATGGGCGCTATCCAAGGGGGCGGCGGGGCGACTGATTAATTCGGCCCTCACTGGGCCATCTCTGGCTTAAGTGTCTGTAAATGTAACTTTTGCATCTGTCTGTTTTTTTTGTTTGTTTTTTAATGAGATTTGCAGCCTTCCTGACACACTGCTGGGAGTTGAACAAAGCAGTTACTCACCTTGGAGATGTTTCATGTTAAGAAAGGAAAGAAACAGGCTACAGAGGGTCTAAGAAACACCCGAGTAGTAAAGTCCCTGCCCCGAAGAGCTCACCATCTCAGTAGACAAGACAGAGGAAGGCCAGATGAAGGGGCTGGGATCCGGGACTTCAGGGTTCTTTTCGCTCTCCCCCTCCCAGAGATAGGATCAAACCTCAAAAGTTGTCACACTCAGCCCCTTCCTCTGACAGCTTGGACAGGACACCTGGGTTTTCTTTCATGCTTTAAGAGGGGAGGGGAGTCTAGTGGTTGGAGTGTAGGGAAGGCGGGGAGCCTGGACTCTTGGGGTCGCTTCCCAGCTTTGGGAGGGGAATGGTGTCTAGTGGTTAGATCAGCGAGCGACTAGGAATCAGTTCAGAGCTGGGATAGAACCCAGGTGTCCTGACTCCCAGCCCAGTATCCTAAACCCCCGCCCCCCGCAAAGAAAAAGAACGAGGGTTGTCAAACGAAGACATTTCTCTGCACCAGGTGGCCCTGGCCCCCTAAGCCAGCTCCACAGAACGCTGGCCTGTTCACAGGGGAGGAATGTGGGGGCATTGAGTTTATCCGATTTAAGGGGCTTTCTTTTTTTTAATCAGCTCCTTAAACCCGGCGTGCCGGGTTCCGACTCTCACCTGCATAGGCTCCTCGGGCGGATTAACGCCGCACGGTTCCCCTCCGCCTTGCCTTGCCTGTGGGAGCCCGGGCACGCTTCCGGCCGCACAGCGCTTCCCCCCCCGAGCCCCGGCTTTGTGCTGCGGTGAATGCGGCCCTCGCTGGACGATCGCACCCCGGCTGCGGCTTTTAGAGCCAATTCTCCCATCTCCCCTCGGTGCAGCGCTGTCCTGCCTGTGACCTTGAAAGCCATTGGAAAGCTCCTTTTCACGGGCCTATATCACAGCCGCGCTCCTTTGTCTGCCGCGTGTGGGGCTTTGAACCATAGAGTCGGAGAAATGCAGGGACCTCGAGAGGTCGTCCAGTCCAGCCCCCTGCGCTGAGGCAGGGCCCAGTCAATCTCAACCAGTCCTGGCAGGAGTTTGTCCAACCTGTTACAGTTAATCCCCAGCCCCGTTCGAACAGCCCTGAACGGATCTGAAGCCTGTTCTCAGGCCCCCCTCGGGCTTCCTTTCTCAAGACAAAACCTGCGCAGGGATTTTAACCTTCCCGCACAGCTCCGGGGTTCAAACCCTTTGATCATTTTTGTCGCTCTCCTCTGCACCCTCAAATTTATCCACCTCGCTCGTAACAGTCGGGCCCAGAACCAGACCCAGACTCCAGCCGAGGCCTCCCCAGGGCCGAGTCGAGTGGGACAGTTACCGCCCGGGTCTGTCGCACGAGGCTCCCGTTCACGCACCCCGGGATGACACGAGCCTTTTTCACAACCGCTTCGCACGGCTGACTCGTGTTCGATTTGTGAGCCGCTCTGCCCCCCGGCTCCTTCGCAGCAGTGCCACCCCCTCGCCACTTCTCTAATGTGTCAAGGTCATTTTGAATCTAATCCTGTCCTCCAGAGTGCTGGCAACCCCTCCCAGCGGGAATCGCCCGCTGTAGCAACGTGGACACTTGGAGGGCTATGGAGCAGTCACCCCCGCAGCAAACTCTCTCTGCAACCTCCTGGAGAGGGGGGAGATCGGCGAGGGGATGGGAAAACCCCGGCTGGTGGGGGATGACAGGGGGCATTACAGGATGTGTTCCAGGAGCTGACTGTATGTGCTGTCGGTGCACAGCAGGGGTAGGCCCGGAGGTTCGGGTTGGCCGCGTGGTTTAGGGGCGACAACGCTGGCCTGGGAATGAGGCGGCCCAGCTCTGCGGGGTGACCTTGGACAAGCTGCTTCCCCTCTCCGTGCCTCAGTTTCCCCTCCCAGCCTTTGTGTATTTCGCATGCAGGTTCTCCAGGGCAGGGCCCCTTGCTCGCCATGTGTGGATCCAGCGCCTAGCCCGGCCTGGGCCTCTGGCCGCTGCAGTAATCACCCTGCCCACGGAAAGGGCCAGGCATGCACTGGCACAGCAACACTCGCGTGTGAACCCTTCGGATTTAGAAACACCCTCAGAATGAGCCGGAGCTGGGGAGAGGCATGGGCTGCCGCGGGGTTCGGACAGGGCCAGCGCCTGACAGCTGCCGTTGTTCTGGACGGTGCGGGAAGAGGAGTCCTGTTTTCCGCGGCTCTCCCCTCCTCTCTCGCCGGCAGGGGGAGGGCGTGGGACATGCAGCGGCGTGTGTGTGTTGGATGTCGCCCGTCGCTGGGGTGTGCTGGGGTTGGAAACCCCTCTCCCACTAACCCTGGGACGTGCCCCAGCAGCGGTCAGACCCGAAGCCAGGAGGGGCAGCGTGGAATTGGGAGCTGCCTGGCTTACACAGAGCTGGGGGCTGGGGGGTGTTTCCAAAGGGGATTAGGGCCTGTGGGAGTTGGGGCCTGACTCCCTTAGGTGGCTTAGAGATTCCCAGCTGAAATGTCCAGTGGGGCGTGAGCCATAAGAATGGGGTGACCTTCCTCTCTAGGCGTCTCTGCTGTACCTTCTCCTTGTTGTTTCTCTTCTCTCCCTGTTCTGTTCCCTGCCCCTTCCCCCCCCCCCCATTCCATTTCCTCTGTTTCTCTGAGTCTTCCCCAGTCGTCCAGGCTGGGCCCCAGCTAGAGGATGAAAGCAGGAGGCTGGTCCCTCTGCTGAGCCAGCCAAGGAAGGGGCCAGGCAGTGCCAGCCTCGGGGTGTGATTTCCCACAGAGCCCAGACCCAGATTTCTGAGGGCTCAGCGCCCATGGCAGGGGCCCGAGCTCCGCTCCCATGGGGGCTGCGAAATCACAGAACGGCTCAGCTCCCAGCGGTTGTGATTTCCCAGCGCGCCCGGCTCCCCAACGCTCGCCGTCCGCCTAACTCGCCTTTGTCCCGCCCTAGACGTAGAGCAGATGGCCATCGACTGGCTCACTGGCAACTTCTACTTTGTGGACGACATCGACGACCGGATCTTCGTCTGCAACAGGAACGGGGACACCTGCGTCACACTGCTCGACCTGGAGCTGTACAACCCCAAGGGCATCGCGCTGGACCCGGCCATGGGGTAAGAGGGGGGGAGGAAAGGCCGGCTGAGCCGAGGTACCTGACCTGTGACCGTAACAAACCAATAGGAAACCATGGCGCTGCCCTTTGGTCAGTCCAGCCAGGGGGCCTGGCTCCCCCAGATGGGTAACCTCCTCTGTGTCTGCCTGGTCCTTCCCGGTGTATTTCCCGTCAGCCCCAGCTGAGATCGGGGCCTGGCTGTGCCGGGCGTGGCGCAGACGCAGGGCGAGCGATGGTCACGCTAGCAAGGGGCTGCACGGCCGCAGGGCTCACTCTTCCCGTTTCACAGACGGGGAGGCAGGCCTGGGGAAGACAAGAGACTGGCCCCAGGTCGCCCGGCGAGTCCGCGGCAAAGCTGGGAACTCAAACCTGATCTCAGTCCAGTGCCGGAACCCCCAAGGCCTGGGAATATCAGCAAAACCCACCTGGTGTTTTTATTGCTCTGTTCTATACCCAGGGTCCTTTAAACCAGTGGTTCTCAACCAGGGGCCCGGGGCCCCCTGGGGTCCACGAGCAGGTTCCAGGGGGTCCGCCAAGCACGGCCGGTGTTAGACTCGCTAGGGCCCAGGGCAGAAAGCCAAAGCCCCGCTGTGCAGGACTGTAGCCCAGGACCCCGAGCACACTGCCTGGGGCTGAAGCCAAAGCCTGAGCAACTTCGCTTTGGGGGGGCCTCCTGTGGCGTGGGGCCCTGGGCTGTTGCCCTGCTTACTACCCCTTAACACCGGCCCTGGCTTTTATATGCAGAAACCCAGATGTGGCACAGCTGGGCTGTGGAGATTTTGTAGCATGTTGAGGAGGCCTCAGAAAGAAAAAGGTTGAGAACCCCTGCTTTAAACGACCATCGGAGACGGAGACTTGTGACCCCTCCCCGTTCTCTGTCCTGGGGCGGTGCACCTTGGGGCTGATCTTGATTTGAGCCCTGGCAAACTCAACTCATTTTAACCCCCCGGCAAGGGCTAAAGTTCCTCATCAGTGAGGCTGCTTCCCGGTCGGGCCGGGACATTTTCTGCTGGCAGCTCAGTTCTTACCCCTGTCGTGCATGCAAGCCGCTGACCCACGCGGTACGGAGCTGCCACTGTCAGCGGGATTGCACTGTCTCCGTAACAGTTTTCAGGAACTAAGATGTGTCATATCCCCAGTGGAGGGTGAATGTCTCTCTCTCCACGTAGCTTTACATCCTGTGTTCGATTCAGGTAACGGCCCTCTGAGCAGCTGCCTTTTGGGAAATCGTGTGCGCCGGGGAGCTGGTCTGGTGACGCTGAGTCATCAGCCAGGCCGGCCGCGTGCTTGGTAGCTGCAGAAAAAAACGAGAGCAGGAGTGGAAGGCGTTGCTGTGGGCAGAACTGGAAGTGTGTGTGAAATCAGGCCAGGTGGCGTGTGAGTGTGTGCGTGTGCGTGCATGTGTAATCCTGCCATGTACTCTGTGCACACGCGTGTGAACCCCAGCCACGTGCATTCCCCGGCGGTCTCATCTTGACCAAACAAAATATCGGCTACAAAGGAGGCTTGTTTTTCTCAGCACTTTTTCATCTCCAGGCTTTTCGAGTCAGGCCTTGTTTAGAGGAGGAGACGCGGCCGGGGTGCAGGTGGGCTCAGCTAATGCAAGCTAGCGAGGCCTGGCCTCCAGCTGGTGGGTGACTTGCCCCCCTGCGGATGCAGAGTCGCACTCCTCAGTGGACTTGCTGTCCTGGTTGGCTGAGGCTGCAGAGACTGAAGGTCACGTCTGCGTGTAAATGCAGACTCTCTCCTGGGAAGCGGTGACTCTGAAACAGAGTTGGGGGGGTGGGGGGGGGGCGGAGGGATTGGAGAATCAGCTGCTGCTCTAAGACCTAACGCCATCCTGGGCTGCATAGCCTGGGGGATCTCAGGACTGGAGACCTGCTCTAGGAATTGTTTTGGGGGCGTTCTTTGGCCTGTACTATGCACAATCGTCCCTCCTGGTCTTGGAATCGATGCATTTTGGGATGCAGGGTTCTGGCCACCCAGGGGGCAGAATGAGCTGGGGCCGGACACAGCTCCTGGCCGGCTCTTGTTGCCACGTTATAAAACCATGGAAACGTCTGGCTGGACAGGACCTCGCGAGGTCATCTAGTCCAGCCCCCCCGTGCTGAGGCTGGACCGAATATCCCTCCGCGACGTTTAAAGAACAGCTGTTCAATGCAATCTCCTTGCGCCTCCGGAAGAGCAAGGCACCCCAGAGCTGCTCAAATCCCGCTACCCTCCGAGTGCGCTCGGGAAAGTGCTGGGGTTTAGCTAACGCAAGCTAGTTACGCCTGGCCTAAGCGCCCCGTTTTTCTTGCTCACGCCAAGAGCTCTGTGCAAGTCGTCCTTGTAGGCTTGTGTCTTTCTCCGCGCAGCGGCCTGTCTGACGCACACGGCGTGTTTGTAAAATGGTTTTAGCTCACACAGTTTGACCAAGAGAGATAAGGGAGGGGAGGGGATATATTTGGTTGGACCAGCGTCTGCTGGTGGGAGAGACAAGCTTTCCGTGTCACTCCAAAGCTGGTCTCTCTCATGGGCGGAATTTGCTCCAATAAAAGATATGACCTCACCCACCGTGTCTCTCCAATATCCTGGGACCAGCACGGCCACAGCAGCACCGCCGACAGTGCGTTGAAGAACTCCAGTGTAGACAGCACGTGGACAGTCGGTAGCTGGTCCCGGGGCCTGAACGCTGTCGGCTGACCTCAGCGAGCGTTGTGTCTCGCTCAACGGGGTCAGCTTCTGTGGGGTTGTCGCCGGGATCCTACTCCGGTTCCGCTGCAGCTGGGCCTGGCTTCCCGGCGCTGCAGGGAGAATGCGTCGGCACAGCCGGGCTCCAGCCGCGGCGCTGCCTCTGGGACTGAGTGGCTGGGAGCTGCGCTGGCTGCCCGGCCTACGGCTGGAAGCCGCGCCCTGCGTGTCTTACAAGCCCATCGGCCGCCTGCCTGAGGCGGGTGACCTCGCAGTCCTGGGACCTCCAGCTAAGTCCTTCAGCCGGCAACGCGGCTGCGTCTGGGTACAGGGACCCCAGCTGGTAAGTTCCTTACCCGTGGCTAGGTCCTGAGTTTTCCTTCCTCCTGCAAGCAGGCTAATAAACGCTTTTGTAATCGCAGCAAGTGGTGCGTGGGTGTGTGCGTGCATGCGTGGGTGTGGACCTGAGTGCACGTGGAGATTCTCACCCCCATCCTCTGAGCTCTCATGTCCCCCCTTAACTCCACCCACAGAAAAGTCTTCTTCACCGACTACGGGCAGATCCCCAAGGTGGAGCGCTGCGACATGGATGGGCAGAACCGCACCAAGCTGGTGGATAGCAAGATCGTCTTCCCCCATGGCATCACCCTGGACCTGGTCAGCCGGCTGGTGTACTGGGCCGACGCCTACCTGGACTACATCGAGGTGGTGGACTACGAGGGGAAGAACCGGCACACCATCATCCAGGGCATCTTGGTGAGCGAGCGCCAGCCAGAGAGGGGTCCCCAGAGATCAGAGCTGTGCATATGATCCCTGTTATTTATTAGGTGCATTGCCTCAGAGCCCCAGCCCTGTGCCGGGCGCTGTACAAAAGGCTTACCCCGGCTCTTGCTTCCTTTCGATACCCCCGCTGGCCTGGTCTAGGGTCTTGTCTAGACGCAGGCGTTTCAGCAGCGCAGCCCGCTCCTAAACAGACCCCTGCAGTGACAAAGCAGGTTTTGGCTTCTGGCCCCGGGGGTCGTGTGCCGGCACAGTGGCACCGGATTCATTTAACAAAGCGATTTTGAAACCCCTGGTGCACACGGCTGTGTGGACTCTCTGGTTCTGGTTTAAGTCAAGTGTAGCCGAAGTCGAGCAGGAGCAGCTTTAAGCTAAATAGAAGTGAGCCGCTCTTAAACCCAGCAGCCGTGTCTAGATGGGGATTTGCAGGTGTGTTAGAAGATGGTAGCGAACAAGAGTTGTAGGCCAGGAAGTCTAGGCGGTAATGCCTGCGATGCTGGCTGGGTTAATACCCCCGCTCCCCGGACACACGGTTGTAGTGCATGTTACCCGGCACCTTCTAACAGCATTTCTAGTGTAGCAACTAGTGAGACCTCGGTGAGGCCTCGGTGTGACGCCGAGGCACCGTAACAGGTCCTTAACGGGCGTGGAACCGTAACCGACCGGCCTTGTCTGTGCTCGCTGCTCAGTCGAGCCGACTGGGAATTTTCCCACTAAGCAGTTTTTCATCAGAAAAGACCAGTTAGAACAAACAGAAACTGTTTGCGGGAACGTGGCAGGTCCAGGGAATCTCCCAATTGGAAACGTTTTTTGGGGAAAAACAAAGTTTCCAAACTGGCCAAACATTTTCAAAACAAAGGGTCAAACACTTGTTTCGTTTAGCAATTTGAGTTAATTTCTACAAAAGAAACA
The DNA here is from genome assembly GCF_002925995.2 of Terrapene triunguis. Lineage (NCBI taxonomy): Eukaryota > Metazoa > Chordata > Testudines > Emydidae > Terrapene > Terrapene triunguis. The sequence goes on along the minus strand of NW_020664967.1, from coordinate 367,190 downwards.
AGAGGAGTTTGGTTTTTTTTTAAATCTGGGAAATTCTCGCGGGATGGGAAAACCATTTCCCACCCAGTTCTGGTGCTGAGTGGGGTCCGACACGCGCATGGATCAACCCGCTGGCTCCGCCTGCCTCCTTTCCCTAGTCTGGTCAGGGCAGATTTGCATGGTTTCCCATCGCGCCCCGGAGGCCGCTGCGTTAAGCGCCACCCCCTGCACTAGTGCTCAGAGGGCGCAAGAGGTGGGGATCCCAAGCTCCGCTCCTGAGGCTGTCTGCTCACGCTCGCCCCGGTGCGGTGCCTTTCAGATCGAGCATCTCTACGGCCTGACCGTCTTCGAGAACTACCTCTACGCCACCAACTCGGACAACGCCAACGCCCAGCAGAAAACCAGCGTCATCCGGGTCAACCGCTTCAACAGCACCGAGTACCAGGTGGTCACCAGGGTGGACAAAGGGGGAGCCCTGCATATCTACCACCAGCGACGGCAGCCCACAGGTAAGGGGCTGGCGTGCGGGAACGAGCCCCTCCCTCACCTGTCGGGGCTTGGGAGCCTCGGAAGTGATTGAAGTGCCCAGCGAAGGTGCAGGGCTTGTCAGTTCTCCTGGTGGGCTGGGACGGGACAATGCGGTGTCTGGCTTCGGGCTGCCCCGGGGCCTGGCTTATTTGTTTGAGCAAAGTGTTCCCCGTGCCTGAAAGCCCAACGGGAAAAGGAGCGTGATTGTTCCAGGAAAGCAGAGGGGCATAGGCTCGAAATTAGACGTGATTCACAAGGACGTAGGAGCCGACTCCTGCGCCTCATCTAGTGCTGTATCCCACCATGTGGGGACAGACACACCGGTCCATCCAGTCCTGTAGCCTGCCCATGCAGGGTCAGACCC
>NW_020664967.1:336302-366309 GCF_002925995.2 Terrapene triunguis | reverse complement strand
TCCGATCCCGTGTCCTGCCCGTGCGGGGTCGGACCCGCTGCTCCGTCTGTCTGACCCCGTATGGGCAGGATACATGACGCCCAGAACTACCTTAAAGCACAGAGTCAGCCGCTAGGCCCAGATCCACGAAGGTATTTAGGAGCCTCCAGACTTTTGTGGATGTTGGCCTAGGTTCCCAGCCACTGTCTGTGGAGGGGGCTCGGGCACCAAGCAGCGCCGTCATCCCTTGGGGCTCCCAGAGACGTGGGGCTCCCGCATTCCCCCCCACCCAGGGACTCTTGAGTGTTTCATTCCTCTGGGCGGCTTAGCCCGAGCTGCTGTTTTAATCGGTTGCTGCTCATCGGCGCGTCTCCACCCTCTGCTGTCTCTCTCCAGGAGAGAGAAGTGACAGCTGTCCCTAGCGGCTCCGCCGACTGGGGCTCAGGCCGGCTTGATTAATTACCGTCTCGCGGAAAAGAGGGAAGGAAAATGGAGCAGATGAGGCCTCTTGAAATATTAATGGCCCTTCCGTACGGCTGCTGGTTCCCTCCCCTCTCTGGCGCTAACCTGGCCATGCCTGATGCTCCTGTTTGCTAGAAACCCTTTTGAGTGGTTAAAGGCTCCAGTGCCGGGCGGATTGTCCCCCTCTCCCCCCGCCTTCCCTTTAGTTAATCAATTTGCACGTTTAAAATCCTCTTAGCGTCTCGGGCCCGCTCAGCGGTTTCCAAACTACAAAACTAAGCCGTGGATTTGGGCGCGGGGGAGCGCGGCGCGATCCGAGCCGGTCTCCGTGCGACGCTGGCTCGCTGGAGGCGCCCGGCCGGGCGGGGAGCGGAATTGGCAAAAGCCAGCTTGGTAGCGCTGCAGAAATGAGCCCAGTCCTGGCTGGTATTGAGCGTCTGGAAGATCGGGGTCGAACTGGGTAGTGTGAGAGAGTCCCTGCCCCACAGACAGGCTCGGGAGAAGAAAGAGACAGGGCTGCCAGGTGGATGGGGCTCTGGGCTGGCACACTGGAGGCCTGGGCTCTGCCACTGACTTCCTGGGTGACCTTGGACAAGTCCCTTCCTCTTGCCGTGCCTCAGTTTCCCTCTCTATAGCGTGGGAGAATGATACAGGCGTGCCGGGAGCGCCCTGTCTGAGCAGCGTTGTCACACAGGGAGCTGGCGGCAGAGGCGAGAATTGAATGAACCCCAGCCCGGTTCTGTAACCACAAGGCCGTTCTGCCTCACGTTATGCCACCTCCTTGCGGCTTGGCAGGCCGTTCTGCGCGAGGTTTCCAAGGGCAGGCGGCTTTGCCCTCGAAGCGCATTGATGGGGTTGGCTAGACGGCGATGCACGGCCACTAACTCTGGTGATTGGTCTTTGCCGTTAAAGTGCGGAGCCACGCCTGTGAACCGGATCAGTTCGGCAAACCTGGAGGCTGCTCCGACATCTGCCTCCTCGGGAACAGCCACAAGACCCGGACCTGCCGGTGCCGATCTGGATTCAGTTTGGGCAGCGACGGGAAGTCTTGCAAAAGTGAGTAGAGTTCCTGATCCAGGAGCCGGAGCAGGGGGTCGGCTAGGGAGGGAGAACAAACTGCAGCTCCTCTGGGAAGGGAGGGAGCAAGGCAGTTACATTGGGAAGTGTTCGGATAGTCTGGCGGTATCTGCACGGCGAACACTCCCGTTTGCGCGTGCAAATCAGACAGTAGCAGACTCCAGTGGGCACTTGTGCAATCAGAGGTAGCTGCATGCAGAACACAGGCATTTGTGCGTGCAAATCAGGCGTTCCTTGCACAAAGGGGCACTCGTGCATGCAGAGCTCCATTTGTACGTACAGTTGCGTGATTCGTGCGACAGAACAATGACACAGCTAGGTCTGGAAAAGCTTTTGCTCTGGGGCGCTGCAAAAACGGGCTTTATCCCTGGGGGGGGATATCCATTGGGGGGTGGGAATCTTACTGGCCCTGAACCCCTCCTGGGGCAACTAGAGACTAGAAACTCTTGTTTGGCTTGTGGCTAGCACCGGGCAGCAGTACTGCCAAGAGGATCCGTTGTGAAAAGCCACAAAGTGAAAAACACGATTACATTAGTCACTGGGTGTTGCTCAATTTCCCCTTTTCCCCACCCCAGCCCTCATCCTGAGTGGTGGGTAATTTCAGCGGAAGTTTCAGAGGGATTTGCTGACGCATGGATTTGTTTCCCTGCATGTTGTTAATACCGAGGGCGTCATGCGAGCCGCAGAGCAAAAAGTCGGTTTGATGCCGCTCAGTGCCACGTTGTGGTGACGCCGGCTGGACTGGATCAAACAGCCGCCCGGCGACCCGGTGGGGTCTGTGCGGTGACCTCCGTGGTGTGGGAATTTTCCCAGCCTGCGCCCGCTGTGAAGTCCAAACTCGCACCCTTCCCCGGAGCTTGGCTTTGTTAGCAAAAAACAATCGTCTGTCGTAAAGCTCAGCTTACACCTTTTCCCAAAGCTGGTCCGCTCCCAGAGATCCTCCTTCATCTCGGCTCAGCCCTGTGGCCCCTTCCTTAGTGGTGAGGGGTTATTGTTGGTTCCCAATTAATTCTGAGTCAACGAGCTGGGGGATTGCAGGGTTCTGGTCCCAGAATCTGGCTCAGCAGAATCCCGGCGATCTCCTTCAGTTGCTGGTTCTGGCCCCAATCTAGACGCTCGCACTGAGGGCAGGGCAAAGCTTTCAGTAAAGACCCCAAAGCGACCCACGTAAGAAGGTGGCAGACATCCAGAGTATCATTCCTCCTGCACGCACAGCTTGCCTCGGGGATCTGGCGGAAAGAGACGCAGGTCAGCCCTGTGCCTGGCCAAGCGAGCCCAGCTCCAGACCGAGATCGGCCCCCTCTTCGTACAGGGGGCTCTGAGCAGTGATGGGGCCTGGGGGCCCCATATTCATCCATATGCCCAGCCTGCCTTGGCCATGTCTAACTTCCTCACCCTAATAATGTTTCCACACCTGTATCCTATAGGTCAGCGTATTCGTAATTTGCACTTATTACCATAGACGTCAGTTGGTTGCCGCGGCAACTTCGTGGTTGAGCATTTGCCAACAGTTTATCCTAAAATATCCCAGCCTAGCGTCGGTTCAGAGTTCTGGTGGTTACCTGGCAGAAACGTCCCCCTTCAGCGCACCTTCCCCAGCTCCCCAAAACTGTCGGGCCAGTCAGCCAGAGCGCACGGGCCTCGAAGCCTGCTGCTAACGGCGTGAGCCGGCGGCTCACGGGGCACAGGCCTGTCGGTTCCTTTGCGCCCCCGCTGATGAAGCTAGTTCAGTAGGCTGCAGCCCACGCCCTCGATCCCCTCTCCCCGGAGAGCAGATCCCCCTCCCTTGGAGCCGGGGGGGTAACCCTGCCAGCGGGGCGGGGGTTCCAGGCGATCAGTGGGTTTTGCATTGCTGGTCTCCTCTTTCATTCAGCCCCAATCTCCTAGGCAGTTGCTTCCTTGCATCATGATTGTCACGGGGCAAGCCAGAGCATTGCATGCTGGGACCCCGCACTGTGCCGCTGCGTGCATGCGTGATCCCAGCGCCGGGAGCGCCGCACGTCTCAGAACCGGCGTGCCAGGAACCGGCCTGACTCTGCCCTTCCAGCCCGGCCTCACCCCGCCCCCTTTGCCTTGCAGAGCCGGAGCACGAGCTGTTCCTGGTGTACGGGAAGGGTCGCCCCGGCATCATCCGGGGCATGGACACGGGGGCCAAGGTGCCAGACGAGCACATGATCCCCATCGAGAACCTGATGAATCCCCGGGCCCTTGACTTCCACGCCGAGACGGGCTTCGTCTACTTCGCCGACACCACCAGCTACCTGATCGGGCGCCAGAAGATCGACGGGACGGAGCGCGAGACCATCCTGAAAGATGGTACGGGCCGGGGGGGCGGCCCTTGGGCTCTGCCAGCGCACGGCCCAGCGAAGGCAACGGGGGACCCTCCCCTCTGGCTCCGGGGGGGCGCTGGCTTCAGGCCCGGGATTGCCAGGAGGACAGTGCGTCTTCCTTTCTCCACCCCCAGGAGGTGGCCCTGGACAGATCTGAGCCTGAGGGCTGCTGCTGTTATTCCCCCCCCCCCCCCCCCGAGGGTGTCCCAGGAGCACGGGACTCGCCGGACTGGATTGGACCAGGGTCCGTCTAGCTGAGCGCCCTGTCCCCCAGCAGTGGCCAGCCCCAGCCGCTGCAGAGGGAGGGGGCTGAAACCCTGCAGTTTACGGGCTAACCTGCCCGCCAGAGGCATTTCCTCCTGACCACCCTTCAGCTAGGTCAGGTCATGCCCTGGAGCATGACCATGAGGAACCTCAGGGAAACCTGCCTGGGGAGCCAGCCTGTATTAGGTATCTGGCGTTGCTAGGAGACCACCCCACCTGCCCTGAGCGAAATCCTGCACCCCCTTTAGCGGACGGGCTCCTGCTAAGCAACTCATTTCGGTCCCTCACGTGGTTGCTACACAGCAGGTTTTTCTGTGTTGGCTCCTGCGTCTCCTGCCTAGCGGTAAAGCCGGCCCAGCTCACCGGTGGAGTGTTGCAGCTTGCATTAGTGACAGTCGCACGCCAGCCCTCCCCGGGCACCGTGACACAACATAGCGCTCCCCAGGCCAGGCAGGCGACGGGCCCTGGGACTGCCAAAGTGACCCGTTGGCTTAGAATGGGAACTGGAGGGTGGCGAGCCGGGCCCGGCGCGATGCTGCAGGTGGAATTCCCCATGGGTAGGGATGGATCCAGGTCCTTTCCTTGGGGCTTTGTTTGGTGGCTAATCCAAGCAAGCGCCAGGATGCGTACGGGCCTGTCGCATTCACTTGGCCTCTCTGCCTCCGGCACGTCCTCGGCCAGCTGGCGGGGGTTTCTGAATCGTGGTCTCTCTCCCACGCAGGCATCCACAACGTGGAAGGGATCGCCGTGGACTGGATGGGGAACAACCTGTACTGGACGGACGACGGCCCCAAGAAGACCATCAGCGTGGCGCGGCTGGAGAAGGCCGCCCAGACCAGGAAGACGTTGATCGAAGGGAAGATGACTCACCCTAGGGCCATCGTGGTGGATCCCTTGAATGGGTGGGTGGCGGTGAATGGCTCCGGAAGTGCAGGGCCCTGACCTCTGCTGGGGTCTGTGCAGTGCCTGGCATGACGGGGCCCTGATCTCGGTCGGGGTCTGTGCAGCGCCCGGCACAACCATCTAGTCCAACTCCCGCGTGACCCAGACTAGAAAATTTCACTCTGGCGATTCCCACAGCGAGAGAAGAACCATCCTTCCCTCCTGCCTGCTTCTGCCCAGCTGTGCCCGCCTGGCTGTTCCCCCTGGCTGTGCCATGCTCCGCGAGAGGAGGCCGCCTGGCCGCTCGCACAGAACATCCTGCTTGTGGGAATGGTTCAGACAGGCCCTGCGGCGGGCGGGGGAGCAGAATGGCAATGTGCACGCGCTTGTCATGGGCTCACCCTGCCGTGGGGAAACGGGGGGGGGGGGGGGCAGACATTTAGCCCCAGCGGCCTTGACAGATGTCGCGCTTCCTCCTGCCAAAGACAGCCCCTCCTCCCCCCCAGGAACAGTCGGCTGCCTGTCAGAGCAGGAATCTCCCGCACCGTGGGCTGGCTCAGGGTTTCCCTTTGGCAGCGGGAAGAGCCAGCCAGAGGCCCTGACCCCAGAGGACTCCAGCCCTCCTGGGTGAGCTGGGCCTGTTGGAGCCGGGCCTGGCTGGTGGCATGAAACGACCCATCAGGCTCCCGCTCTGCTCAGCCCGGTTCTGACCCAGGAACGCAGCGAAGTGGGTCAGGGTCCCGGTGTCTGCCCTTGCATTGGCCCCTTCGCTCTCGGCGGGGAACGGGGCGAGAGCTGCCTGGGCGCCTCCATCCTTTAACCAGATGGAAATGAGCTTCTGGCTCCGAGGATCGACTTACTGGGGCCAGTGGCTCATGGGGCCGGCAGGAGAGGTCTTCCCGGGGCTTGTGATGAGGTGCTGGGTGGTGGGGAAAAATTCACGCTGAAAATACCCGCCCGCAGTGCCGCTGGGGAGGGGCGTCCGGCCGCTGCTTGGGACAGAGACCTAGTGAACTGTCTTAGCAGCTGTAGGCCCCGGCTGAGATCAGGGCCCCATACCTGGGGAGCTCACGGTCTAAATAGACTGAGGGTGGGCGGGGAAACTGAGGCACAGAGCGAGGAAGTGTCTTGGACCACTCTCACCCAGCAGGCCAGCGGCAGAGCCAGGGATACAATCCAGGCCTTCCTGCGTCGCCAGCCAGTGCTCTACCCACTAGGCCACGCTGCCTGACGCCCCTCTCTCTCTCTCTCTCTCTCTCTCTCTCTCAGCTGGATGTACTGGACCGACTGGGAGGAGGACCCGAAGGACAGTAAGAGGGGCAAGATCGAACGGGCCTGGATGGACGGCTCCAACCGCAACGTCTTCATCACCTCCAAGACGGTGCTGTGGCCCAACGGGCTGAGCCTGGACATCCCGGCCAAGGTCCTCTACTGGGTGGACGCCTTCTACGACCGCATCGAGATGATCTTTCTGAACGGCACCGAGCGCAAGGCGAGCGGACGCCCCCTCCTCCCCTCTGGCCGGCCGCGATGGCCTTCCCGTTAAGGATGCGTTTGCCGGGAGGGAGCTCAGGGATAACTTTCGCCCACTGATCCCTCCCACCCCTTCACAAAATGTCCGTGGGCTCACTCCATCCCCTCTCCATAACAGCATCACCCCGTCTCCTGCCCCAGCACTCCGGATCCCAGCGTCCCATCTCGCTGGTCCCTCGAGCGTCCGTCTGCTCTGCGGCCCCCAGCCTCCTTGAGCCCAGAATCCTGTTCATCTGCTCTGCCCAGCAGGGGGGCCAGGCCGGCTTCCCCCCCCCGCCCGAGCTGCCCCTTTTTCCTTAACCCTCCCGCTCCCCGGAGCTGGGCTCCCTCTGTCTCCCCCGGACCAGGACGAGCCATGTTCTCTCTCCCCCCCCATGCAGATTGTCTACGAGGGCCCGGAGCTGAACCACGCCTTTGGGCTCTGCCACTACAGCAGTTTCCTCTTCTGGACGGAGTACCGGAGCGGCAGCATCTACCGGCTGGACCAGGCGTCCAAGGCCGTCACCCTGCTGCGCAACGAGCGCCCGCCCATCTTCGAGATCCGCATGTACGACGCCCAGCAGCAGCAAGGTACGGGGCGGGGGCGGGGTGTGTGTGTGTGCAAAGGGCCTGGTGCTCTGTCACCCTGTGGCGCGGGCAACCGCTCGCCCTGGTGCACAGGCAGCGTGAAATGGTGCGATCGACCGCAGGGGGGCGCTGGGCCCTGGCGGGGAGCCCGCTGCCCTTGCTCCGTCCCAGGGCAGGCACCGGAGGGAACCGGCTGGGACTTCGGTGCTTTCTCTCTCTCTGCCCCTAGGTCCCGGCCATACCGGGAGGGGGCCTTGTCTGAAAGAGATCCTGATGTGGGGCTGGGAGGTCAAAGCTGGAGGGGCCTCGGGCCACATCTAGGGCTCCTCAGTCTGGGTGCTGGGCCCCCCTGGATCCCTCCCTCTGCTCCCCGGCTGTCAGCCCCGGTGCTTTCTGCTCCCCTGGCCGCTGTTCTGCCTGCTTGTTCCTGCCCCCCGGGTGTTTCCCCTCCTGTCATTTCAGGCCACTGCCCCCCTGCAAAGGACCCCTGGGGCCCAGGCTGATCCACGCCTGGGCAGGGGCACGGTCGCCCCCTGCAGTCACCCCCCCCCCATGCCCTAGGGACCTGCTTCACCAAGGAGCGGAACACTAACCGTGCAAGGGGTCCTGCACAGCTCAGCAGGGCTTCGGTGCCTTGCTGAATTGGGCCTAGTTGTGGGTCCCGGTTTTCCCCAGGGGCTGAGCCCCCAGCAGCCCCCATTGCAGCCAGTCAGCCTCCCCCCCTTTCCCCCCGTCGTCTGGCTGTTCTCACTCCCTGCCTTGCCCCCTGCAGTGGGCACCAACGACTGCCGTGTCAACAACGGGGGCTGCAGCAGCCTGTGTCTGGCCATCCCCCGGGGCCGGCAGTGCGCCTGCGCCGAGGACCAGATCCTGGGCCCCGACTCCGTCACCTGCCAAGGTACGTTGCCACGGTGATCGCTAGGGGGCTGTGCCACTAGCAGTAACACCCCCCCTCTCTGGGTCATGCTTTCGAGTCCACCCCCGCCTTAGAGAGAACGGGTCTCCCAGCCGGTCCCACCCCATTGGAGTCAGTGGCTCAGGAGACCGGGCGCCCGTTCCCGGCTCTGCTGCTGGGGGACGTCGGGGACATCCCGGTACTGCTCCATGCCTCAGTTTCCCCGTCTGCCAGACACGTGTGTCAGACACAGACAGCGGGCAGGGAGGAGAAGGAGGCAGGCCGGTCCCAGCACAGGGCTGGGAGCCAAGACTTCTGGGTTCTCTCCCTGGCTCTGTGCCTCACCTGCTGCGTCGTCAGTTTCCTCGTCTGTGAAATGGGGACAAAGCTCCCCCGGTTTGGCTCCCCCTAAGCGCCCTCATGCAAAGCCTCATGGACCGGGAGCCTGGATCCCCGTCGTCCTGGGCCTCGGGCCACAAGGGTCGATCTCGGCTGCTCTGAGCCGGGGAGCGTTTCACCCTCCCCTCGTGCTGGTGGGAGCGACGCGGGAGGCCCAGGGCAGTGGAGGGAACCCAGGAGGGCCTCCCCGTGCGCTGCCGGCTGCAAAGGAAAAGGCCTTTGTCACAATCAACCCCCCTCTCCTGCTTTCTCCTCGGCAGCCAACCCGTCCTACGTGCCCCCTCCGCAGTGCCAGCCCGGGGAGTTCGCCTGCAAGAACAACCGCTGCATCCAGGAGCGCTGGAAATGCGACGGCGACAACGACTGCCTGGACAACAGCGATGAAGCGCCGGAGCTCTGCCGTGCGTAGGAGCCTGGGGGTCCGGGGAGTTCCAGCCGGGTTACACCGTCCTCCGCCACTGGGATGAACAGTGTGCGCCCCCCGCCTCCTGCCCTCACCCACTCCACAGCTCTTTCCCCAGAGAAACCCAGAGTTCGTGCTGGGCTCATGACCTGGTGGAGGTAGTGGTTACAGCAGGGGGTCAGGACTCCTGGGTTCTGTCCCCACCTCTGGGAGGGGCGTGGGGTCTAGTGGTTCGAGCAGGGGGGCTGGGAGCCAGGACTCCTGGGTTCTGTCCCCAGCTCTGGGAGAAGAGTGGAGTCTAGTGGGTAGAGCCGGGGTGGGGGTTGGAGTCAGGACTCCTGGGTTCTATCCCTGGCTTGGGGAGAGGAGTGAGGTCTAGTGGTTGCAGCGGGGGGGAGGGGGGCTAAAATGTCAGGACGCCTGGGTTCTATTTTCAGTCTGCCACTGTCTCCCTGTGTAACCTTGGGCAAGTCCCTTCCCCCCCTCTCTGTGCCTCAGTTTCCCCAAATGGGGCTAATTCCCAGGAGGGCTTGCAGCCCGGCTCCCTAGTGCTCAGATGGAGCCTGCGGGGGAGGAGAGGGGGTTTGTGCCCCAGGGTCCTGAGTCTCCTTTCCCTCCCCCGCCCAGACGAGCACACCTGCCCCTCGGACCGTTTCAAGTGCGAGAACAACCGCTGCATCCCCAACCGCTGGCTCTGCGACGGCGACAACGACTGCGGCAACAACGAGGACGAATCCAACTCCACCTGCTCTGGTGAGGAGCCCGTGTCCCCGGGGCGGCTCGGAGCCCAGGGCTGGAGAGCCAGTGCCCCGCAGACGCAGCCTCGTAGGGTGCTGGGCCTCCGAGCTGGGCCGCAGCCCGCCCGGGCGCTTAACCCTTTGTGTCCTGCACGGCCACGTGCAAACCGTGCTCAGGGCCTGACCTCGTTTGCAGGCTCACTGCAGCCTCAGCTCCTCCCCCTGCCCCCGCGGATTTGCCCCCAGGGTCACTGAAACGCCCTGTGTCTGTCTTGCCCCATGCCCAGCCCGGACCTGCCCCCCCAACCAGTTCTCCTGCGCCAGCGGCCGCTGCATCCCCATCTCCTGGACCTGCGACCTGGACGACGACTGCGGGGACCGCTCGGATGAGTCCTCCTCCTGCGGTGAGTGGGGGGAATGGGGCCTTTCCTCTCTAGGGGGCGCCAGCTCCGATCCGGCCCCAGGGCGGGGGACTGGCCGGCTTGGGGGGGCAGGAGGGAATAACAGGGCTCTGGTCCCAGTCCAGCTCCTCTTCCTGCTCGTCCGTCAGTTTCAGCAGGCGTCCTGGGGTCTGCAGCAGGGGCAGGGAGGGACCCGGCCGTTCTAGCTGCATTGCTGGAGGTGGGAGCAGATCTGGCGACGGGTGGTGGGGTGTAAGTGGACCCGGGGCCTCATGAGCCGCCCCCTGGCTGCTGGGGCTAGAAAGGCCCCTCCACACCGGGCAGGTTATTTCACCATGATCGGTGGTCCACCTTCCCCGGTGGCTGGGGCTGATCTGGCCCGGCACTGACGGGGCCCGTTCCCTTCTTCCCCGCAGCTTACCCCACCTGCTTCCCCTTGACCCAGTTCACCTGCAACAACGGGCGCTGCATAAACATCAACTGGCGATGTGACAATGGTGAGTGAGCTCCCCACGCCCGGGGGGCGCCACGCGGCGCCACGCGGCCACGGGGAGATCAGAAGCAGGGAGGTGCCCCTGCTGGAGCAGAGGCTGCTTTGGGGATTTCCTTGTGCTCTTTCGGCCCCAGATCCCTCCCCTCCCGGGCACCTGAATCCACCCGCGGGGCCCCCATGCGTAGGGACGTAGCTTGCGCTGGAAATGGACTTGCTTTGCAGCACAGGCCTCGGGTACCCCGCGACCCCCTCTCAGGATGCCCACGCTGGGCTCAGATAGAGTCGAAGCTCGGACTGGGCGCCAGTCCGGGCACTGCCACTGACTGCCTGGCGAGCCCTGGGCACATCCCCTGTCCTCCGCGGCCCAGGGATCTTCCCTGCGATGCAGGGCGAGGGACGCAGTGAGTGTGGTTGGACCGAGGCTTTGGCAGATGAAACCGCTTGGGAATGAGGCCAGGTTTGATCTTTAGGGGTCGCGCTTGCTTTTGGATTGTACAGAACCAGGTGGGTGCGTGGGTGTGCAGTGCAGGTGTGCATGTGTGTAGGTGTGTGTGCGGGTGTGCGTGCAAGTGGCTGGTCCGGTGCATGCGCGTGTGGAAGCATGTGTGTAGGTGTGCATGTGTGCGTGCAAGTGGCTGGTCTGGTGCACGCGTATGCATACGTGTGGGTGCATGTCTGTAGGTGTGCATGCGGGGGTGCGTGCAAGTGGCTGTGTGGTGCACACATATGCATGTGTGTAGGTGTGCATGCAGGTGTGCATGCAAGTGGCTGGTCCAGTCCACCAATGTGCATACGTGTGGGTGTAGGTATACATGTGAGTATGTGTGCAAGTGGCTGTGTGGTGCACGTGTGTACATACATGTGGGAGCGTGTGTGTAGGTGTGCGTGCGGGGGTGCATGCATATGGCAGGGTGTGAATGCGTGGGTGCATCCGGGTGTGCGTATACGCAGGGGGGTGGGTGCGTGCGTGTCGGGGGGTGTAATACGTACCCCAGGCTTTTGTAGGGGAGAAGCAGCTTGTCCCGTGCTCTGAGGCGCAGACAGGTTGGGGGGCAGAGAAATGTTTTAGCCAGTGGTTGTGGAGCAGGCCTGGGGGAATCCAGCGTAGCACCCCCCTGCAGCACCCCATTGGAAGCTGCGGGTCTGGGTGCAGATGCAGGGATCGGGGCCTCGCAGCCTCCGGCCGGTGCCGACAAGTTCCTGAGCAGCCGCGCATTGCGGGACGGGTTTGGGTTCTGAGGCAGGAGACGGGATTTGCCGCAGGGCTTTCCCCGGTTCATGTTTGTCGCCATAAGGACTCAGCAGCATTAAGTTTAATTAACAGGCCCGGAGCGGGCTAGGGGCAGGGGAGCTGGGGCTGCGTTTGCTGGGGTTTTGTGTGAAGACGCAGGCAGAGGGATCCCTTGATTCGTGGCAAACTGTTTTCCCAGGGCCGTAATTAACCAGCTGCCTCCCGTCCACAAGGCCGGCTCCGCCACCCTCAGGTGTTACCTGAGCTTACCACACACGGGCATCGGCCCAGGGGGCTGGGGCAGTTTCTGGGCATTGGAGCTCAGGGCCTTGGCATTTCTCATCACCCAGCCAGCTCCTTTTTGTCCTGCCCCCCAAAAGAACCCCTGCAGGGAGCCACATGGGGAGGGGACCGGGCGCCATCCACTGCTTCTGATCTCTCTCCCCCGTGGCCGTTTAATGTTCCCCTGTCGTCCGTGTCCGTCTGTCCAGCTCAGCGTGGCTCTGCCCGTCGGCGGCGGTTTTCTGTTGCTGTGTGTTTTTTGTTCTGTCTCTTCAATGTGCCCACTCGCCTGTCTTTTGTTGTTTTTTTGGTTGGTTTCTGTGTTTCAGAGAAGGATTGTGGGGATGGCTCTGACGAAAAGAACTGTCCAAAACCTACCGGTTAGTGCATAGATCAACATGTACCAGAACCCCCCTGCCACCTGTCCCCCAAAGCCTGCCACTTTGCTGGAGAGGGGGTCACATAACTCCAGAAAAGCCACGGTTCCTTGAGAAGTGAAGTTATCTGAACAATAGGAGATATCTCATCCGCCGCTCGCTTTGCATTAGGGGAAAAGGGTCTGAGGGAATTCGGCTGGAAATGGTTTTGAGGGGAGAGGTGTCCGTTTCCTTCCAAACGGATGTGACAGGCAGAAAGACACCAAAACAGAGAGAGACTTAAAGCCAGCGAAGGATGACGGCTGTGATCCAGCAAAGGCTGAGGGCTGTCTACACGGAGAGGGTTGTTGTTGGTTTTTTTGCACCACTTTAAATGCTATTAAATCAGTTCAGCTCAGGGAATCAGAGGGCTTGTCTACACGTGACCCGCTGCAGCGCAGACTCTACCTACGCTGACAGGAGAGGTTCTCCATCTCCCCGAGGGGCCGGGACCTCGCTCTGTCTACATGGCGACTTAACTACCTTCCCAGGGATGGGGATGTTTCACCCCCCGAGCCATGGAGCTGGGTTGATCGAACGTTCTAGCGTAGACGAGCCCGTACAGTCCCCATGACAGTAATATCTGAGCCACTCGCTGTCTCATATCCGAGACCACCCCCCTGCGAGGCAGGGCCATGTACTAATCCCCATGGCAGCTGGGAAACTGAGTCAGGGAGCAGCTAAGTGGCTGGCCCCAGGTCACACAGGGAGCCTGCGGTGGAGTGGGGATTTGAACTCGCGTCTCGTGAGCTGCAGGTTGGTGCCTAACCACTGCACCCTCCTTTCTCCGGCCACTGTCTTAGCCCAGATCCAGCATGTGCTCACTAGGGGCTTGCCCAGTGGTGCTGGATGGTTTATAAACCTGTTTTGTTCAGTCGACGCCGGAACTGTGCATCAACTGGGCCTTCCCTTCCGGGTGGGAGTTGGGCCGTCCCTGTGCACAAGAGATGCCAATAGACGTGCCGGCGTGCGATGAAATGGGGGAGGGACGTGCTGTGTCTTAGGTGTGTTAAGGTAGTGCACGAACAAAGAGGGAGAGACACCCAGTCTGAGTAGCGAAAGGTGGGAGGGGAAACTGAGTCACCGAGCGGGGCCGCAGCGGGGCCAGTTTGCCACTGTGAAGGTGACTCCGTGCCAGGCTCCTGGCAGAGCGTTTTAACCTCCGAACCGGTGTGAGAGCCCGCGGTTTTGAAGCTCCGTTCGGGACGGAACCAGACGACCCTCTCCTTAAAGTGGCAGTGCTCGGGAATTGGCTGTATCCAATCAAACTTCCCGTGGACACTCATTGCAAAGGGGTCCACGGACGTGCCACCTTCCCCCCATCCCGCCCCCCGCTGCGCGGCGGAGCCCCACCCCTTGCCCCCCATGGTACATGAGGTGATCTATGCAGTTTCTGTGCTTCGTTTTCTTTTTGTGGCTGTGACATTAGCGAGCATGTCGGGCTGGGGGGGGAGGGGGCTTGGGGGGAGGTGCTGTGGAAGGGGCCAACGGGGGGGGCCCGTCTCGCTCGGCCCCCCCCCCACCATGCTGTCAATGGAGCTGGCTCAGGTGGACCCCTGGCAGCTCCCAGCTCTGCTCTGCTGGGGGTGGTCCCCCCTCCCCCAGGGACACTGGGCCACGCTGCCCGGCTCTCTGTGCCTGCTGGCTGCCCGCTGACGTCCCCCTTCTTCCCCCCCCGCCTGCCCCGCCCAGACAACGACTGTGGGGACAACAGCGACGAGGCCGGCTGCAGCCACTCCTGCTCCAGCAACCAGTTCAAGTGCAACAGCGGGCGCTGCATCCCCGTGCACTGGACCTGCGACGGTGACAACGACTGCGGGGACTACAGCGACGAGACCCACGCCAACTGCACCAACCAGGGTGAGCCCCCACCTCCTGGAGTCCTGCCTGGCTCCCCCCCACGAGCACCAGCTTCGCACGGAGGCATGGGGGGGGGGGGCTTTCATGCTTAGGGCGCCCCCGGAGTCAGATCCCTCCCTACCCCGGACCCCGCACCCTGGGTGCCACATCTACTTGGGTGTCTGCTCCCAGAGCCCCTCCTCCCCTTGGGGGGCTGGACCCCAGGCATCAGATCCTGGGTGCCCCCCATCATTGGATCCTGGTCTTCCCCCTGCCCAGGTGTCAGATCCTGGATCCCACCGCCCCCCCGCCCCCAGCACTGGATCCCAGGCTCCCGTGTTGCCCCCTGGGTATCGCCCTGGGTGCCCAATCCGGCTCCCTGCCCCCCACTCCCAGGCGTCGGGTCCTGCCTGCCCCCCGGGCACCCAAAGCCCCCTCGCCGCCCGCGCCGGGTCCCGCCGTGGGGCGCGGCTGGTGATGCTCTGTCGCGTGGGCTCCGTTCCCAGCCACCCGCCCGCCCGGGGGCTGCCACACAGACGAATTCCAGTGCCGGCTGGACGGGCTGTGCATCCCCATGCGCTGGCGCTGCGACGGCGACACGGACTGCATGGACTCCAGTGACGAGAAGAGCTGCGAGGGCGTCACCCACGTCTGCGACCCCAACGTCAAGTTCGGCTGCAAGGACTCGGGTAACGGGCCCGGGGGGGGGGTCTCGATCCAGCCTGGGGGGTGGGGCGGGAGAGGGGACGCTAGATCCAGACATGGGAGGGGGGCAGGGGCCTTTCACCAGCCTCCCTTTGGATCCCCGCGGCACCCGGGTCTGGCATCCCTGGGCTCACGCCCCTGAGAACGGAGCTGCTCAAAACGTCTCTTTAAAATACCGATTGTGAGGACATTTGGCCTGGTTGGTTTTTGAACGTGATATTTTTAACCTCCCCCCTCCCCCCACCTTGATTTCCTTGAAATTTTCCATCTTCCGACAAATTTGGATGGAAACTGTTTTTCTGTCTCATTTTTTAAATGTTTTTTTCCCCAGAGTTTTTTTGGGGGGGGGGCCTCGTCGCCTTCCCGTTTTTCATTGGTCGGCTTAGCCAGAGGGCGGGAGATGTTTTAAACTCTCCATCCCGAATTGAAACATTTTCCTTTATTCATTTTTGTTTCCAATTTCTCCTTTTTCCTCCCCCCAAACTTTCAGAATTAAAACATTTTCGGTTCCCCTCCCTGTCAAAAACAGTTCAAACTTGGAACATTTTCCTTCCCCCAGTTTTCAAAATTCAACCTCCATCCCTCCCCGGTAACTGTCCAAACCGAACGACTAGTTGAAAACATTCAAACTTCCCAGTTGGGGCCAAAAAAAGAAACGACAGGTCGACAGGTCGTTCGCAAGGAAACAAGTGCTAGGGTGACCAGATGTCCTGTTTTTATAGGGACAGTCCTGATATTTGGGGCTTTGTCTTATATGGCTGCCTATTACCCCCCACCCCGTCCCGATTTTTCACACTTGCTGTCTGGTCACCCTAAGGATGAAAAAGAAAGAAAGGGAAAAACTGGGAGGGGAAACCAGTTAACAGCCAAGTGTTAAAATCAGAAACAGCACAAAATGAAACCGATCAGAGAGGAAAAGTCAAGAACAAAAGTGTATGACGCTAAATTAAGCTGTAATTAAAATGAATAATAATTAGTAAATATCTACAATTATTGACATGAATTTAATGCATTTAGTAACTCGCAGTAAGAGCCGGAATGTCCCCCCACAGCTGTGCTGTTGTGACTGTAATTTGGGGATATGGATCCTAGATGCAAGTGGTCCCCACCTCTGATGACAGCTCCCTGGGGAGGCGGGTCCAGGGCTGGGGCACCCATGCTTAGCACCCACCAGCCACTGCTGTTTGGTGGTGCCTCCAATCAGTTGTTTGGCGGCACACCCCTCCGCTCCAAGGGTGGGGGCGGGAAGAGGCGGAGCAAGAGCGGGGCCTTGGGGGAGGGGACAGAGCAAGAGTGGGCCCCCCGCATCCCTCCCCCGCTATGTTTCACGCCGCCCCCTCTCCCCTCCTGCCCCCAGCCCGCTGCATCAGCAAGGCCTGGGTGTGCGACGGAGACAGCGACTGCGAGGACAACTCGGACGAGGAGAACTGCGAGTCGCCGGTGTGCAAGCCGCCCTCCCACACCTGCGCCAACACCACCTCCGTCTGCCTGCCGCCCGACAAGTTGTGCGACGGCACCGACGACTGCGGCGACGGCTCCGACGAGGGCGAGCTGTGTGGTGAGCCGCGGGGGCGTCAGGACTCCTGGGTTCTAGTCCTGACTCGGGGAGGGGTCGAGTGGTTAGAGCGGGCGGGGAGCCAGGACTCCTGGGTTCTCTCGCCGAGGGGCCCCTGGCGCCGGGGGTGACCATGGCCACGCTCTCTCCCCGCAGACCAATGCTCTCTGAACAACGGCGGCTGCAGCCACAACTGCACGGTGGCCCCGGGCGAGGGCATCGTCTGCTCCTGCCCGCTGGGCATGGAGCTGGGCACCGACAACCGGACCTGCCAGATCCAGAGCTACTGCGCCAAGCACCTCAAGTGCAGCCAGAAGTGCGAGCAGGACAAGTACAACGTCAAGTGCTCGTGCTACGAGGGCTGGATGCTGGAGCCCGACGGCGAGAGCTGCCGAAGCCTGGGTGAGCGGGCAGCCGGGGGGGCTGGAGCCCGGGGAGCGGCACCGCCAGGCCCCCAGCATTCCAGGGGGCGATTGGCACGGGCGGGCAGGTCGAGGGCTGAGCCTGGTTCCCTCAGCATCCGGAGTAACACCCCAGCTGGAGGGAGCGCCTGTGTGCTCCTGTGTGCACCGCAGAGACGCCGGGGGGAAACCGGTGCCCGTTGTTCCTGTGTTATAACTGGGCACATGCCCCTTCCTGGCAGTGCGGCTCTGCCTGCATCCTGGCTGGCCCCAACCTCCCCTTGATGCCCCTTTTGCTCGCAGACCCCTTCAAGCCCTTCATCATCTTCTCCAACCGCCACGAGATCCGGCGCATCGACCTGCAGAAGGGCGACTACAGCGTCCTGGTGCCCGGCCTGCGCAACACCATTGCCCTCGACTTCCACCTCAACCAGAGCTCCCTCTACTGGACAGACGTGGTGGAGGACAAGATCTACCGGGGGAAGCTGCTGGAGAATGGGGGTTAGTGGTGGGAATGGACGCGGCCGCGCAAAACCCTGTGGCCGCCTCACAGAGCCACGTGCTATGGGGCACAGACGCACCTGGGGTAGGGCGGGGGCACATGGAATTTGAACTCTCCAGCTCCGGTTCCAAAGCTGTCACCTTGGCCCTGAATCTGGAGCAAGTATCCCACCGCTGACACCATTCCGTCACTGCGCCCCCTTCCAGCCGCCCACCAGATTGCTGTGAGGGGAACCCAACCCTCAGGGCCCCCGGGTGGTGTGAGCCTCCGGGAGCCAAGACAAGACAACGTAGCGGGAGCTGGGAGCAGGAATCTCCACCTGCAGGGCGGGGAGCTGCCTGTGGCTGGAGGGGACGTTGCAGAGGGAAATCCGTCCCTTGGAGCTAGTCCTTACCCTCCCCCAGCCCCGGGGGGCCGTGCCATGGCTAGAGCATTCAGCTCCAGATAATGATACCTTTCTGCCTTTAACTGCTGATCGTTATGTGGGAGTTAATTAGCATTCCCAGCAATTCTCTAATGGTAATTACAACCCCGCAGCTGAGCGTGCTGAAAGCTCGTCCTAACCCGATTAGCGCCTTTGGGAGCCTGAAATTCCATGGGGAGAGAAACCCGGGGCTCGGGGTGCAGGGCCCCAGGGACGGGGGGTTCTCCAGTGACTCAGCTCATGGGGCAGAAGGCCCACAGCTCAGCTCCTTGCTTTGGCCTCAGGACGAGGGGCCGGGTTTTCCCCAGGGCTTGAGAGAGTCTGAAAACCAGGCCACAAGGGGCCCTTCGGGGCTGTGGGTCGGGACTGAGGGGCACCGCAGAGCTGGGGGGGAGCCCAGGGCCGGGATATCGGGGGCTGCGGGTGGGGCCTGAGGGGCTGCGGGTGGGGACTGAGGGGCACCGGCAGAGCTGGGGGTGGGGTGGCAGGGGCTGCGGGTGGGGACTGAGGGGCACCGGCAGAGCTGGGGGTAGGATGGGATTTTGCAGCAGAGGCTTCACGTTGCTTTTGGAAGCTGTCCGTGGGGGGAGCTGAGCCCCCTCTGGGCTCCTGGCGGCCAGCGGGGAGGAGATGGGGGGCCGGGCCTTAGCCCTGACGGTGCCGCGCTCCCTGCCCTGTCCTGCAGCTCTCACCAGCTTCGAGGTGGTGATCCAGTACGGGCTGGCCACGCCCGAGGGCCTGGCCGTGGACTGGATCGCCGGCAATATCTACTGGGTGGAGAGCAACCTGGACCAGATCGAGGTGGCCAAGCTGGACGGCACCATGCGCACCACGCTGCTGGCCGGGGACATCGAGCACCCGCGCGCCATCGCCCTCGACCCCCGATACGGGTGGGTGGGGGGGCCGCCAGGGGGGGCAGGGGCGGCCCCTGGGTCTGGGTGAGCTGCAGGGTGGCCGAGCGCCCCTGGGCCCTGCCATGGAGCCCCAGTCAGAGCCGGGCGCTAGTGGGGGGGCACCTGGAGCTGGGAGGGTTTTGGGGGCGGGGCGTTGCCATGGCAATACGGAGATGACTCACCCGAAGCTGCTGGGGCCCCGGTTGATGGGAGGTTAGCGACCGCCCTGAGAACGGGGGGGAGGGGGGTCACCCTGCCCCCCTCTGGCCCAGATACAGGGGTGATTGGCTCCCCCCCAGAGCCACGCTCCCCCTTCCCCTCTGCCCCCCTCGCCAGCGACAGGCCCTCTGACGCCCCCCTCCCCCCCCCCCCCCCCCAGCATCTTGTTCTGGACGGACTGGGACGCCAGCCTGCCCCGCATCGAGGCAGCTTCCATGAGTGGCCAGGGCCGGCGCACGATCCACAAGGAGACGGGCTCGGGGGGGTGGCCCAACGGCCTGACCGTCGACTATCTGGAGAAACGCATCCTCTGGATCGACGCCAGGTAACCCGGGGGCGGGGGCGCTGGGGGCCCAGGAGGGGGATCCCGGGGGGAGGGGGCGCGGGGAGCCCGGGGAGGGGGTTTCCAGGGGAGGGGGCGCCGGGGGCCCGGGGATCCCGGGGGGAGGGAGGTGTGGGGCGCCCGGGAGGGGGATCGTGGGGGGCAGAGGGATCCCGGGGGGAGGGGGCATGGGGAGGAGGATCCCAGGGGAAGCGGGCACGGGGCGCTGGGCTGTACCCCACAATCTGCCAGCCCCTCGCTCCGCCCAGCCCCGGCTCCAGCCTCACGCCGTGCCCTCGCCCCGTGACGGCGCAGGTCGGACGCCATCTACTCGGCGCTGTACGACGGCTCGGGGCACATGGAGGTGCTGCGGGGCCACGAATACCTGTCCCACCCCTTCGCCGTCACCCTGTACGGCGGCGAGGTCTACTGGACCGACTGGCGCACCAACACCCTGGCCAAGGCCAACAAGTGGACAGGCCACAATGTCACCGTGGTGCAGAGAACCAACACGCAGCCCTTCGACCTGCAGGTCTATCACCCGTCCCGCCAGCCACTGGGTGAGACGCCGAGGCCGCCGTGGGCAGGGGACGCGGCCGGGGAGAGCCCCGGGGGCCATGTGGTTAGTGGGGGGGATGTTCGGGGGGAGGGGTGCAGAACAGTGGGCAGCTTGCATCTGGTGGAGCATTGCATGCTGGGAGCTGTAGTCTCATGGCTTGCATCCATTCTGGGAGCTGTAGTCCTGTAGCATGAATCTGAGGGAAGCATTGCAGGCTGGGAGCTGTAGTTCCATGGCTTGCATCCTGGGGGAACATTGCATGCTGGGAGCTGTGGTCCCATGGTTTGCCTCCAGGGGGACATTGCATGCTGGGAGCTGTGGTCCCATGGCTTGCATCCAGGGGGACGGGTGGAGCATTGCATGCTGGGAGCTGTAGTCCCATGGCTTGCATCCATGGGAAGCATTGCATTCTGGGAGCTGTAGTCCTGTAGCGTGAATCTGCAGGAAGCATTGCAGGCTGGGAGCTGTAGTCCCATGTTTCGCAGCCTGGGGGAGCATTGCATGCTGGGAGCTGTGGTCCCATGGCTTGCAGCCAGGGGGACATTGCATGCTGGGAGCTGTGGTCCCATGGCTTGCAGCTGTGGCCAGCAGAATCGTGATCAAAGCCCCCCACGACACCCCGTCTCTTTTGCTGGGCCTGGCTGTCTGTTGCCCTGGCCCCATCATGCCGCTGGTGCAGAGAGCGCCCCCTAACTGGCACTGGCTGCCGGCGTGTTGACATGAGCGACCCCGGAGAATGGGGCCCAGTGGGTCTAGGGAGCCGGAGTCACTGGGCTTGGCGTCGTGGGCCCCCGGCACCGACTCCGATGGGATCAGGAGAGGGAGCTGCACCCCCAGCCCCTGCGCGGACGGGCTGGTATCCCAGCCGGCGTCAGCGTCCCTGTCCCGTCCCTCGGGGCGCAGGGACCAGGCCCGTCCTGGAGGGGCTCCTCACTGACTTCCCTCTGCTCTCCCCCTCGGCCCAGCTCCCAACCCCTGCGAGGCCAACGGGGGCAAAGGGCCCTGCTCCCACCTCTGCTTGATCAACTACAACCAGTCCTCCTCCTGCGCCTGCCCCCACCTCATGAAGCTGGACAAGGATAACACCACGTGCTACGGTAGGTGGGGCCCCTTGGAGCGTCCGGGAGTGCTTGGCCACCCCCCTCCCCCCGCCCCCATGGGGCCCACTGTGACCCCGTATACAGAGCAGGAAACAGCCTTGCCTAAGGTCACTCAGTAGGATCAGGAATAGAACCCAGGAGTCCTGGCTCCCAGCCCCCCTGCTCCAACCCACCAGACCCCACTCCCCTCCCAGAGGCGGGGATAGAACCCAGGAGTCCTGGCTCCCAGCCCCCCTTCTCCAACCCACCACACCCCACTCCTTTCCCAGAGTTGGGGAGAGAACCCAGGAGTCCTGGCTTCCAGTCCCTCCTGCTCTAAGCAGTGGACCTCACTGTCTTGGCGGTTCCAGACAAGCTTTTGGTGAAGGGATGCGAGGGGCACATAGCGTCTCAGGGAATGGTGGGGGGAGGGAGGGAGGGAAATATCTGTGGCAGGGGTCAGAGGTGGGGGGAGTGGTGAGGGGGATCGATGAGGTTGTGGGCAGGCAGGAGGAGCAGGTGGGGTGTGGTTGTGAGGGGGGTCAGGGCGGGGGGAGATTGGTGGTGGGGGAGTGGTTATGGGGGAGCGGGACACGGGCTGGGCCGGGGGCGGGGCAGGACGAGTGGGGCGTGGGCTGGGCCAGGGGCAGGTGGGGTAGGGGGAGTGGGGCGCGGGCTGGGCCGGGGGCGGGTTGGGCAGGGGAAGTGGGGCATAGGCTGGGGCGGGGAAGGGGCAGTGGACCAGCGGTAGGGGGAGCGGGCTGTAGGCTGGGCTGGGGCCGGGGTGTAGGTTGGGCCGGGGGGGGGGGGGGGGGGGGGGGCAGGGGCGGGGGGGGGGGGGCGGGGGGGGGGGCGGAGTAGGGAGAGCAGGGCGCAGGCTGGGCCCAGGGCAGGTTGGGCAGGGGGAGTGGGTTGCGGGCAGGGCAGGGCAGGAGGCGTGGATCTCCGATGGGCAGCTGCGGTCATCCCTCCGCCCCTCACCCCGTCTCTCGCGCCCCAGAGCTGAAGAAGTTCCTGCTGTACGCGCGGCAGATGGAGATCCGGGGCGTGGACATCGACAACCCCTACTACAACTACATCATCTCCTTCACCGTGCCCGACATAGACAACGTCACGGCCGTGGACTACGACGCCCCGGAGCAGCGCATCTACTGGTCCGACGTCCGCACCCAGACTATCAAGCGGGCCTTCATCAACGGCACCGGCGTGGAGACTGTCGTCTCGGCAGGTGGGCGGGGGCCCAGGCCGGGCGGGGCCCCTCCCTGTGCCATGGGGCAGCCCTGCAGCCCCCATTGCTCTGAGCTGGAGGGCAGTGGGGTGCCAGCCCCAGGGGGCCTCTCCCCCCTTTAACCGGCCCCTTTCCTTCCCCCTGCGCTTGGCGCTGCCCCGTAACGACTCTCCCGTGCCCGTTGCCTTGCAGACCTGCCCAACGCTCATGGCCTCTCTGTGGACTGGGTTTCCAGAAACCTCTTCTGGACCAGCTACGACGCCAACCGGAAGCAGATCAACGTGGCCCGGCTGGACGGCTCCTTCAAGAACGCCGTGATCCAGGGACTGGAAAAGCCCCACTGCCTGGTGGTTCACCCGCTCCAAGGGTGAGCCGCCGAGGGAGATGGGCCCAGGGCTGGGGGGCATGAACGCACCATGGGAAGGGGGGCGAAGGGTGCGCAGGGCGGTCGTGTGTGTGGCTGGGCCCTGGCTTTCTGGGGTTGTGGGTCCCGGGGGGGGTAAATCGAGAGGACCCTCAGCTGTATCAGGAAGAGAACAGAAGGGCTGACCTGAGCCTCTCCGTGGGGACAAGAGCTGGGCTACCAGGGGCTGTGGGTCTGGAGTGAGGGGCACCGGCAGAGCTGGGGGTGGGGAGCCCAGGGCTGAGCTAGCAGGGGCCGTGGGTCAGGATTGAGGGGCATTGGCAGAGCTGGGGGTGGGGAGCCCAGGGCTGGGCTAGCAGGGGCTGCGGGTCAGGAGTGAGGGGGACCGGCAGGGCTGGGGGGAGCCCAGGGCTGGGCTGGCAGGGGGCTGCGGGTCATGGTTGCACATGGGGCGAATTGATTTGAGCTCTGATCCCAACCCCCCCCACCCATGTCTGTCTTGTGCAGGAAGCTCTACTGGACGGACGGGGACAACATCAGCATCGCCAACATGGACGGCAGCAACCGCAGCTTCCTCTTTACGAACCAGAGAGGGCCTGTCGGTACGGACACCACCCCCCCCCCCCGCGAACAGGGTCACCCCCTTCCCGTCTGTGGGGTGACAGCTGGGGAGGGGCTCAGGGCCACCCGAGCCCATCCCTCTTCTCTTGATGTCCCATTTCCTGCCAGCCCTTCCGGGGCCCACTGGGCCTCGTACGGGTCACGGGTCCCTGCTCCCTGCGTGCGGGGACCGGTGGCCATTTTGTGCCAGGTGCGGCGCAGACCGCTGGGACCCCCTCTGGTGCTGCCACTCTCTGCCCATGGAGGGAGCTAACGGCGCCTCCCCCCCAGGCCTGGCCATCGACTACCCGGAGAACAAGCTCTACTGGATCAGTTCCGGCGCCGGCACCATCAACAGGTGCAACCTGGACGGCAGCGGCCTGGAGGTCCTGGAGACCATGAAGAGCCAGCTGAGCAAGGCGACCGCGCTGGCCATCATGGGTGAGAGCCGGGGGGACGTGGGACCCCCATAGCCGGTGACTCACCCCCCATCTGCCTCCACCCCTGTGCCTGGAGTGGAGGGTCCTGGGGCACGATAGGGTGGAGCCTGGGGGATGATGGGGTGGGGGTGGAGCTGGGGGAACTGGGGGATGAGGGGGTGGAGCCGGGGGATATTGAGGATGTGGGAGCTGGGGGACCCAGGGGATGAGGGGGCAGGGGTGGGGCTGAGGAGGTGGAGAAGGGGGGAACTGAGGGATGGGGGGGTGGAGCCGGGGGATATTGAGGGGGTGGGGGCTGGGGGACATTTCCCCGTTAGGAAGCAGCCTGAGCCCCTCGTCCCCCAGATGGTTGCAGGCAGGGGGTGGAGCCCGGCTGCCCGCTGGAGGCTGGCGCTGCTGCCGGGCCCTGGGGTGGGCGCTGGGCTGGGGGCAGCGGGTGCGGTGCTGAGTCCCCGGGCCCCTCCCCTGGCAGGCGACAAGCTGTGGTGGGCAGACCAGGCCTCGGAGAAGATGGGCACCTGCAACAAGAAGGACGGGACGGGGGCCGTCGTCCTGCGCAACAGCACCACGCTGGTCATGCACATGAAGGTCTATGACGAGAGCGTCCAGCACGGTGAGAGAGCCGGGGAGGGGGGAGGTGCGGCCCCCCGGGGAGGGGGCAGGGAGGTGGGAGGAGAGGCCCCCCCGGGAGGGCCCTAAGGGCGAAGACCTGGCCCAAGTACAGGAGCCGGCAGGCCCAGGCAGCCAACCTGGGTTATTTGGAGAACTCTGGTGATTTGGGCGCCTGGCTCAGGTTTTCTTGCCGTGGGGGGTTGTGGGGGCGATGCTGCAGCCGGCTCCGCTCTGTGGTGGGGGATTGATGTGTGGGGCCTGGCACTGCCAGGGGTCCCTGGGCCCCGCTGCTGGCTGGAAGCGCCCAGCACCAGCCCCACCTGGTGCTGGGATCTGGGGGTTGCTGTGTCCGTCCAGTTCCCCGGCTGAAAGCCCCGTCCCCCGTCGTGCCGATGCTGGTGCAGGCGGGTGCCCTCTGGCCGGCTGGCGATGGCTCTGGCGGCGTGTGGCCGAGCGAGCAGGTCCCTGGACGGGAGGGGGTGTCTCAAAGCACTTATGGGTCAGATCAGGCTCTGCCTTGGCCACGCGGAGCAAACCCAGGCCCCCGGCCGCCCCTGACCCGCTCCCTTCTCTCGCCCAGGCACCAACCCCTGCAGCGTGAACAACGGCGACTGCTCGCAGCTCTGCCTGCCCACCTCGCCCACCACCCGCTCCTGCATGTGCACCGCCGGCTACAGCCTCAAGAGCGGGCAGCAGTCCTGCGAAGGTGAGTCCGCCTCCCCCTGCCCCCCACGCCCTGGCACCGGGCTGTCCTGCTGTGCGCCGCGCGGCTGCCCTCTGCTCGGGCGCGGGGCGTTTCCTCCCGGCTTCCGCGTGGTGCGGCCTGTGCGCAGACGTTCGCCAGCCCAGTCTGATGGCCAGGGGAGCGGAGGAGAGATGCTGGTGTTTGCCCGGTGGCGGGGCCTCCTTCCCGGTCCGGCTCCCGTGGAGCGGGGCAGACGTTCGCTCAAGGAGGGGCACAGGGGACTGTAGCTTCTCACTGTGAGCGAGGGCTGGAGCAGCCCCCGGGAAGTGAGACACGCCAGGAGTTTGCCGCTGAGCGAGGAGGAGATGGAGGCGCCTGGGCTCATCCCTCCCTGGCCTCGGGGCCGGCCGGTTTCCCTTCCCCTTCCCCAGGCCTCGCTCCCCGCTGGCTTCTCCCCTCCGTTCCCCATTCTCCCGGCGAATCAAGCGCTGCCACTGGCCTTGCAGCGAGGAGCCCATGTCGGGCGGGAGGGCCAGCAAGCGGTGGGCGTGGGGGTTGGGGGGACACGCGCCAGGGCTTACCCAAGCAGCGGGGGACGGGAGATGGGGCTGGTTTCCAGAAGGGGCTGAGCGCCTGTCCCCCAAGAGCCAGGCCCTGCTAAGGCATCTCAGCCTGGGTGTCTGCAGAGCCCAGGCACGCGGGAGCTCTGCCCAGGGGGTTCGGGCCCAGGTCCTGATCGCTCCTTCCAGCAGCTCCCCCCGGCCAGCGCTCTCCAGTGTCACTCCACGCCTCCCTTTTTGGGATCCCTTTTGGGGCTCAGCCTTGTCTGAAAAATCCAGGTGTTTAAAGGGGGCTTCAGTCGAGCCCCCAGAATGGCCTGTCGCTCCTGAAACTCTTGGCTTGTGGGTTGACGTCCTGCCTGCGAGCCCTGTAGGCTGGGAACGGCGCAGGATGTGCAAGGGCAGACGGGCGAATTCAGCCTGCAGCCGCTGGAGACTGGCGCTTGGTTATACCAGCAGCAGCTGGGTGGTGCTGGCAGGGGGTGGCTGGGTGCTGGGGTGGGGCGAATGGCTGGGTGCTGGTGATGGGGAGGTGTCAGAGAGCACGGTGAGGAGGGGAATGTGATCCCAGCGACAGGGCCCAGCCTGGAGCCAGGATGAGCCGGGGAGGAGATAGCTCGGCTTAGCCGGATCCCCAGCCCAAGGGCAGTGGGTCAGGCTCTGAGCTCAGTCGCTTGGCTGTGGGGGCTGCTGAGAGCCCAGGGTCCCCCCTTGCCCGCGGGTACGGCTGGAATAAC
Organism: Terrapene triunguis; assembly: GCF_002925995.2. Taxonomy (NCBI): domain Eukaryota; kingdom Metazoa; phylum Chordata; order Testudines; family Emydidae; genus Terrapene; species Terrapene triunguis. Next base: position 340,234 of record NW_020664967.1, on the reverse strand, counting down.
GGGGGGGATAGGGGGGTCCTTCCCACCTGCATGGAACTGCGCCCCCACGGAGCACTGAAATCACCCCCAGGCGCTCGCGGGTTGTCAGCATAGACGTGTTCCATTGCAGCCGCTCGGGCCCGTCAGCTCAGCCCCACAAGCACCATCTGCACCCCTGGGAGGCAGAGAGAGGGGTGTCCTGGCCACGCAGCCCACTGTGCCCCACATCTCTCGCTCCCCCTCCTCCCGCCTGCGGAGCTAAACCCGTGACAGCTGCCTTCGCTCTCGCCCACGGCTCCCATGCGTCAGTTGACCCAGCGTGCCAGGAGGTGGGCGTGGGGGGGGGGGAGGCACGTGTGGTTATGCCTCATGCTGCATCTGACCCAGTACAACACACACACACACACACACACACACACACCAGCCTCGGTGCTGCCGGGAGTCCCTTCTCCATGGCTCTGCTCAGCCCTCGGGAAGCCGCTGCCTTTTCCCCACAGCCCAGCGGCTCCCTGGCTCCCCTGCACTGGCAGAGACCCCTGACTGTCCCCTTCCCTTCACAGGCGTGGGCTCCTTTCTGCTGTACTCGGTGCACGAGGGGATCCGCGGCATCCCCCTGGATCCCAACGACAAGTCCGACGCCCTGGTGCCCGTGTCTGGGACCTCGCTGGCCGTGGGGATCGATTTCCACGCGGGTGAGAGCCGCCGTGCGCTGCTCTTCGGGCACCAGCGACACGGTCTCCTCGTAGACCAGGCTTCGGGCCCGACCGGAGATTGGATGGGAGACAACGTCCCTCCCTGCTGCCAGGCAGTGCCGAGAGCCAGGACTCCTGGGTTCAGTGCCCGGCTCAGCCGCTGACCGAACGGGGGAGTCCCTTTGCCGCTCTGTGCCTCAGTTTCCCCCGTGGCATGATGGGGATGGCGACGCCAGGGTGGGCAGGGCGGCTGAGCTAGCTGGGGAAAAACTGGGAGGCGCTGGAGATGCGGAGCGGCGTCGCTGGGCGGCCCTTGCCCCCACCCTCTTCAGCTCTGGAACAGCGGCCGATAGGCGTGAGGTTTAACGAGGCTGTAGCCAGAGCCTCGTCCCCAATCCCTATAGCCCCTCAGCGCCCCCCGCCCCCCGTCTCTGCAGCCCTGCCCAGTATCCTGTTTCTGGCATGTCTTCCCCATTGCGTGAGCGCCCCCAGCTGGTGAGATTTGTGCAGGACACTGCCTGCCTGACCCCCCGCCCGCTCTGCTCCCTAGAGAACGACACCATCTACTGGGTGGACATGGGCCTCAGCACCATCAGCCGGGCCAAGCGCGACCAGACGTGGCGGGAGGACGTGGTCACCAATGGGATCGGGCGCGTGGAAGGCATCGCGGTCGACTGGATAGCAGGTGAGGCGCGTCCATACGTCCCCCGGGCTCCGGCCCTGCGGGGAGGGGAGCCACGTGCTGGCACGGCCGGGAGTGGGGTCTGGCTCACAGCGCGTCACTGTCGCCCGCCCCAGGAAACATCTACTGGACGGACCAAGGCTTCGACGTCATCGAGGTGGCCAGGCTGAACGGGTCATTCCGCTACGTCGTCATCTCGCAGGGGCTGGATAAACCTCGGGCCATCACGGTGCACCCGGAGAAAGGGTGAGGCGCCCGCGGGGGGCCGGCTGCCCTGGGAGCGGAGCAGCCTGGATTGGACTAGATGAAACCTCTACAGGCCTCAGCCCCCGGGGTCGGGCTGGGAGCCAGGACTCCTGGGTTCAGTTCTTAGCTCTGGGGCAGGAGTGGGGTTTAGTGGCTGGGGTGGGGGGAATTCGGAGTCGGGGCTCCTGGGTTCTGTGCTTGGCTGCTGGGGGTCCTTTAATTACAGGACTCCCCAGCATTGGCTCTAGTGTGGTCAGGACTCCTGGGTTCTATCCCCAGTGCTGGGGGAGAAGTGGGGTCTAGTGAATTAAAGCAGGGGGGCTGGGTTCTGTGCCCAGGTCTGGGAGGGGACTGGGGTCTGGTGGGTTAGAGTGGGGTGGGGGTGACTAGGAACCAGGACTCCTGGGTTCTCTCCCCAGCTCTGGGAGGGGAGTGGGGTCTGGTGGGTTAGACCAGGTGCAGGTGACTTGGAGCCAGGACTCCTGGATTCTCTCCCCAGCTCTGGCCCTGACTTCATGCAGAACCTTGCCCCACCCCAAGGATCAGGCCCAAAGCGGCTGGTGCTTCTTGGTGCCCGATTTGTGATACTCTGGGCCTTGTTTTCAGAGGTGCTGAGCCCCCGCAGCTCCCCCTGACTGGCAGCACCTCTGACAGTCCCACCCGGGGCTCCCAAAACCACTGGCTGCTTTCAGGGACATTGGCTTGAGGGACCTGCCCTGAGCCATGGAGGGGGGATCCGATGTCAGACGTGGGGTGAGCCCCTGGACTGCCAGACACCCAGGCCTACCCCTCGGCTGCAACAAGCCGCTTCTCCTCCAGGCATCCAGGACCCCAAAGGTTGTGAGAGCGCCAGGAGTCAGGGGAAGGGGGCGATCCAAGGGTGAGGGGCATGTGCACAGCGGGGTCACTGGCGAGCCGTGCTCGGTGTCCCCACAGGTACCTGTTCTGGACAGAGTGGGGCCAGTACCCCCGCATCGAACGCTCTCGCCTGGATGGGACAGAACGGATGGTCCTGGTCAACGTGAGCATCAGCTGGCCCAACGGGATATCGGTCGACTACCAGGTACGGCGGCCGCCCTTCGCTGCGGCGCTGGTAATGGATGCAGGCGGGTGTATAGGAGCAGCTGTCGGGTCAGGTGGATCTGAGCTACAATGGCCCATCCCAGGAGGGGCAGAGGATACCAGGCGTGCGGCAGTTATCAGTGGGTCGGGACCACCCAACATGCAGCCGTCACCCTGCAGTGGGAGGGACTGGAGGGCTGTGGAGCTCTGACTGCAAAGCCATACGCAGCTGGGGCACTCGGATCTCGGTCCATCCTGCTGACCGGCTCGGTCCCATTGTTTCCTGGTGCTGCCCTGTGTCTCTGCATCCGTGTCCTGTATGTCTGTGGGGCGGGGACCTGGGCTCCTGCTGTGCGGCTTTGCTCTTCCAACTGCGGCGTCCCAGCGCTGAGCCCCCGATGGAGACGTGCATGCTCCCTCTTCTCTTTCCCTCCCCCTCCGCCCCGCTGAGCTGTATCCCACCGGGGTGCGTTGCCTCCCCCTCCAGGACGGGAAGCTGTACTGGTGCGACGCTCGGACGGACAAGATCGAACGCATCGACCTGGAGACGGGAGAGAACAGGGAGGTCGTCCTGTCCAGCAACAACATGGACATGTTCTCGGTGTCGGTCTTCGAGGATTACATCTACTGGAGTGACCGGTACGGCTCCCTCCCCGCCGCGCAGGGAGCCCGGAGCTCTGCAGAGCCTGCGGGGGGAGACGGGGGTGGATCTGGAGGTGTTATGCAAATGAGGCAATGCCCCTGCTTTGAATTTACATATCATTTGCATAAAATGCAATCATTCCCGGCATGCTCCCTATCTCGCCTGTGGTCAGAGATGGTGGCCCCTGGGGGTCCTCCAGCACTCTGAACCATAGAGACTGCTGTCTAGAGTATACCCCCAACCCACCCACCCGCTGCCATAGAGCCACAGCGCTGGGCAGGGCTATGGCTAGAGTGGCTGCCTGCCTGGTGCCGCTCTACCCACACCAGTGCTGGAGCTCTATGGCTGCGGGGCTTGGTGGCGAGAGCTACGCTCTAGGCAGGGGCTCTGTGGTGTGGAGTCCTGGAGGACTCACCTGAGAGCTTGGTTCCCGCCAGCGAGCGGCCAAAGAGCTGGCTAGAGTGGCTGCCTAGGTAGTGCCGCTCTAGCCATGACGCTGCCCAGTGCTGCAGCTCTGTGGCTGGGGGAGGGTTGGGGGTATGCTCTAGACATGCGTCTCTATGGTTCGGAGGCCGAGGGGGGGTCCCTATGGGTCTCTGTGGTTCAGAGGCCTGGGGGGGGTCCCTAG
>NW_020664967.1:334566-335902 GCF_002925995.2 Terrapene triunguis | reverse complement strand
TCCATCTATCCCCTTCCTCCGTCTCTCCCCTCCTCCTCCATCCTCATCCTCCGTCTCTCCCCTCTTCTTCTTCCTCCATCTCTCCCCTCCTCCCCCCTCCTCTTCCTCGTCTCCTTATCTCAGTGTAAGGATTCCAGGGTAAAGCTTGTTATGGGGGAAGGGCAGTTGTTCAGGGATTGGCTGGGAATTTTCTGCCCAGGGCTCTAGAACCCCCATGGGGGGCATGTACTGAGTGCCGTCCCCATGGGTTTGTTCTAGAGCGGGGTGGCTGCATCATGGGCCTCCGGAACGTGGGGGTGCAGGGGGAGGAAACAGGCTCTAGAACGTGGGAGGTGCTGGCGAAGGATGCAGGTGGCCTGGGGTCACCGTGGCCTGGGGCTCTAGAATTTGGGGGGCAGGCAGGTGGCAAGGGGGGGCTCCAGAATGAGGGGGCCCCGTGGCCTGGGGCTCTAGAGTGTGGGGGAGGGGTGCATCCTGGTTTCCACCGTGCAGGGATCCCCGCATCCCAGATCAGTGAGAGCCGTTGGGTGCGGCCCCAGCGCACCTCCCTGCAGCGAGCCTGTCCTTCCAGTGGGCGTGTCCAGGGACAGACCCCGTCCTCCATCGCTTTCCCATCCTGCAGCCTCCAGGGGATCCGGCTCCGGCTTCCCTTGCTGTTGGATTCCCCAGCCTGGACTTTTTATCCTTAACATTATTTCTGTCCCCAGGCCGATCTGCCGCCTTCCCTGCCATCTGAGGCACTTTTGCCTTTCCCGAGAGACTGGAGGCTGGCATGTCAGCCCGATGGCTCACGCTCGAGCCCTGCTCTGGGCGTAGCTAGAGACGCCCCCTTTGCCCTCAGAGCAGCTGCTGCCCGGGCAGAATCAGCAGAGACACACAGCCAGGAAAGCCTGGGGCAGAGCCTCCGCTGGCGTAGCTCCATTGGCTCTAAGGGAGCTAGGACCATTTACACCCGCTGTGGAGCTACCTCCCTTTGTGAGCGTGTGTGAGTGTCTCCGTCCATCCGTGTGTGTGTCCATGTGTGTGCGTGAGCGTCTCTCCGTCTGTGTGCGTCCGTGTGTGTCTCCGTATGAGTATGTCTCTGTATGTGTCTGTCTGTGTGCGTCCGTGTGTGTGTGTCTGTACATGTGTGTGTACCCGTCTGCGTGTGTGTGTGTGTCTGTGTGCATGTCCGTGTGTGAGCATCTCGCCATTGGTGTGCATCCGTGTGTATGTCTCCATCCGTGTGTGTGTGTCCGTGTGTGCGTCTCCATCCGTGTGCGTGCATGTCTCTCCATCCATCCATGTGAATGTCTCCGTCCGTGTGTGTGAGTGAGTGTGCGTGGCTGTCCGTGTG
>NW_020664967.1:324869-334556 GCF_002925995.2 Terrapene triunguis | reverse complement strand
TGTGTGAGTGAGTGTGCGTGGCTGTCCGTGTGTCCGCACATGTCTCCATCCGTGTGCGCGTGTCTCCGTCCGTGTGCGCGTGTCTCTGTCTGTGTGCACAGGCGTTTCCCAGGAGATGAGGCCCCACAGCACAACTTGGCAGCTCTCTGTTTGTGTTACATTTACAAGACTGAGCCACTCGGCCTGAACAAGCCCCTGGCCTCCCGAGCTACCGTTCACCCCGAAACTTGATTAGTTTTATTGGTTCCTACAGCTGTCGCCGTGCGCGTGGCCAGCTCCGCACCGCTAGGGTAAATCTCCACCCAGCGTCATAAACTCATTAATAAGCTGATTTACATTCACAATGAGCTTGCACCGCGTTTATTGCTCTGGCCGGGAAAGCGGTTGTAATTGATTGCAGCTGGGGGAGCGAAGGATTCGGTGGGTCGATCTGCGGTGAGGGAGGTGCCTAGCGGTTAAGGCATTGGACTGCCGTGGAGGAGAGCTGAGTTCAGTTCCTACCTTTGCTACAGACCCCCTGGCCGACCTGGGGCCCATTACTTCCCCTCTCTTGGCTCAGTGTTCTCATCTGTAAAATGGGCGCAATCATCCATCCTTCAGCTGTCTAGACTGAGCTCGTCAGAGCAGGGCCTGTGTGTACAGCCCCCCGCACAATGGGACCTGGGCTTGGCTGCAGCTCCAGGCACGACCATAATAACGCTGCTTATGAACGTGAAGGACCTAGAGCAGGAGTGTGCCTGGGAGCTGAACTCTGTCTTGGCCTGCAAAGCCCCCTTCCCATTCCCGGCCCGGCCCTGTGGCACCCATGGGAGCTAGGGGGGCAGGGCAGCCAGGAAAGCAGGGGCTGCTTTTACCCAAGAACCAGCCTGCACCCAAATTCTCGGGACCTGCACCCTCTCAGCAGCCAAGGGAGGAGACGCAGCAAGGCCCAGTTTGCTCCTGATCCACAGAAGAGCAAATGCAACTCGAAGCTGTGCCGGGGGCTGGCGTGTGCCAGCTGCCGGTCGCCGATTGCTCAAACCAAGGGCAGAGAGGGGGAGAACCCTGCCAAGGAAGGCCCAGCGTAGCCTCTTCCGGGTTGCTGCAGCGCAGCTCAGAGCGGTGGATGAGCAAGCGCCTGCCGGGCTCCTTCTGCTCCATTGTTTCTCCCTCTCTCTTCCGCGGGAGAACGGGAAGTGCTGCCCCCCGGTGGCGGCTGAGGCTGCGGCCCATGTCATGGAGTGTGGGGGAGTCAGGGCCCTGCACCCCCCACTTCCTGCGATTCACCGGGACTCTCAGCCAGCCAGTAAAACAGAAGGTTTATTAGACGACAGGAACACAGTCCAAAACAGAGCTTGTAGGTACAGACAACAGGACCCCCTCAGTCAGGTCCATCTTGGGGGGCAGGGAGCTTAGACCCCAGCTCTGGGGCTCCCTCCATTTCCCCAACCAGTTCCAAACTGAAACCCCCTCCAGCCCCTCCTCTGGCCTTTGTCTCTTTCCCGGGCCAGGAGGCCACCTGATTTCTTTGTTCTCCAACACCTTCAGTTGACTCGTTGCAGGGGAGGGGCCCAGGCCATCAGTTGCCAGGAGACAGGGTGTCGACCATTCTCTGTGCAGACACCATCACACTGGCCCTCTAGGGCTCTGCAACCATCACACCCCCTTATCCCACCACCTAGATACTTAAGAAAGGCATAGGGGAAACTGAGGCACCCACACAGTATTCAGAGAAAACATTAAGAACATTCCCACTTCGTCACAGCCCGTTTCCCCAGAGTCTCCGGCCTCACCTTATTCCGCGGCCTCTTCCTGCAGCCCCCAAGCAGCAGAGCCCGCGCATCGCTCCAGAACTGCCTGGACATGAAGATGTAGACGGCCGGTTTGGCCACCTACCAGGAACCAGCACAGAACTGGGAGAGCGCCGTGGGAGCCGGCCAGCCCCTGGAGCAACAGAGTGTAGGATGGGAGCCAGCAGACCACGAAGGTCCAGGAGCAGCACCCTTCCCAAGCGAGCGTTGGTTTGTGCAGGCAGTGGGCGGGCTTCGCCCTTCCCGGAGCACAGGTGCCCCCGAATCTTGGCCTGCGTGGTGGAGATGACGGCCAGCGGGATGGCAAAGGTACAGAGGAAGAGGGCCACGGCATACACTCGTTGGCTGGCCCCGGGGAGCACCACGAAGCAGAAGGATTGGCGAGCGGAGCAGCGGCCAGTGCGGCAGGCACCCAGATGGCAGCGGGTACCATGCCAGCTGGCAGCGATAGAGATGCGCCACGGCCAGGTCGCGGTGCACGGCCAGGGTGAAGGCGGTGGCGAAGGAGTTGGCCACGCCCACGAAACGCAGGAGCGTGTGGAGGCCGGCCCTGAAGAGCCGCACGTGTGTGGTGGCTGCCGCGGCGGCAAAGGGCCTGCGGGCCACCTGCGGTACGTCCGCCAGGCTGAGGTTGAGCAGCACCGTACTGTGGCGCGCCGTGCGCTTCAGGAGGATGGCGAACGCCAGCCCCAGGGGCCCCAGCGAATAGTGGTCTGGCCTTCCCAGGCCCGGGTCCTCCTCTCGCCTGCTGTGCTTACATCAGCCTGCAGCCTCCCTCCCGGCTCCTCCGCCTCTCTCCACCCCCCTGCCAGCCCCCTCCGCTCGCAACAGCCCCCCACACCCTGGCTGGTCCCCTCCCAGCGTCTGTGTGCTGGACGTGGGGCTGTTGGTAGGGTCAAACCGAAGCCCCACACGTGGCGTGAGGTGCTGCTTGACATCTCTTGGAGAGCCCCATTCCCTGTATCCTCCACCGCACACCTTCCCCAAATCCAACCGCAGTTCACCCTGCGTTGCCCCCAAGCCAGGCTCCTCTTTTCAAAGCCATCCTCCCCTTGTTCCGCAGCAAGGCCGTTTGCACAACAAAGTATCACAGACCGTTCTGGAGGCAGCCCCTAGCACAGCACGGAGCCGTTTCCTGCCGGGCGCATCCTGCTTCATGGCTGATCTGACTCGGGCACAGGAGCTAGTGAGCGGGTCGGAGCGAAGAGCAAACTCCAGCCGTGCGTGCCCACCCCGATTCACCGCCGCGCAGGCCGGCTGCTGTTCAAATGGACTCAGCCCCGGAGGGACCCAAGCAGCGCCGTGCGCCCAGCGGGACAAGCTGGAGTCGGCTGCACCGCATGAATATTAAACTCCTCGTCACGGCTCTCCTTCCTGTCCCCTCGCCAGCCCTGGATAATTACAGACGACACTTTCATGGGATTTAAAGGCCCAGCGGCGCTTGAGATCGTCCTGATTGTTGTGTGCGTCTCGTTTACATTATTAAAGCGCGGGGCTTAGCGGGGACGAAGTGTCTCTCCGCGGAGCGGGGGCGCAGGCGGCAGCTGAGTCCCGCATGCCCCATTCGCTCTTCAAACACTGACTCGAGGCATAGCAGCGGGTGCGTCGCTCCCTTCGGAGACGGTCGCATTAGGTCCTGTTGTTCATTGGTTTCGCTAGTGGAGCTGCACAAACCCAGCCGTGCCTGGCTGGTTCATTGCAAAGCGCCTGGTGCCCGCGGTGGATCCCGGAACATCTGGCTTAGCCCTCTGGCTCTGGGGCGGCTCACAGCACTGGCCGGCTCAGGGACGCTGCCTGATGTTTTGTGTACAGTAAAGAGGGCTGTAGTGACTCGACAGGAAGAGGAAGTTCCGATCGAATTCAGGGAACCCCAAGCCCCCAGCTGTTCCCTGCGTACACCCCAGTGGAGGAGGGGCAGGGCGCTCTCCCCTGAGACGGGAAGAGAGAGGGTCATTTCCCTGCTCTGCCTCCGTTCTCCCGTTGGTACCTGGCCTACCTCCCGCGGGTGGCAGGATAAATGCCTTAGCGACGGAGGCGTCCCCGTGCCGCGGTGCTGGGGGTCAGAGAAGCGCCGTACATGGCCAGAAGCGTTACTGGGAGACGCCGGGAGCGTTTCCTGGGAGTTTATTTAATGCAATTAAAGTAAACCGCCGTCATGCCTCCGAAGGAGCCGGTGCTGATGGTTTGCAGCTGCCGATGCCCGTCTCTGAGGCAGTCAGTGGAACAGTTGAATGGATCCGAGCGACTTGAGGGCTGTTGTAACTGAGCAGTGTTCGCCAGGCCAGGTGTGCAAGGCTACGTTGCTGCACACCTAGGCGCTAGAACAGGGAAGGCCCATGACCTTGATGTTACCACAGCCGGGCTGAGGCCCTTGTCAAATCTGAGCCCAGCTCTACTGGCTGATTCCCCAGGGAGACCAGTGCAGAGGACGTGCGAGCCTCTCCTGGTTGGCTGAGTGGTGTTTCACGCTTGTTTCGCACTAGTGTAAGTGACAGCACAAGAGTGGGACAGTGCTCGGAGAGCCCTTTGTCCCGTAATGCGCTGTGTCTGAGCCGGTGTCATTTCTGCGTCACTCCGGTGCAGTCAGCCTGAGCCCCTGGCCCCAAAGCCCACGTTGGAGTCGGTTTCTGCCCTTGCAATGGTGTGAACCCAGAGTAGCCCCGCTGGTGTCAGCGCAGCTTCGCCCTGTTCCCATCAGCGTCGGGCTAGAGGTGGGAAATGAAAGAACTTGCTCGTGACGCTAGCGGAGGGGGAGAGGAGAGTCGGGGGGTGCTGCAGATGGCGGTGTGAACCTCGGGTATCCTCGCTGGGCACTGGGCATGGAGGGCTGGTCTCGGGAGATTTGAAAGTCTTTCCACTCCTGAGAGGAAGGAGGGTGGGGGGCTTGCTGCAGCATTTCAGTAACATTCCCCGAGCCCTCAACAGAGGCGGTACATGCAGGGCCTGCCCCCTTCTCCGGCACAGGGGTCCGTGGAGACGTGCCATGGGCCCAGAGAAGTCAGGGCCTTGGTTTTTAAGGCCGTGTTTCCGTAGGATGATGGCAGTAAAGGGCGGGGGGCACTTGACCTTGTAGCCCCAGGGGGCCTGATGCCCTGAGCTGTCTGTGACTCCAGCCTGAATCGCCCACTGCTGCTGTTAGCCTGTGTCCCCCTGCTCCATTTCGCTGCTGCTCTCGTGTGTTGCGGCCGAAGCGCTGGCCCACGTAGAGGATAACAGCTCTACTACTGCTCCCGGCCGATGGAGTTCTCCGGTAGCTCCGGGGCGGGGGCCTGCGCTTTGAGTGCTGAAGGTCCCAGTTCCGAACCCGCTGGCAGGCTGGAGCAGGGAGGGGACGACTCAGGGAGGAGGGGCTGTGAAACATCTGGAGATGGCACAGCTGGGCGCTGAGTGTGGGGAACAGCCTGGCTAGCGAATCTCATCCCGCTCTGTCCCCCATCCACCCCCCGCAGATGTGGGCTCAGTGGAGGGGCTGGCGTACCACCGGGGCTGGGACACGCTGTACTGGACCAGCTACACCACGTCCACCATCACCCGGCACACGGTGGATCAGAGCCGCTTGGGGGCCTTCGAGCGGGAGACGGTCATCACCATGTCGGGAGACGATCACCCTCGAGCCTTCGTGCTGGACGAGTGCCAGAAGTAAGCGCTGGGGCCTCGTGCGGGCGAGCGGAGCGGCCATCCTGGAGACGGACAGCCTGTGCACGGGGCTGCGGGGAGAGCCCCCTGCCGCGGGCCTCAGCCTTGCTCCCCCGTTGCCGGGGCTTAGGGGGCACGAGCAGTCTCTCTGGGCCTGCTCTCGAGGGGGCTGCGGTGCCCTTGGTGACTGGGACACGTGTAACCGGGAGTGGGCTGGGCACAGCAGAACTCATTTCACAGACAGGCCGTGGGAACGTCCAGTCACGGGCATTCTGGGCTGGATCAGAGCTGGCGCCCCCTAGAGGGGGAAAGGCCCCGTGCCCCATTCCCTGCCCCCCTGAGCCAGTGAGTCCCCCACCCTGTGGACGGATCGGAGCCGGCGCACCCTAGAGGGGAAAGGCCCCATGCCCCATTCCCTGTGCCGCGGAGCTGACCTGGAGTTAAATGTGAAGCATCGCGTGAGCGGATTGGCAGAGCTCCTGTCGGGATCCCTAGCGGGTTTCCCCAGCTGCTGGGATCGGTTTTCTGGCGGGCTCTCTAGTCTAGTCCCTGTTACTGCCCCCCCCCATCCCCGATCCGACCGGGTCATATCCCTGTAACTGCACCAGCAGCCCCGTTCAGCCCAGAGCCTGGGGGGATCCCCCAGTGAGCAGGGAATAGCAGCGTGGGGCTGTAGCCCGGAGCTCCCCAGTCCCAGAAGCCAGGCGGGCCGGCCCCAGGGTCTCCGACTCAGCTGGGGCCCACCATGCAGCCCCGCCTGGCTCAGCCCCGCCCCTCCCGCCTCCCTCCCCTCAGCCTGATGTTCTGGACCAACTGGAACGAGCTGCACCCCAGCATCATGCGGGCCACCCTGGGCGGGGCCAACGTCCTCATCATCATCGACCAGGACATCCGGACGCCCAACGGGCTGGCCATCGACCACAAGGCCGAGAAGATCTACTTCTCTGACGCCACGCTGGACAAGATCGAGCGCTGCGAGTACGACGGGTCCCACCGCTACGTGAGTGCGGGGGGCAGGTGCAGATCCCCTGGGGCTGGGGGGCGGGGGCCTGGGGAGAGCTGGCTGGATCCCCTGGAGATGGGCAGAGTGGAGCCTGGATCGGCGTTATCCCCATGGTGGGCGGTGATGGGCACTGGTACCTGACCCTGGGCACAGCCTCCTGTGAAGGGTAGGACCCCCCCAGTCCAGGGACTGTCCAGTGTTGGGGGCGGCTGCAGCCGTTGGTCCCGTCCGCCCCCAGCCCCGGGGCTAACGGTGTGAGGCGCCCGGCAGGTGATCCTGAAATCGGAGCCGGTGCACCCCTTCGGCCTGGCCGTCTACGGCGACTACATCTTCTGGACGGACTGGGTGCGCCGGGCCGTGCAGCGGGCCAACAAGTACGTGGGCACGGACATGAAGCTGCTGCGCGTGGACATCCCCCAGCAGCCCATGGGCATCATCGCCGTGGCCAACGACACCAACAGCTGTAAGGGAACGGGCCGGGAATTCCTGCCTGGAGCCCCCACTGCCCCTCACGCCCGCCCCGCCCCGTCCCCTGGGCAGGCTGGGAGGGGTTCGCCCCATAGAGACCTCCCCTGGTCTGTCCCGGTCCCTCCCCAGCTCTCCCGTCCCCTGTGCGGGCTAGGGGTGGGGATTTACCCTGTAGAGACCTCCCCTGGTCTGTCCCGGTCCCTCCCCAGCTCTCCCATCCCCTGTGCGGGCTGGGGTGGGGATTTACCCCATAGAGACCCCCCCCCCCGCTGGTCCCGATCCCTCCCCAGCAGACTGCTGACCCCCCATTCAGCACAGGGGCCTGGCCCTGTCTCCCCTTGGCTCTGGGAACCTGCCGGCCAGTCCCAGCACCCGGGATCCTGCACCCACCCCTGCCCTAGAGCGTTGGCCGGGGTCTCCGCTGGGCCTGCGTGTGACTCTGCTCTTCCCCTGCCCCCAGGCGAGCTGTCCCCCTGCAGGGTGAACAACGGGGGCTGCCAGGACCTGTGCCTGCTCACCCCCAAGGGGCATGTCAACTGCTCCTGCCGGGGCGAGCGGGTCCTGCAGGAGGATTTCACCTGCAAAGGTGAGCCCCTCCCCCCCCGGGTCACGCACCCTGCGCGGAGGGGAGCCAGAGGGCGGGGAGGAGGATAAAGGGGAGAGGGAGGAGGGATGGAGTAGGGAGGAGGATGGGGAGGGGGCGGTGCGCATGGGCAGGGCGGGGGTGCCACATGGAAGGGGGATGGGGAGGGCATGGTGCATGTGGAAGGGGGTGCACATGGATGGGGTGCACGTGGACGGGGGAGGGCGTGGTGCACGTGGAAGGGGAATGGGGAGGGCGTGGTGCACGTGGAAGGGGTGCACGTGGAAGGGGATGGGGAGGGCATGGTGCACGGGGGGGGGGGTGCACGTGGAAGGGGGATGCAGAGGGTGTGAACGTTGATGGAGTGCATGTGGACGGGGCGCATGTGGACGGGGGAGGGGAGGTCGTGGTGCACGTGGAAGGGGGATGCAGAGGGTGTGAACATGGACGGGGGGTGCACGTGGACCGGGGAGGGGAGGGCGTGGTGCACGTGGAAGGGGGATGCAGAGGGTGTGGACGGGGGAGGGGAGGGCGTGGTGCACGTGGACAGAGGTTCTTCCCTACGCTGTGTCCCACCCGCAGCCCTGAACTCCACCTGCAACGTTTACGAGTTCGAGTGTGGGAACGGCGAGTGCATCGACTACAGCCGCACCTGCGACGGCTCCGCGCACTGCAAGGACAAGTCCGACGAGAAGCAGTCCTACTGCAGTGAGGGCCTCTCGCGCTCGCTCCCCCCCCCAACCCCCCTTCCGGCCCGGCGCCCGGTCGGACTCCTGGCTCTGGGCTGGGCGTACGGTCTAGTGGGTAGAGCCAGGACGCCAGGGCTGTAGGAGGCAGCGTGCGTTAGTGGCTGGGATGGGGGAAGTGGGAGCCGGAGCTCCCGAGTTCTGGTGCCAGCCTGGAGTATGGTCTGGCTTGACTGGGATTGTCCTGGGTTCTCCGCCGGGCAGATCCCTTCGCCTCCCCGTGCCTGTTAACCGGGGCTGGGGCTCGCTGACCACACCGACAGGGGCGGCTCTATCAAGAAATGGTAGGTAACGGGCACCGGCGCCCCCCCAGCGGGACCCCCCTTGTCTCTGAAAGCTCCGCACCGGCTCGCGCTACGAGCGACCCGCATGGCCGGGAATATTGCTCTAGGACTTCAGCGTCTGAGCCGGGCGCTTGATGGTGTGTTAGCCTGACTCTGAATGACCCTGTTCCTGTGCTCGGGGCAGAGCTGGGGGAGGCTGGGCCATCCCCTGGGGGGCCTCTGCGCCCCCCAGACGCTGCCGTAATACCCTCTGCTCGCCGTGGTCCCCCATGGGCAGAGAGGAGCTGTCACGTGCACGGTGCCCCTTTGTGCCCAGCCCGCGGCCCTGGCTGGAAAGCCCCTTCGAACGGCGAACGGGGGGCTGGCAACCCCCTGAGCCCCCCAGCTCCCCTCTCTGCTCCTCCCCCGCAGGCAGCCGCAAGTGTAAGAAGGGCTTTCTGCACTGCATGAACGGGCGCTGCCTGGCCAACGCCTTCTGGTGCAACGGCATGGACGACTGCGGGGACAACTCGGACGAAGTGCCCTGCAACAGTAAGCGATTCCCCTCCCGTTCCTGGTGCTTGCGTGCCGCAGGCGGCTCTGGCACCGGGCGGGCCTGGCGCTGTCCCAGCCTGCTGCGTGACGGAGGCAGGGCTGGAGGGCAGCGGTGGGGGTGTCAGACTCCCAGTGCAACCCCCCAGACCCGGCCTCGGCGGCGTTCTCTACGCAGCAGGGCAAACGGGAGCGGCTGGACCTTCCTCTGTCCGCCTTGGCTTTTCCCGCCGTGGCTAGGAATCCCGACCCATCTCCAGCGGTCGGGGAGATTCTCTCCGCAGATACTCGAGTGAGATGTGGGTATTTCAAGGTGGGGGGGGGGTGCTGGAGCCATGTAACGTACCTAGAAAGAGAGAGACCCTTCGTCCCGAGGCAGTTTGCAAAGTACCTGGCGGCTTTGGGCTCTTTGTACATTTTGTAAGTAGAGGAGAGTTCAAATAACCCCTTGCCAAGGCTGCCTGGGCAGCTGTGCGTGCAGAGCGTGGGCGTGTTTGCACGTGGGAGACACACACGAGCGTAGGCATGTTTGCATGTGGGAGACACGCATGTACACACGAATGCTGGCATGTTTGCATGTGGGAGACACACGAGCACTGGCGTGTTTGCATGTGGGGGCTACACACATGAGTGCTGGCGTGTTTGC
>NW_020664967.1:304486-324859 GCF_002925995.2 Terrapene triunguis | reverse complement strand
TGTGGGAGACACACGAGCACTGGCATGTTTGCATGTGGGGGCTACACACATGAGCGTGGGCATGTTTGCGTGTGGGGGACACATACACTTACACACATGAGTGCGGGCGTGTTTGCATGTGGGACACACATGTACATACACGAGCACCGGTGTGTTTGCATGTAGGGGACACACATGTACACACACACACGAGCATGAGGGTGTTTGCATGTGGGGGACGCACGTACACACACGAGCAGGGGCGGGTTTGCATGTGACACACACACATTTTGCCCAGAGGATTTTTGCATCAGTCCCAAACTCCCCAATGTAAAGAGGAGCAGAGCCCGACCCCCGCTGGGCGCAGAGCACTAGTGAACTCGGAGGCTCACGTGTATTCCTGCTGGGCGGGCCAGGCCGTGCCGCCGACACCCGAGAACTGCTGTTTTCGGCATGGCTGACACTGTGGCAGGAGGAATGTGGCGCCCTGACCAGGGTCGTAGCCTGTGCCCAGCTCTGCGTGCCGCCTGTGCCGGTCCTGCGCACCAGGGAGAGGGCCCTTGCCATCCTCGTGCAGGCAGCACCCGGCTGGGTGCCAACGCTGAGCTGTCTGGTGCTTTTGGAGCATCTGAGAACCAGGCAGCCTCGTGCCCAGCCCTGCTCACGATTCCAGTGCACGAGGGGCCAGGTTCCCGGTGCTTCCTTCCCCTTGTCAGGCAGGGGCCCAGCAGAGCTGTAGTGGGAGCCCGGCAGCAGGGGTCTGAGTGTGGACTCTCCTCCGGAGAGGAGCGGAGTGGGGGGCCGGGATAAACACAGGCAGGTCACTCCCAAAGTGTCCTGTCAGGCTGTGGGGGCACAAACCCCGCTCCGAGAAGGACCAGGGTCCTGCAGGGAGAGCTAAGAACTCTGCCACTGAGCATTAGCATGGGCAGCGTGCGCCCCATTGCAGTGAGCACCGAGGGGTGTGTTTGTGTGCGTGCGCCCCATTGCAGTGAGCGCGAGGGGGGGGGTGTACGCCCCATTGCAGTGAGCGCGAGGGGGGGTGTACACCCCATTGCAGTGAGCACCGAGGGGTGTGTTTGTGTGCGTGCACCCCATTGCAGTGAGCGCGAGGGGGGGTGTACGCCCCATTGCAGTGAGTGTGTGGTACATGTGCGCCCCATTGCAGTGAGCGCTGAGGGGTGCGTTTGCGTGTGCGCCCCATTGCAGTGAGCGCGAGGGGGGGGTGTGCGCCCCATTGCAGTGAGCGCGAGGTACGTGTGTGCACCCCATTACATTGAGCGTGAGGTACGTGTGAGCGTGAGGGGCTGCCCGCCGAGCCCCCCCGTAGCTCCGGTCTGCCCCCCTCGTTGCAGAGACCAGGTGCGCGACGACGGAGTTCCGGTGCCGGGACGGGAGCTGCATCGGGAACTCGAGCCGCTGTAACCAGTTCATCGACTGCGAGGACGCGTCGGATGAGATGAACTGCAGTGAGTGCCAGCACTGCGCGGGGGGGACCTCCCCTCGGCCCCCCCCTCCACGGCCCCCACCCCCAGGCCCTTCTGCCCGCCTGTACCCTGCCATGAGCCAGTTCTTCGGGGGTGGGACTCGCCCGCGCTTCCCTCCCGACTGAGGCCGAGCCAGGTTATTGTGTCCTGGGAACAGGCCCGGCCTCCCTGTCACTTCCAGGCCGCCCTGCACAGCCCCTGACGTGCCGCCTCCCGACAGCTCGTCAGAAGCACTTAGTGAGGTGCAGCGAAACGTTGGGCGCGGGAGACGGGCAGAATGGATCGGCCTGGCACCTGCAGCCAGCGTGGGGCGGGCAGGGCTGGTAGCAGGAGGGCACCAGGGCAGCAAGGGATCTTCTCCCCTGGCAGTGACAGAGGAGGGCTATGATGGGGGAGGGAGGACAAGTGTGTGTGTAACTGAGTGTGTGCACGGTGTGTGTGTGAGTGCACTGTGTGTGTGCACAGCGTGTGTGCCCGTGCATGTGCTGTGCGTGCACAGCGTGTGTACTCGGTTTTCAGCGGTTCCCCCAGTGGCTCTCTGATGTCTGGGCCAGAGCATTGGTCTCCCCTTTCGTGGGTTGTTCGGGCGGTGGCTGCTCCCCGAGCCCTGCTCAGCTGCCAGCCAGTGTTGTGAGGGTGCAGAGGATGGAGGGGACTCCCCTGCCAGGCAGAACACGGGGCGGGTGGCGGCTGGGAGCTGTCCCCTGCCCGCGTGCCGAGGACAGTATCCACTCCGGGCTTTCCCGTAGGCGCCACCGACTGCAGCAGCTACTTCAAGCTGGGGGTGAAAGGCTTGACGTTCCAGAAGTGCGAGCACACGTCGCTGTGCTACGCCCCGTCCTGGGTGTGCGACGGAGCCAACGACTGCGGGGACTACTCGGACGAGCAGAACTGCCCGGGTGAGAGCGGGGCTGGCCGGTGACGGGATGGGGCTGGGGAGCTTGGCAGGCAGGCTCCAGCAGTGCCCTGCCCTGGCACGCCAGCAGGGGCTGCTGGTCCCTAGCTGGGGGGGGGGGGGGGAGGGGGGGACGGCTGTGTGGGATTAGGGGGGGGCGGGGAGGAAATGGCGCACGGCTGTGCTGAGAGCAAACGATCACACACAGGGATGGGGAGAGGCGTCCCTGCCTGGGGAGTTAGTGACTGTCCAGCCCCAGGGGACGGGTGAGGGAGGCACAGGGCTGGGATCAGGGAGCCATACCCTGCCCTGCCACACGCTGCCCGGCTGACCTTGGGTACGTCCCTGCATCTCTGGGCCTCAGTTTAGTCTGTCTCTCGAACGGAGTCCGGGCAGCATCCCAGGGCCCCCATCTTGCAGCGCTCTGGGGCCCCCGTTCCGGTCAGGGTCTGGCCAGCACAACGGGGCCCCTGTCTCGGCTGGGGTCTGGGCGCTACCGTATCCCCGAGTCATGGAAGAGAATGTGGGAGGGGAGTTTCTCTGGGTGCCCCCCGTTGACCCCACGCAGCGCCGGCTGATGGAGCTCTGTGCCAGGGTCGGTCTCGCCCTGTCGCTCTGCAGAGCCGAGCCCAGGGTTCGCTGTGCGGTGTAGCCAGGCTCAGCCGGTGTCACCGAACGAACCGTGGTGCCTTTCCCGCCCGCACCCCAGGAGTGAGGAAACCCAAGTGCCCGGCCAATTACTTCGCCTGCCCGAGCGGGAGGTGCATCCCCATGACCTGGACGTGCGATAAGGAGGACGACTGTGAGAACGGCGAAGACGAGACGCACTGCAGTAAGCACATGGGGCGGGGAGCATGGGATTGTGGGAGGTAGAGCATGGAGGGGACAGACTGCAGTGAGTCCCCCCCCCCCCCGGTCGTGTTATTCCCAGTTTCTACGACGTGAGTGAGGTTTTAAATCTCTCACATCCGTCTCCCAGGGGCCAGGGATTGCCCACTCTCCCCTCCCCGAGGCTGGACGCTCTGGCCCATGTCACTTCGCGCAGACTAGCCCCTCGACTTTTCCCTTCTCTAAAGAACAAAGATCCAATTTCCTAGCCTTGGCTTTACGGTGCCGCCAGCGCAGGGGCCCCTTGTACGTTTGCACACACGGTCTCGTGCGACAGCTTCACGCTTGTTTCGGGGCCGGCGTGAGTTGAGTGCTGGGATGGTGACCCTGACAACCCTTGAGTCGTCAGCCAGCTGAACAGAATGATCAGGGTGGCGTTAGATACCAGTCTGGGTGAGGGTCCTGCTGGCCTTCAACTCGGGGGGCTGCTGGAACCCCAGTTTTGATCACTTAGAAGCTATCGACGTGGAACTTCCACATCCAGCGCACACCGCCCCCGTGATCCTACTGTTCCCACCTCATGAGATCTAGGCCCTGCCTAGCGTAGAGCCGGTGGTATCACCCGCTCAGCCCCATGCCCTGAGCCCCAGCAAGAGCAGCATCTGCCCGGCCAAGCGTCCTGTCCCCCTTGTTCCCTTCCCCGAGCTCCTGACGCCGCCCTGAATGCCGCCTCTCCCTCCCCTCCCAGATAAATTCTGCTACCCCGTGCAGTTCGAATGCAACAACCACCGCTGCATCTCCAAGCTGTGGGTGTGCGACGGGGCGGACGACTGCGGGGATGGCTCCGACGAAGACAGCCGCTGCCGTAAGCCCGTCTCCCCTGCCGGGGTGGGGGAGACCCGGAGAGAGGAAGGGGGCCTGGCAGAAGGGGGCCAGGGGTGTCTCTTTGAAGTGCAAAGCCAGGGAGCCGTACCTTACCCTTGGGGGAGTGGAGACTAGTGGTTAGAGCAGGAGGGTGGTCTGAACTCCTGGGTTCTGTTCCCAGCTCGGGGAGAGGAGTGGGGTCTAGTGGTTAGAGCTGGGGGGCTGGGAGCCTCCTGGGTTCTTTTGCCGAATCCGAGAGGTGAGTCTAGTGGTGAGAGCAGCAGAGTGGGGACTCTTCGGTTGTGCCACTGATTTGCCAAGTGACTGCCTGGTGCCTCAGTTTCTCTATTTGCAAAATGAGGGGGGGTGGCTCCGCCTGTCTGTGAGGGGGGTGAATCAATCGCTGGGTTTCCAGTTGTTCTGAGACCCTCCACCAGAGGGGGCAGTGGATGTGCTGCCTATTTCTGTGGCGGGGCGAGGGAGTGACTGCCGGCAGGTCCCCCGGTGTGGGGATGGATTCATGCTCAGGCAGGGTCCTGACCCCGCGAGCTGCTTTGGGGATCATGTGAGACAGCCCCAAAGGGGCCCAGACCCAAAAACTACCCGGGGTTCAGCCAGCCCGAGCCGAATGTCGCCCCCATGCACGGAGCCAGTGCACCCCTGACGGCGTGTGCTGAGCTCATCTGCCGGGACCTCTTGGGGCATACGGGGGTGAGGTGCCCAGGCCCCTCACTGCCCTGGACGCAGCCTCTGTGGGGGAGCCCTCCCGGCACCCCCCACCCTGCCTTTCTCTCAATACCGGCCCCGCAAGCCCTGCTCACCCCTCTGTCCCCTGCAGGGCTGACCACCTGCAGCTCGGGGTCCTTCCAGTGCCCGGGCACGTACATGTGCGTGCCAGAGCGCTGGCTCTGCGACGGAGACAAGGACTGCGCCGACGGCTCTGACGAGTCCTTAGCCGCTGGCTGCTGTGAGTCGCCCTGTGGCTGCGCTCGGTTCGAGGGGTGGGGAAGGGAGCAGCCTATGGGCCAGGGAGCCAGCAAGCCGGGGAGCCCCTGAGCCAGAGAGCCAGCGGCCTGTGGGCCGGGGAGCCAGCAAGCCGGGGAGCCCCTGAGCCAGCGGCCTGTGGGCCGGGGCAGCCAGCAAGCCGGGGAGCCCCTTTGCCGGGGAGCAATTGACTCCGGTGCTATCACCCAGAGGCTGCAGCGGACCCGACAGTGCTGCTCGAGAGTCAGGCTGCCTTGATTCTAGTCCTGTGTGACCTTGGGCCCCCCAGCCCCGTGCCTCAGTTTCCCCCTCTACACGGGGGCAGATGACGTTGCTCCGAAGGGGGGGAAGGGGTTGTGAAGCAGAGCTGGCTAGTTTGCCCCGTGCCTGCCAGCCTGGGCCCCTGTGTGAGGGCTGGGGACAGTTGCGGGGGGCCTGGCCTCGGGGCGCTGACAAGCGGCTCCTCGTTCCAGTGTACAACAGCACGTGTGACGAGCGGGAGTTCATGTGCGCCAACCACCAGTGCATCCCCAAGCACTTCGTCTGCGACCACGACGACGACTGCGGCGACGGCTCCGACGAGTCCCCGGAGTGCGGTGGGTGCTGGCGTGGAACGGGGCGGGAAGCTGGGGCTGCTTCCACCCCGAGCCCCAGCTCCTTGGCTCCCGGCTCTGAGCGAGACACGCGGGGGGGCGGGGGAGCCCCAGTTCCCACTGAGTTTATCAGAGTGGCGGGTGAGGCTGCGGGAGCTGCCAGCCCCTGCGGAAAAGGCCCTGCCCGGGCGCCGGGGGGAGGCGAAGTGCCAGCTTTCTCTAATCCTGTCCGTGCCGTGCCCAAGCCCGTGGTGATGCACTGCTCCCCGTGCGCCCGCTCTGAGGACAGGGCCTGGCGCTGGGGGCAGCTGGCCTGACCACGTTCCCTCTCTCCGCAGAGTACCCGACCTGCAGCCCCCACGAGTTCCGGTGTGCCAACGGCCGCTGTCTCAGCAACAGCCAGTGGCAGTGCGACGGGGAATTCGACTGCCACGACCACTCGGACGAGGCGCCCAAGAACCCGCGCTGCACCAGCTCCGGTAGGTGCCCGGGGACGGGCCCTGGGCTCCGGGGACTGTATTCTGAGCCGTTGCCATCATTTCCTGCCCCTTCCCTCATGTACAGCCCAGTGGGGTCTCCCGTGCTCTGGCCCTGGACTCGGTCCCTTTCTCCCCTGGCCAGCGCGCCCAGCCCTGGGCGTGGCCCTGGCTGGTGCACGGGGAGGGCTGTCGATGGGGTTCCCCGAGCCCGGCGCCTGCGGTGACCCCCTCCCTCCTGCCGTCGTTCCAGAGAGCAGGTGCAACGACTCGTTCTTCCTGTGCAAGAACGGCCGGTGCGTGCCCGAGGCCCTGCTCTGCGACAACAACGACGACTGCGCCGACGGCTCCGACGAGCTGAACTGCTTCCTCAACGAGTGTCTCAACAAGAAACTGAGCGGCTGCTCCCAGGAGTGCGAGGACCTCAAGATCGGCTATAAGGTTGGGTCACTGGGGGGGGGGGCCCAACCTGCGCCGGGGGGGGGCTGGGGTACAGCAGGTCCGTTGAGCCAGAGGAGCTGACGAGCAAGCCCGGCTCCTGGCAGCTCCGAGCGGGAGTTGGGGGTCGGGTGGCTCCCCACGCGGCTGTTCCTCCATTTGTGTGTGCGCACGCCGCCGTGTTTGTGGAGGGGAGTGTGCATTCACTATTTGTGCAGACGGGTGCCCAGGCACTGCTTGTGTGCACCGTGCGTGCCCGCCTGCTAGTTTTGCATACCTTGGCTGTGTATTTGTGCGTGTGCACGTGCGGTGATTGTGCGCGCTCACGCCATTTGGGCACGTCCAGGTGTATGCCCTGTTTGTGCCCTCGGGTGTGCACGGTCGGTGCACGCACGCATGCCCCTCCGTGCTGCAGGGATGCTCCTAACTGCCTCCCGCTGCCTCCTGCAGTGTAGATGCCGGCCCGGGTACAGGCTGAAAGACGACGGGAAAACCTGCATCGACATTGACGAGTGCACCACCACCTACCCCTGCAGCCAGAAATGCATCAACACGCTGGGCAGCTTCAAGTGCCTGTGCACAGAGGGCTACAAACTCAGGCCCGACCACCCGACCAGCTGCAAAGCCGTCTCAGGTGAGAGCAGCTCCGGGGCGCTTGTGCCGAGGGGCTTTGCCTGCCGGGGGATCAGACAGAAACCTCTAGGTTTGCGGAGGATCCTGCCGTGTCCGAGGGGTTGGTATCTCTGCACCAAGTAGCTTAAGGAGAGTGCCCGTCAGGTCTGGACTGGCAGACTGCAGGCCGGGCAATCGGGGTTGCTTTGCCGTGTGCCCTCGCTGGGCCGAGCCAGCATCACGCCAGGGAATCCGGTTCCCCTGGCGGTTTTTCTGGGTGAATTCTGGCTGACGATGGTTGGGCAGGCTGGAGAAGTCCAGGTTTGGCCTGCCGCAGTGCAGACCAAGGTGCCTTTGGCCGGCTCCGTTTGGAGGGTTGGTGGCTGGGGGGGCAGTTGCCACCAGCTGCAGGGCCCATGCAAAGCTGAGGACAGCATCGGAGTGTGTCTGTGCCTGGGGAGGGGGGGATCTGACGCGTCTTTCCCCTGCAGACGAAGAGCCCTTCCTCATCTTCGCCAACCGCTACTACCTGAGGAAACTCAACCTGGACGGCTCCAACTACACGCTGCTCAAACAGGTGCTGCCGGGGGGGGCGTCTGCGCCATCTCCACGTGGGCTTGAACTGGGCTGCTCCGGGTGGGGGTAGGGTGTCCCCACTGGCTCCTGGGGTGGAAGCGGTGTCACCTGGGGGGGATTGCACCCCTCCTCCCCCGTCAGGTTTGGGGCTCAGGGAAAAGGCCCCCCGGTTTAAGGGCTGCTCCTTGGAAGCCACCGGGGGCCTCCTTGATTGACACGAGCTGAGGCTATTTGGGCACCTGGAGGCCCCAGCCCAACCCGCAGCTGTGCAGGCTGGGTGGGGGATGTACCCTCCTTCCGCCTCCGCTTTGCCCCCGTGCCCCAGACGTGCCCGCTGCTCAGGGGAGGGGGAAGGGCTCCATCTCGCTTCCTGCCGTGAGCGCTAACGCCAGCCCAGCTCGCAAAGGAGCTCCGTGGTAGCTGGCTGCAAATATGGTAGGTCCTATGCAAACAGTAGGACTGCGCTGATTAGATCTCAGCTGGAGTATTGTGTCCAGTTCTGAGCGCCACATTTCAGGAAGGATGTGGAGAAAGTCCAGAGGAGAGCAACACAAATGATGAAAGGTCTAGAAAACATGAGCTAGGAGGGAAGATTGAAAACCTGGGTTTGTTTAGTCTGGAGAAGAGAAGACTGAGAGGGGACGTAACAGTTTTCAAGTACATAAAAGGTGACAAGGAGGAGGGAGAAGAATTGTTGTTCTTAACCTCTGAGGACAGGACAAGAAGCAATGGGCTTAAATTGCAGCAAGGGAGGTTTAGGTTGGACATTAGGAAAAACTTCCTAACTGTCGGTGGTTAAGCACTGGAATAAATTGCCGAGGGAGGTTGTGGAATCTCCATCACTGGGGATTTTTAAGAGCAGGTTAGACAAACACCTGTCAGGGATGGTCTAGACAGTACTTAGTCCTGCCATGAGTGCAGGGGACCGGACGAGATGACCTCTCGAGGTCCCTTCCAGTCCTGTGATTCTATGATTCTAATAGCTCCTTGGTAGCTGGTTGCGTCTATGGTAGGTCCTACGTAAACATTGGCTGTCGTTGTTTTAAACCTCTTGAGTACAGAGGCTTGGAATCATGGTTGGGGAGGGGCAGGAGGTGGCTCAGTTTTTAAGGAAGGCCCAGTTAAAAAGCAACTGTGGAAGTGCCCCCCTTGCCACCCCCGCTGGCCAGCGAGGTGGCATGAGCGCGAGGCCTAATGCATCTTCCTCTGGGCTGCGCTGGCTCCAGGGGCTGAACAACGCCGTGGCTCTGGACTTCGACTACAGGGAGCAGATGATCTACTGGACGGATGTCACCACGCAGGGCAGCATGATCCGCCGCATGCACATTAACGGGAGCAACGTCCAGGTGGGTGCTGGGCTCCCCCCCCCGGGGGGTGCCCTCTTTGGGGGACCCGGCAGGGAGGGGCCGCTGGGGGTGGCGGGGTTCGCCTTCCCAGGGGAATGGGGTGGGGCTGCCGGGCAGGGCCATGCATACCTGGGACGGGGCAGGGTCTCTGGGTGGGGCCCGTGTCCCTGGGGAATGGGGCTGGGTCCCAGGGCAGGACCCACAGTCCTGGGGGGCAGAGGGGGGACAGGGCAGGGTCTCTGGGCAGGAGCGGGGCGGGGTCCTCTCTGAACAGGCCCTGACTTGTCCCGTTCTCCCGGCAGGTCCTTCACCGCACCGGTCTCAGCAACCCCGACGGGCTGGCCGTGGACTGGGTGGGCGGGAACCTGTACTGGTGCGACAAGGGCAGGGACACCATCGAGGTGTCGAAGCTGAACGGGGCCTATCGCACGGTGCTGGTGAACTCGGGGCTGCGGGAGCCGCGGGCGCTGGTGGTGGACGTGCAGAACGGGTGAGGGGGCACGGCCGGGTCTCACCTTTCCCTTGTTCCCAGATGCAGGATGCTCCGAGCTCCCTTCTGTGGGCTGGCGCATCAGCTCCTGCCCACGGCACCCCCCAGAATTTCTGTTCTGAGCGAGGTGCCTGGAGTCAGGACTCCGGGGTTCTGTTCCCGCTCCCAGCTCTGCCTCTTACACGCTGGGAAACCTCCCTGCCGCTTGGTGACTCGGTTTCCCCTCTTGTATGGGGACAGAAGGACGCTGTAGCAGGGCTGCTGGTGCTGTTTCGGTTGACTCAGCCTCTCCCGTTGCTGTTCCCTTTGTGCCCCAGTTACCTGTACTGGACGGACTGGGGTGACCACTCCCTGATTGGCAAGATCGGCATGGACGGCACCAACCGGAGCGTCATCGTAGACACCAAGATCACCTGGCCCAACGGCCTCACCCTGGACTACATCAATGGCCGGATTTACTGGGCAGATGCCCGGGAGGACTACATTGAGTTTGCCAGTCTGGATGGCTCCAACCGGCACATCGGTGAGGCCGGCCGGGAGCTGCAGCTTTCGGCCAAACACAAATGGTTTTAGCATGAGACTGGGAGCCAGGACTCCTGGGTTCTGATCCCAGCTCTGCCGCTGACTCCATCTGTGCCCTTGGGCAAATGACCTCACTGTTGTTTCTTGCCTCAGTTTCCCTATTTGGGAACTGGGGATGAGCTGTCCCTGCTGTGGGATTCACAGAGAGCCACGCTGCTGTCGCGCAAGGCAGGTGATCGTCCCCTGCTTTTTAGGAGTGCAGAGGGATAATTAACGCTGGTGTATCCAAGCTCACATATTAATATTAAAGTCTTCTTAAAATCACATCCCCTACCCACTTCCAGTCCCCGGCTCGAGTGGCCTGGCAGCTCCCAGGTTTGGGGGCTTGAACCCCGGGCTCTGCCGGTTTTGCCAAGGGGCCACGTCCTGTAGGTGACTCAGCAGCAGGTGATTGCAGTGTCTGGCCTGTAGAGGGCGCCACGTGCACACCTAGTGACGCACGGCCGCCGTGCTCTGTCCTGCACGACTCTGGGGGGGGGGGCGGGGGGCTGCGTCCCTGCCTGGCCTGAGCTGCCCCCTCTCCCTGCAGTGCTGAGCCAGGACATCCCGCACATCTTTGCGCTCACCCTCTTTGAGGACTACATCTACTGGACCGACTGGGAGACCAAGTCCATCAACCGAGCCCACAAGACCACCGGGGCCAACAAGTCCATGCTGATCAGCACGCTGCACCGGCCCATGGACATCCACATCTACCATGCCTACCGCCAGCCGGACGGTGAGCGGGAGGGAGTCCCGGGCGGGGGGCTGTCACCAGGAGCTGGGTCAGCAAGGGCAGGGACCGCGGCCCCGGGGGGACCAAGGCACGAGGCTCTCTGATTTCACACCGTCTCCCTGGGGGCTCTGAGGGGGGGCAGGGGCTCAGCTGGCACAGTGGGGCCCAGGCTTTGGCATCTGGATCCCGCCAGCGGCTCTAGTTAGAGACGCGTCCTCGTGCCCAGCTGCCCAAATGGGGGATGGCCGCTTGGGAAATGAGTCACCAGGTCTCCGTCTGGTCCCTGTGGTCAGCAGCCCCAGCCCGGGGGTGGCCCCCAGCCCCACATCCAGCGTCTGACCTGCCGGCCGGGCTCTCTCCAGCCCGCACACGCTTGCCCGCGGGTTCTGGAGTCCGATCGGGACCCGACAGGTGGATCAGGATCCAGTGGGGATGGCTGGAGAGTTGCTACCTGCTGGGTCTGCGCTCGGATCAGCACGGACCCTGCTGGCAAGACCGCTGCCCAGCTCCTCTTCCCATGGGACGCCCCGGATTGCATGGGGCCAGGGCTCACCAAGGGGTCCAGGCCCTGTGCGGAGTGGGGCTGGGATGGGGTGAAGGAGAGACGGTGGGGGAAGAATATGTAGGGGTGAGGAGCGACACGCAATGAGGGAGGGGGATCACCTGCAGAGCGGGGGTCAGGAGTCCGCTGCACCCCCGGACGGTCTTACCCCAGCGCGCTCTCTCCTCTCCCCAGTCCCCAGTCACCCCTGCAAAACCAACAACGGCGGCTGTAGCAACCTGTGCCTCCTGTCCCCGGGCGGCACCCACAAGTGCGCCTGCCCCACCAACTTCTACCTGGGCGGCGACGGCAAGACCTGCGTCTCCAACTGCACGGCCAGCCAGGTAACCCGCTGCTGCCAGGGCCCCGGTACCTACCTGTAACCACAGCCAGACTCGGAGACGGGATGTTTCAAGGCCGGAGTCTCTTACTCCCGGCCCCTTGGAGATGTGGGGCTGAGGCTCCAGAGAGGGAAGATGTGTGGGAGTCTGGGTTGGCACCGCGTCATCCCAGCTTTGTGCGGGGGAGGGGGAGCAGGCATGTACTCCTCTTGCTCTCAGTGCATCTCGCTGGGCGGGGGTAGAGCAGGGAGAGACCCAGAGGGAAAAGCTCCCTTGGTCCTGGGGGTCGCCCCCATGCCGCTGCCCCACGGGTCCTGCCTGGAGCCGGCCTCACAGCCTCGTCTCTCTGCCGCAGTTCGTTTGCAAGAACGACAAATGCATCCCTTTCTGGTGGAAATGCGACACGGAGGACGACTGCGGGGACCGCTCGGACGAGCCCGAAGATTGCCGTGAGTGACGGGGGGGTGTGGGCGGCACAGCCAGACCCAGGCGCTGCTCCGCCCACCCTCAGGGGCTGAGCTCCCAGCCCCATCAGTGACCCGAAGGAGAGGCACAGGGGGCCCTGCCCCTGCCCGCTCGGAAGGTGGGGTGGGTTCCCCTGCTCCAGCAGCCGCCACTCCCAGCATGGCTCCCGCCAGCGGGGAATTCCAGGCCCCGGAGGTGTCCCCGACGCCACGTGCCGGGATGAAATGGATCCTTTGCCTGTTGACGTCTCGGCGAGATCTGCCAGCCGCAGAGCCCCACGCAGCCTTTCCCTGGGGGGGCCCACAGGGAGAACCGCGCTGAGCAGCCTTATTAACCCCATCCCACCCCCCCCCCAGGAATCAGGAGGTTTCTGAGTCAGGGGAGTTCGTTCCCTCCCAGCTCCGCTCCCTTCACAGAGTCCTAGGGGCCACCTTGGCAAAGGCTTCAAACCCCGGCCCGGCTACTGGCTGGGGAGCAGAGAGCGGCACAGGGCCCGGCTGGGGGCGGGGTGGGACTCTGAAGCGGAGCAGAGCTGGGCCTGCCGACCGCCTGCATGGGAGAGTGCTGGTGACTCAGCAGGGGGCGCTCTCCTCTTGGCCTGACACTGCGGGGGGGCTACGCAGCTGAGTCTTTAGACTTGGTTGTTAATGAGTCCAGGTGCTTCTTGCAGTAATAGGGCGTTTAATGGCCAGTGCTCTGCAGCTCCCTGAAATCTTCCTTCTGCTTTTAATTGCAGATGGGAGTCTTCTTTGCTCCCTCTCCTCATTGGCTGCATAGTGTTGCTGCGTGCTGTTAAACAGCAGCCATGTCCCACCCCAGAGGTGGCTGCATTTCAGTGAGGGGTGAAACGATTCATATCAGAATTTTGTAAACAAGTTGTGGGCCAATTTCCTGCCACCTCTGCAGCCCCATTGACTCCAGTGTGAGGAGGAGTGCCTGTGTAACACGCTTCCCTGCCTGGTGGGATAACAGCCTACTGCTGCTCTCGGCTAATGGGGCTACTCCTTTGGCTCATGCCGTAGGGGCCTGTGCTGGCAGTCCAGGGTCCCTGCCGAGGACCCCTGGGCCAGGCAGGTTTGCCCAGTGTGCGTCTCCCAGCGCTGTGGAAATGCCAGGGTTCATCCGGCGCGAGGCGTCACCACCTCCCCTCTCTCTCCTCAGCTGAATTCAAGTGTCGCCCAGGACAGTTCCAGTGCTCCACCGGGATCTGCACCAACCCGGCCTTCATCTGCGACGGAGACAACGACTGCCAGGACAACTCGGACGAGGCCAACTGCGGTACGGCCCCCGGACGCCTGGGTCCCCAGCAGGGCTCCTGATTCCCAATAGCGGCAATGCAAGTCCAAGCCAGTCCCCTCACTGTGTCCCCTTTTCTGTCCAGATATCCACGTCTGCCTGCCCAGCCAGTTCAAATGCACCAACACCAACCGCTGCATCCCTGGGATCTTCCGTTGCAACGGGCAGGACAACTGTGGGGACGGCGAGGACGAGAAGGATTGTCGTGAGTGACGGGGGTGCTGGGGGGGGGCATCCTGCCTGTGGGCACTCGGTGCCGCGGGGGTGCGGAATCAATCGCCGGGGGGGCGGATTTGCTTCCTCCCCCCGCTCTGCTGTCTGCAGCATGGACAGCCCTGCTCGCTGTATCCCGGCTGGAGTCGCTGCTGTTCTGATTCAGATAAATGCTTACGCCTAATATCTAGTAGCAATGAGTTCCACAGGTTACAAAATAGCCGAACAACATTTCCTTGTGCCCGTTTGAAAGGCGCAGCCTTGTACCCATCCTCTCGTCCCCAGGGCTGACTGGGGGCGCAGTTAGCCTTGGTATTAATTGGAAAGGGCTTGTTCCTGCTTTTGAGGCCAGAGGTAGGGAATTCTCCCCGAGCCGCCTCAGGGCCGCCCGTGTGACGTGCCTGCGCTGCCCGTCATGTCGCTGTGGGAAAAGAGGCTCGTGATTATCCCAGCCGTGAGTCAGAGGCTGCCGTGGGCATTGCTGGGTACTTTTCCCCGGGCCCCCAAGCCCGTCTGCGCTGGGGGGTGATTAAAGGCAGAGCCCCAGTTTCTGCTACAGGGCCCCCCCTGACTCCCCTTTCCTTTGTGCCCCCTGCGCAGCGGAGGTGACCTGCGCCCCCAATCAGTTCCAGTGTGCCGTCACCAAGCGCTGCATCCCCCGTGTCTGGGTGTGCGACCGGGACAACGACTGCGTGGACGGATCAGACGAGCCCGCCAACTGCAGTAAGGAGCCGCTCCCCTGGGACCCTCGGTGGGGGCGTCCAAAGGGTGGGGGTGCTGGCCTACGCCGACGCTAACCCCCCTCTGCCTCTTCTCCCCCACCCCCAGCACAAATGACGTGTGGTGTGGACGAGTTCCGGTGCAAGGACTCGGGCCGATGCATCCCAGCACGCTGGAAATGCGACGGGGAGGATGACTGCGGAGACAGCTCGGACGAGCCCAAGGAGGAATGTGGTGAGCTGGCGCCACGGTCGGCAGGGCCGGGACGAGCGGCTCTTGCATCTTCTGCTACGTTCCGGGGAGTGGGCTCCGCAGATCAGGGGGTCGGTCACCAGCTGTGGGGGAGCTGATTGGCTCTGAGGGGGGTCACGGCTGCCTCTCGTCCACTGTAGATCTGCTCACGGCACTCCCTGCTCACCCCTGCACTCCGGCCACCTGTATTCAGCGCTCTCGCACCTCACCGGGGTGCCACCCCTCGGGTGAGCAGATGAAATTGACATTGGTCTTTTATTCCCACTCCCCCCCCCCCCCCGCCCCCATTCCTGGCCTTTCCCCTGCTCCCCCCGCCCTGCCTTTCACTGCAGACGAGCGCACCTGCGAGCCGTACCAGTTCCGCTGCAAGAACAACCGGTGCGTGCCGGGCCGCTGGCAGTGCGACTACGACAACGACTGCGGGGACAACTCGGACGAGGAGAGCTGCAGTACGTGCCACCGTCAGCCCCGCGCTGGCCCGGGGGGGGATGGGGAGGGAACAGGACACGGCCTTCTCCAGCCGGAGGAAGCCTGTGGTGGATGCACGGCCCCGTGCTGAGGAGTGGCGTGGGCTGGTCCTGCTGCTGGGCGGGGGGAGGCTGGTTGCTGTGGGTGGAGCCAGGAGAACCCTGCTGGGCTGCTCTTGGACGGGTCGATGAGCAGATTCACATGGGGCTGCGTCAGGGGCCTGCCCTGTAAGCCCCCCAGCGTGGTCTGTGGCATGTCCTGGAGAGAGACAGGAAGGTGATCCCAGCGCTGGGATCTGTGCACCACTTAGGAAGGGGTGTCGTTTCCATGAGCGCAGCCTTCCCTTCCCCAGCACGGCTGCTCTTAAATCACTTCCCCAGTGTCTTGGATCGGGTTCGCTGAAGTGCGAGGTCAGAGGATCCGTGCGGCACTAAATCACTTTTGGCTAATCTGCTTGCGCGGCTGCACCAGTAAGGTGTGGTTTTAAACCGATTGAAGGTGTGTCTCCACCGGACACAGGGATGCCTGCCTGAGCTGGAAATCACCCCTTCCACTCCCGTGTAGACACGCCCGCGGCACAAGGCCATCTGGACACCCTGATGGCAGTTCAGTTGAAGCTGATTAGGATCAGCTTGAACTGAAATCAGAGCGTCACCACGCAGGTTGGCACCAAGTGAACGAAACCGATTTAACTGAGCCAGTGCGAATGTGCGTCGAGACGAGGCCTCGCCCAGTCAGACTGCGTAAACCGGTTCTCGGACTGCGGTCCTTGCCCCTCCAGTCTCTTTCCAGGCATTAGGATGGAATTTTTTTTTTTCCTTTTTGTTGCTCTCATGTCGTGTATTTGAGTTTGTGCCATTTCACCTCATCTTACGTTTTTCTCCATTTTCACACTGTCGTTACGGGGTGCTCAGAGGTAGGTTCCTGCCGAAATCTTCTTAATTCCATTTAAAGTGTTCAGTAAATAAATCAACCAACCAATCTGGAGGAGAGGGGATGGGGGGCGGGTGAGAGACCGACACGGACAGTCATTCTGAACCTCGTCAGCTGAATCTGCTGCCCCCGGGCACAGAGAGAGACAGGGTTAAATATTACCACATCCGGGACCCATGCATGGCTCATATTTAGCTCCAAGTTCTACCCTCGCCCCATCTGCTTCTGCAAATTGACCCAGATTGGTCTGCTCTCCCCAGCCTCAGCCCCCGTGTGCACCTCCCCTCCCACCCTCTTGATGCCTCCAGAGGGGACATGGCGCATGATCTCCCGCGGGTGGAGCAGGAGATGGGGGTGCAAGTAATTCAGCGGGTTCCTCCAGGCTGGCGCAGGGGCCATGGGGCCAGCAAAGCCATGCGTTGTGGGGGCGGGAGCAGATCCCCGTTCCGAGCAGGTATTGCTGTGACATTCAGAGCAGCTCCGCGCACAGCGAGGGAGTGCCAGGAGACACGTCGGGCCCCCCGTGCCAGCATACCCGTTGGCACTCTCCGCGGTCCTGGCAATCACCCCGCCGGGCCCGAGCTCTGCTGTGGGAGCCAGCAGCTCTGAGGTGCGCCCTCAGCTCTAGGAGACGCAGTTTAAACACGTTCCACCTGTCCCACAGCCAGTGCACGAGCGCCGTAGCCGCTGACCGGTCAGTCTCGGCCTGTCCCTCAACGGGAGCGCCCCCTGCTCCCGGAAGATGGGGATTAAGGATGGAGCTGCAGCCGGAGAGGGTAGCTAGAGCTGGGACTGTCCCTCCCTCCCTTCCCCCCTCGTCCCTCTGGGGAAGCTGGGATGGTTCGGGGCCAGGGGTGGCATTTGAAGTCAATATGAGCCATGCACCTCTCTGGGCATTTCCCCGGCTCGGCTTGCTCCCCCGGCGCCGCTGAATGAGTGTCTGTGTCCACTCCCCCCCGCCCGGTTAGCCGCACCGCTCACCGGGGACGCCCCGTCTTCTCTCCCCTCTGCCTCCAGCGCCCAGGCCCTGCTCGGAGAGCGAGTTCTCCTGCGCCAACGGGCGCTGCATCGCCGGCCGGTGGAAGTGTGATGGGGACCACGACTGTGCCGACGGCTCCGACGAGGTATGGACGGGGAGAGGGGGCGGCTTCCCCCCACCAGCCAGCCTTGGCCTGCCCCTCTCAGCTCTGGGGCCCAGGCTGCTGCAGCTGGGGCCTCCTGCTCGTGGGCAACCGGCCTGGCACCTGGGTAGCTCGCGACGCACCGGGGCTGGCTGTGCGCTAGCAGCCAGGACCAGACAGGCGCCTCCTCTGCCAGAGCCCACCCCCCATTTTCGCCCTGGCGGGGTTTTCTCTCTGCCCCCGCTCACTCGCCATCTCCTCCCGCCCTGCAGAAGGACTGCACGCTGCGCTGCGACTTCGACCAGTTCCAATGCAAGAACGGGCACTGCATCCCCATGCGCTGGCGCTGCGACGCCGACGCCGACTGCATGGATGGCAGCGACGAGGAGAACTGCGGCACCGGGGGTAACAGCAGCGTGGGCGAAGGGCTCACACACACACATACCCCCCCCACGCCTCGCGGCCGCGTTAACCCTGGAGCCTAATGAGGGAGCCAGCTGTGCTGGCGTGCGACCACGCGCCCAACCTGCACGTGCAGTCGGGTATTTGCATTGCAGGGCCTGCCAATAAAGAAGGGGCAAGAACCTGCCACTGGGTGTCTGCCCCCCGGATCCATGGGCCTGCTGTGGCTGGATGGGGGGCGCTGCCCCTGGCCTGGGTTCCGTCTCCTGGGCTCCTTTCCGATCAGTCGGCCAAGGGGGCTCCAGCGAACTCCTGTCCCCCTCCCCGCCCCCGGCGCAGCCCCCTCCCCACGAGCGCGGGCCCTGACGCGCCCGTCTCCCCCTCCCCGCAGTGCGCACCTGCCCCCTGGACGAGTTCCAGTGCAACAACACCCTTTGCAAGCCGCTGGCATGGAAGTGCGACGGGGAGGACGACTGTGGGGACAATTCCGACGAGAACCCCGAGGAGTGCTGTGAGTGTCCCCGTCCCGCCCGGCCTCCTGTCCTCCCGCTCCCTGGCTAACCCGCCTCCACGCATGCCGGGGAGGGGTGCACTGCTGGAAGGGGTGGGGCTTCATGCTGCTGGGGGCGGGGCTCTGGGAGGCGTGGGCACACCGCGTGAGGCCGAACCCGGACGGGGTGGGCGGCGCCCTGAGCTGACCCAAAGAATTCTCTGTCCTGGTTGGTGTCATGCTCAGGGTCAGACCGTTGCCAGCTTGGGGGGGGCAGGAAGGAATTTGATCCCCGGTCCGATCGGCAGGGATCAGGGGGAGCAGAGAGTTTGGAGGTTAGCGTGGAGGGGCCCCAGTTTGGGGTGGGGGGAGCACTGGGTTGGGGCTGGAGCCTTGGGGGCCTTTTGCCTCCCTCTGCCCCATGGGGCATGGATCACCGGCTCTCCCACCCAGGCGATTCCCTGTCATCGCCGGGCCCTGGGGGGCCCCGGTCTCCCCTGGTCTCTGCCTGTGGCTCGCAGCTCTCCCGAGGGCTGAGATGTTTGAGTCGGGTTCAGACGGGGGAGGCGGGTGCCGGTAACGCCCGTGCTCTGCAGCAGTGCAGGCTCCGTGGGCTGATGGCCTGGCCCCCGGGTGCTTGTGAGCGGTTCACAGAGCCCAAGGGGACTGGCCTAGTGGGCGAGGCCAAGGCTGGGGGGCCAACAAGCCGGGGAAGGGGCAGAATGTCAATGTGGGGGTCACTTCTGGAGGGGGAGCAGAGGTTTTGGGGGGTCAGCCCAGGAGGGGGCACAGTCTGGGGGGAGCGGAGCGGAGTTTATGGGGCTCTGAGCCTGGGGGATTTCCAGGGAGTTTGGGGTCAGCCCCGGTTTGGAGCCAGGTTCTCCAGCCGGGCCCTGCGATGGAGTCCGAGTCCTGGCACCTGGGCGCATTTTGGGGGGGGGGGGGGGGCTGAGCCAGGCAGCGGCGTCTCCGTTCACCAGCTCCGCCTGTCTGTCGCCGGCGCAGTGAGGTTCCAGTGCCCGCCCGGCCGACCGTTCCGCTGCAAGAACGACCGCGTGTGCCTGTGGATCGGGCGTCAGTGCGACGGCATCGACAACTGCGGGGACGGCACGGACGAGCGAGACTGCGGTGAGCAGCCCTGAGGTCACTGCCACTGCCCCGCTCTAGAGATGGGCGGAGTCAGGCCTGGGCGGGAGCCCCACCTTAGCCACGGCCACAGAGCAAGTCACATGTAGAGCCAGGAACGGAACCCAGGAGTCCTGGCTCCCAGCCCTCCACTCTAACCACTAGCCCCACTCCCCTCCCAGAGCCAGGGATAGAACCCAGGAGTCCTGGCTCCCGGGTCTCTGCTGTAGTCACTAGCCCCTCCCCCTGTTCCCCATCGTATCCTTCCTGGGGCAGGGAATGTGTGTCTGTCTGTGGGGCCGGGGTCAGTGGCCCTTAGCCCCCAGGGCTGCTCCCATGCTCTGGTCTCAAGCCCACTCCCCTGCCGGCCCCCACAGAGTTGCCCACCGCCAGGCCCAAGAGCTGCAGCCACGAGAAGAGCGAATTCCTCTGCAAGAACAAGAAATGCATCAGCTCCCTCCTGCGCTGCAACTTCTTCGACGACTGCGGGGACGGCTCGGACGAGGAGCCGTGTTCCCACGGCGGTGAGTGGGGTGTAAAGCGAGTCTCTCTCACCACACGTTGTAATAGTTCACAGGCGGGATTTCCCATCAGCCAGGGACCCCTCCCCCAGGTCAGAGTCCTTCCAGTGTTCGTTGATGTGCTGAGCAGAGAGATGGGAGAAGGAGGGGGGGCAGCGGACGTGAGGGTTGAACCTTCTCTGTGAGGAAATGTAAATTTCTTGTTTACACCTTCCTGCTGCTGAAGAACGGTTGCTTAAGCCGGTGATCGCTCTTTAACACCTGTCTGGGGTGCTAGTGTGTCTTTGTCCCTGAAAAACTAGTTTTCATCTGCTTGTCTGAACCTTGGAACAGTTTATAACAACGATACATAGTAGAATCTTATAATTCCACATACAGTGTTGATACGCATATTGTACCAGGACAATAATGTTCAGCAGATTATGAGTTTTCAGATGACTCCTCACAAGGTATTCTTTGTACAAAATGTATCATAGTATTGTAAATTGGTGACCATAATAGTACAGACCGTCACAGAGGGCAGGGCTGGGCTAGCAGGGGGCTGTGGGTCAGGATTGAGGGGCACCGGCACAGTTGTTGGGGGTTGCCCAGGGCTGGGCTAACAGAGCTGTGGGTCGGGA
>NW_020664967.1:288029-299486 GCF_002925995.2 Terrapene triunguis | reverse complement strand
CCCGGTGCTTGGGCGGCCGACAGGCCCTCAGTACACGGGACGTCCCTTCTTTGCTCAGCTCTGCACAAACTTGCGAGTTGCTGAGGGCTATAAGAAGCAGTAAGACACCCCCCCCCCCCCGGGACCACAGGGGCATCCTGCTTGGTGGTGTTAATAATCATCGTGATACGAACATCGGGCAGAGGGGTGGGGCGGGGCGCTAAGGAACCCCCTCCCTTTGGGAATACGACGCTGGCCGCTCTTCCCAGAGGTGACACCGCAGGGACCCCGCGGCACGAGGCCTGCAGCCAGCAGCGGCAGGAACAAGTCCCCGTCGCCTCCCAGCGCGAGGGTGAACGCGGCTGCGGGTTTCACGCCCCCCTTGGGCTGTGCCACGCGCTGCCCTGGTTCACTGGGCCCACGGGTGGGGGCGGGGCGGAGGCACACACTGGCTAGTAGCCAGGAGAGGGGCTGCAAGGAGCCAGCGGGTGGGAAGACACTAGCCTGGGACAGACCCGTCTGGTGCACGCACACACGCGCACACACTCAGCAGCCTGGTGTGTCCAGGGCCCAGGGGGTGTCACCCGTTTGGGGAGCAGGCGGCTGGCCTGGGTGTGGTGCGGTGGGGCAGAGTTAAGGTGATATTCCAGCAACAGGGCCAGGGGGTTGACACTTACTCGGCTCCTTGGTGCTAAGCTGTCTGGCTCAGGGGCTCGGCCTCTGGGATGGGGCCGGATTCCTCTGCAGGGAGCCGTATGGGGCCATGGGGAAGGGAGAGACAATGGGGGGCTGCTGCCCCCTTGTGGCAGTACCAAGTAAGGGCAGATTTGCACCACTAAACCAGAGCTGCATTCACCCAGGAGTCGCTAGGACCCATCTCTCCTACTTTCCCCCGCCCCCACCGCTTCCTGCTCCCCTGTGACGAAGTGGGAATGTTCTTAATGTTTTCTCTGAATACTGTGTGGGTGCCTCAGTTTCCCCTATGCATTTCTAGAGTGTCTAGGTGGTGGAATAAGGGTGTGTGATTGTTGCAGAGCCCTAGAGGGCCAGTGTGATGGTGTCTGCACAGAGAATGGCCGACGCCCCGTCTCCTGGCAACTGGTGGCCTGGGCCCCTCCCCTGCAAGGGGCCAACTGAAGGTGTTGAAGAACAAAGGGATCAGGTGGCCTCCTGGCCCGGGGAAGAGACAAAGGCAGAGGAGGGGCTGGCGAGTTTCAGTTTGGAGCTGGCTGGGGAAATGAAAGGGTTCCAGACAGGGCTCTGGTCTCCTTGCCCCCAAGATGGACCCGATTGAGGGGTCCTGTTCTCTGTACCTACAAGCTTTGTTTGGACCATGTTCCTGTCGTCTAATAACCCTTCTGTGTTACCGTCTGGCTGAGAGTCACGTCTGGCTGCGGAGTTGGGGGGCAGGGCCCTCTGGCTGCCCCAGGACCCCGCCGGTGCAGACTCGCTGTGGGAAGTGCACGGAGGGGCAGAGGATGCTGAATGCTCCGAGATCAGACCCAGGAAGGTGAAGCCGTGGGAGCTTCTTGCCCTGGAGCCAGTCTGCTCCAAGAGAGGAGACTTCACCAGAGTCCTGACTGGCTTGGTAGGGAGCAGTTCCCGAGCGTTGCCCGGGGACTCCGGGTCTGGGCCTCCCTCTTTCCCCAGCCAGCTCTGATCTGACGGGGCGGGGGCCGTCTCGTGCCCGGGGTCAGCACGACCGGGCTCTGGCCTGACAGGCGGGGGCCGTCTCGTGCCCGGGGTCAGCACGACCGGGCTCTGGCCTGACAGGCGGGGGCCGTCTCGTGCCCGGGGTCGGCACCACCGGGCTCTGGCCTGACGGGGCGAGGGCCGTCTCGTGCCCGGGGTCGGCACCACCGGGC
Organism: Terrapene triunguis; assembly: GCF_002925995.2. NCBI lineage: Eukaryota > Metazoa > Chordata > Testudines > Emydidae > Terrapene > Terrapene triunguis. The sequence goes on along the minus strand of NW_020664967.1, from coordinate 297,642 downwards.
TCTGGCGTGACGGGGCGAGGGCTGTCTTGTGCCCGGGGTCAGCACCACCGGGCTCTGGCGTGACGGGGCGAGGGCCGTCTCGTGCCCGGGGTCGTCACGACCGGGCTCTGGCCTGACAGGGCGGGGGCCATCACCCTGTGTCTGTAGCAGCTGGGACAACGTGGCCCCAATCCCAGGTGGAACCACTTGGCGCTGCTGTAACAGTTCTCCTGAGCCACTGGATCATTAACCCCCCCCCCCAAAGCAACAGGAGCCAGGCCTCAGTTTTTAAAAATTTTATTTATAACAATCTCTGTGTTTAGTTGTAAAGTAATCCAGCAAAAGTTATGAAAAGGCGCCCCCCCGCCAACGGCCGGGGGCCCCACCCCCCACAGGCGTATCCCGTCCCTACTAGAAAAGCTAGGTCATTTGATTCGGTTTAAAAAAAAATGCCTGTGGGAGAAACGAGTGGAGATGAAGCTGGGGCGGGCCGGCGGCAGCCCCTGGGGAGCGGGGTGCCCGGCGCGGTGCCTGGGCCCCCCCTTTGCCCGCAGGAGCATGCACTAAACATGGCGCTAGGCGCAAAGGAAAGGAACCTCCTGCCCCCGGCAGGGGAGACCCAGGCAGCGGCCCCAGCTCCAGCCACGGGGCCCAGGGGTGCAGGCCCCCAAACACCCCCAGCCCCGAAGGAGCCGCGCCCCCCTCCCGGGAATCAGTGCCGGGGGTGGGGGGGGGAGAGGGAAAAGGGGATCCCACCTAGACAGTGCTCTGGGGCAGGTGATTGGTTGGATAGGAGCCTGGGCGGGAAGGAAGGTGATTGGTGGGATGGGAGCAGGAAAGGAAGGTGATTGGTTGGATGGGAGCCTGGGCGGGAAGGAGGGTGATTGGTGAGGTTGGAGCGAGGGAACGGATTGGTGGGACAGGATTGCAATGGCGGATGGGAGGGGCGGGGCTGAGGACAAGGGGGAGGAGCTCTCCATCTGGCTCCTCCCCCTGCAGCTGCTGGCAGGTGGGGGAGGGGGCTGCGTGTTGCGGGGGGGGGGGGGGCGGGGCACCGGGGCCTCGGAGACTGATTTGTTCGTAGCTCGGGGTGGGGGGGCTGGACACGGTGCCCCGGGGGGGCGAAACCCACCAGGACCCAACTGCGGCAGGTTTCAACTGCAGCGGGGGGGCGATCGCAGGGTTAATGCTGCCACGCACCCCCCCCCCCAGCCAAGGGGGGGATCCCCCCAACAGCCTTGGACCCAGCTCCCCAGCGCTATGGAGACAAGCCGGGTATCCCCCCCCACTTTAACCCCTCGCTGTGCCCGCTCCGACACCCCCCCGGCTTCAGCCCCTCGCTGTGCCCGCTCCGAGATGCCGGCTCGTCCCACGGGGGTGGTGGGAGCCTGGCCCGGGGAATAGACAAGTAATAATACTGCTCACATATAAAAGTAATAATCCTTCATTTGTACATTTATACAGTGTCTGTCGCCCCCCCTCCCCCCCGCTTGTCTCTTGATTGGCTTCTTTTCCAAACCGGCGGCACCGCAGCCCCCTCCCCCCGTCTCTGCCCCCTGTGCTAGGGGGTTGCCCGACCCCCCCCTGTCCCTGCCCCCTATGCCAGCGGGTCAGCCAGGTCGTCGTCCGCGCCCCGCGACAGCAGCTCCCGCTTCTCGTCCGTGCTGGCCAGCGAGTTCCGGCTGTTGTGGGCTCCCATGTAGAGGGTGGCGTAGACGGGGTTGGTAAAGTTGGTGGGCTGAGGGGGGGAGAGCGAGGGGTGAGGAGAGGGGGGAACAGAAGGTCCCCAGGGGGGGGGTGTCTCCCACTGTCCCCCCCCTTCTCCTCTGGCGTCCCTGCTGCGGGGTTCCCATGGGGTCGGCTCCGTCCCCCGCCCCCACCCTCACCTTGTCCGGGTCCAGGGCGAAGTCGGCGTCCAGTAGCTCCCCCACGTCGTCCTCCGGCTCCCCCTCGTACATCTTGTAGGTGGGGTTCCCGATCTCCACGTTCATGGCGCCGTTCGTCATCCGCTGGTGCTGGAAGCCTTTGGCGCTGGGGAGCACGGGGCGAGCACAGGGTTAGCGCTGGGCATGGGGGGCAGAGGCAGGTGCCTGCCGGGGGGTGGGGGGCAGTGTGTGGGGCAAAGGGCTTGGGGAGCCTCATGCTGCAGGGAGAGGGCCATCGATATCACAGGGGCAGGGCCCCACAGCCAGGTGACCCCCTGACTAGAATCTCAGCTCCCGGCCCAGGGCCAGGAATCCCCAACCCGCCCCCCGGCCCGGTAACCCCTCCCCCCCTGGCCCAGGCCAGGTCCCCCCAACCTGCCCCCCGGCCCGGTAACCCCTCCCCCCCGGCCCAGGCCAGGTCCCCCCAGCCCGGTAACCCCTCCCCCCCGGCCCCCGACTCACCCTTTAACCCGCCGCTTGTACCAGAAGACCGCCAGGCCCAACAGCAGGATGAGCAGCAGCAATACGATGGGGATGACGATGGAGGCCGTTCCTGGGGCGGCAGGGACAGGCGGCACGTCAGGGCGCGGCTGGGGAGCCCCCGACCCTCCCCGGGCCTGGCTCATGGGGTGGGGGTGGGCTCCCCACTGTCTGGGGCGATCCGGGGCATGGGTGGGCTCCCCACTTTCTGGGGCGATCCGGGGCATGGGGCGGGGGTGGGCTCCCCATTGTCTGGGGTGATCCAGGCCTGGCGCCGAGGTACCCGGGGGGGGCTCAGCCCCTCACCAGCTGAAAGGGACTCTGAGATTTCTATGGGGGGGGGCAGTGGGATGAGCTGGCTCTGTGGGTGCAGACGCCCACCCCCCGGGGACCCTCAGGAGGGCAGGGAAATGCCCCCCCCCCATATACATACGGCCGCTCTGCTGCTCGCTGACCCCAAAGTCCTCACACCGCAGCCCCGTCAGATCCGTCGCGCACCTGGCGGGGCGGGAGGCCAAGCGCAGGTTAGAGGGGAGCGGAGCGCAGGAATGGGGGGCACACGGGGCGGGGGCACGTGGATCGGGGAGGGAGTGGGCGGGGGAGCACGGAGACCGTCTGGACCGGGGGGCTTGCAGAGCGGATGTCCCTGCCACTCGTGCCACCTCCGCTATGTGGGGGGGGACACCCCCCATTCCTGGGGGGCTCTGCTGAGATTTGGAGCAGGGGGCACATCCTGGCAGTTCCCGCTCGGGCGGCTCCTGGCAGGACGGGGGGCTGAGCTGGACCCTGCACGGGGGCTTTGCCATGGGCACGTGTCTGCCATGGAAGTGCCCGGCCGGCAGAGCCGCCCTACGGCCCCATCACCCCCACGCCGCGGGCCGGGCGGTGCTTACTGGCATTCCGGCATCTGCGTCCTGCCGTTCATGGTGCAGGTGCCCCCGTTCAGGCAGTAGTTGTCGCAGGTCAGGCAGCTCGGTGCCATCTTGCCATTCGGGCAGCTGTAGGGCAGAGATGGGGCAGGGTCAGCGCATGCACCCGAAACACTCCTCATGCCCCCCCACTGCCCCCCCAGCTGTAGGGCAGAGATGGAGGGGGTGTCAGCGCATGCACACCGAACCCTCTGCATGCCCACCACTGCCCCAGCCCCCCCTCCCCCCAGCTGTGGGGCAGAGTCAGGGTGGGGTCAGCATATGCACCCCCGCACTGCCCCCCTCAGCTGTGGGGCAGAGATGGGGCATGGTCAGCGCACACCCCCTGAATCCTCGAGGTGCCCAGCCCAGCTCCCCCTAGCATGGCTGCAGCCAGGGAGCAGGGCGCCAGGGCTCTCCGGGGGGGCTGGCAGGGCACAGAGCCAGCCCCCCTCCATGCCCCCCGATCACCAGGGCGCTGTTCTGGGCAGAGCAGCTCGGTGCCTCTGTTCTCCTAGCGCCGCCCCCATCACAGTCCCCCCCCCGGCAGGCTCAGCTGCCCCTAGACGCCAGGCATGCCTGGGCCCGAGGACTGAGCTGCCCGGGGCCGCACCAGCCCCGCGGACACCTACGTGCAAGTGACCTCGCCGCTCTGCCTGTTGATGTTGCACTTGCCCTCCTGGCAGCGGGAGCACTTGCTGACCTGGCAGCGGGCACCCTCGTACTGCGGCAGGCAGCGGCACTGCTTGGCGCCGCCGGCTGCCAGCTGGCACACGCCCTCGTTCTCACAGTAGTCGAAGCACTGGCCTGTGGGGGACAGGGTGGGCGGTGGGAGGGAGGAGTGGCGGGAGCAGCAGGGCCCATCCCAGCTGGGGAGAGAACCCAGGAGTCCTGGCTCCCAACCCCACCCCTCCCTCTCTGACCGACCACTAGACCCCACTCCCCACCTCTGGGGAGAGAACCCAGGAGTCCTGGCTCCCAACTCCCCTCCTCCTCCCCCCGGCTCTGACCACTACACCCCACCCGCTCCCGGCTGGGGACAGGACCCAGGCGTCCGGCTCGCCCCACTCACGGTACTGGCAGCGGTCGCCGAGGAAGCCGGCCGGGCAGCGGCAGTTGGGTTGGTTGCCCAGGTTGACGCTACAGCTGCCGTTGTTCAGGCAGTATTCGGCGCACACCTGCTGGTTGCACCGGGGCCCGGTGAAGCCGGTGGGGCAGCGGCACGTCGGCATCCCTGGGAAGGGGGCCAAGGCGTCAGCGGGATGGGGCCGCGGGATTCGCTCGTTAGGACGCGGATACTGGAGCCTCAGGGCTTCGGACCCTCTGGCCAGCTCTGGGCACTGAGGGCAGCCGGATCTGCCCCGGCCCTGCCCCGGTCCTGCCTCCCACGCTGGTGCGGGGGCTCAGGGGCACGGCCCAGCCAGCCCTGTATCCCTGAGCACCCACAGCTCCCAGCCGCACCAACCGGCCCCTCCAGCCCTGTGGGATCAAAGCCAGGGCCCCACCCCGGTGCCCCTCCCAAGCCCCACGGGCCCATCTCCCCTGGTGCTGCTCTCCCGGCCCTGGCTGGCAGTGCCCCATACCTGACGGGGAGGCGGCGCAGGTGCCCCCATTCTGGCAGTACTCCCAGCACTGGTCCAGCTGGCACTTCTCGCCGTTGTAGCGCGGCTGGCAGCGGCACTTGGCCTGCTTGCGGGCGTTCAGGAAGCAGCTGCCCCCGTTGAGGCAGACCAGGTCGCAGGTGTCGCTGGTCGGGACTGGAGAGCGCGGGAGAGGTGAGAGTGAGGACAGGCTGCCGGCGGAGGGGCTGGTACCGTGCCCGGTGGGCACACAGCTCTGGGTGGACCAGCAATGCCCCGGACTGGGCCGGGGGGAATCTTAACCCTCACAGTGCCAGTGGGAAGGTTGTGACCCTGGGAGACGCGCTGTCCACCCAGTGGCGCCCCCCCTTGGGCAGCAACCCCTGGCTGTGCTCAGGAGGCGTGGCCTGTTGGAGGGGGCGTGGCCTTGCTGCAGCTCCCCCCCCCCCCCCCCCCCGGGTGGCACCACGTACCGACGGGCGAGACGGTGGGCGAGGGGATCACCACGCACGTGCCATTGTCCAGCCGCTTCCCGTTGGGGCAGGTGCAGACGGGGCCGCTAGGGCTCAGAAGGCAGAGCCACTCGCATTTCTTCCTGTCGCAGGGGTTGGTCACTGGGAGAGAGAGGGGAGGGGTGTGTGGGTGAAGGGAGCGCAGGGTGGGGGGTAAATAGCCGGGCACCCCTGCCCCACAGCACCCCCCGTCCGTCCCAGCGCATGTAGCACCACCCTCCGGAGGTGCCCACCCTTGTGTCCCGCAGCCCCGGCCGCCCCAGCTCAGACTGGAGGGGGCTGTTCTGTGGTTGTGACCCCCATTTCCTTTGCAGCTCGGGCGACGGGGGTGGTCCAATGCTGTAACCCAGGGCATGCTCCTGGCAGGGCGGAGGAGGCCGAGCAGCCCTGGGGGGTCCCCGGCTGGCCCTGGCGCTCACCGTCCGGCTGCTTGTATTGGTGGTAGAGCACCACGTCGGTGGCGTGGTTCAGCCCAGACGTCAGGTTGGTGACGGGCCCGTGCCCGAACTTGTGGATCTTGAAGATGCGGTTGTTAATGTAGGTGACGCCGTAGATGTAATCCTCAAAGATGTCGATGCTGAAGGGGTGGCTCAGTCCTGGGGGGACAGGGCGGGAGGGGCGCGGAGTCAGAGGCCGGCCCTGCAGCTCAGGGCGCAGCTGTAACCGGATACCTGCCGTGTGTCTGGCCAAGGGCCCCTCTACCCCGGTATCAGGCCTCCTGCTGGAACGGGGCAGGACACAGGGGACGCAGCATGATTGGCTAAGTAGAGGGGGGAGCTCTGGGGGCGGGGCTCTTCTGCAGCTGCCCACTGGTGACCCCTTGTGGGCAGTGAAGGAACAGCTCCGTTCCCTCTGTCTCATGGTGCACTCTGGAGACCCGATGCCAGATCCCCGCGCCCCGGCTCAGCTAGGCCGCTGGTCCCCAGCCAGGACGGGGTGCTGGGAGGGGGTGGGGGGTGGCTGCCCGTCCTAAGGAGACCTCCCCCGCCCCAGCCCAGCCCGGCTCTCTGCAGCGGCCTCTCACCTTTCTTGTTATCGATGGCCACGACGGGGTCGGTGCCGTTGAAACGGATGCTGCCAATGACGGAGAGCTTGGCGTCGGCCCAGTACAGCCGCTCGTTGTGATAGTCGACAGCCAGGCCTGCGGGGAGACACGCGCTGAGATCCCCTCGGCCGCAGCAGCTCTAGCAGCCCAGCCGGGCAGCTCCACACGGCAGGTGAGTCGTGGGCACTGCTGGGAAGTGGGCTGCAGCACGGCCGGCCAGACACCCCCAGACGGGCTGGACGGCAGCAGGGCCCAGCTCCCGGAGTCCCCAGTTGCGGATCCCCCAGGAAGAGGGCAGATCGCGCAGACGTGGGGTGTTACTAGATTCTCCAGATCCCCAAGCGCTTCGTACGGGCATTGGTTACAGACGAGGGAAACCGAGTCACAAAGCAACCTACCCCAGGTCACACGGTGGCAGAGCTGGGAAGAGAACCCAGGAGTCCTGGCCCGGTGCCCTCACTCCAGAGCCCACTATCTGCCTGAACCCTCGCTGGGTGCCAGGGGACCCCCTGCCCCGCCCGCCGTGCCCGGCCCTGCTCACCTGTCGGCCACTGGATGTTGTCCTGCACCAGCGTCTCCCTCATGGTCCCGTCCATCGCGGCCTTCTCGATCTTGGGGTGGTTGCCCCAGTCGGACCAGTACATGGTCCTGTGAAGAGAGGAAAGGCCTTGGCGGAGTGGGTCCCTGGGGGAGGGGCGGAGAGGCACGGCCCCTGGCGCACAGGCTGCTGGCGGGGGGCTCTGAGCCCAGCCCCCGACACTGCAGTGCCCCGTGCCCGCAGCCCCACTGACCTCAACGGCCTGTTTGTGCTGCGGAGATGAGGGATGGAGCCGGCAGCGCGCTGGGGCCCTCGAAGGGTTAATCCGCACCAGCCCCGAGGGGGGGACCTTGGCGCCTCCCCATGGCAGTTACCCCATCGCCCCACAGTGCCAGGGCCCTGGGCACTCACGCCCAGCAGGGATCCTCCCACCCACAGCCCCAGGTGGATACCCAGACACCCACTGGGGCGAGCTGAGACTGCCCTGGGGTAAGATGGGGGCCTTCCCAGCTGGCAATGGGGAGCACGTGCCATGGGGGAGGGTGGTGGCAGATGTGGGGGGCTGGATATGAGGCTGGTGTGCGGGTGCAAATGAAGGGCAGGGGGTGGGACAGGGGGTCTGGACGGGGCAGGGACGTCTCATACCCTCGGAGCGGGTCGACCACGATGGCGTGGGGCTCGTCGATCATGCCCGAGATCAGTGTCTTGCGGTTGGCGCCCTTCATCTGCGCCACCTCGATGACGTCGCGCCCGGAGTCCGTCCAGTAGACGTTCCCGGCCACCCAGTCCACGGCGATGCCCCGCGGCATCTTGAGCCCCGAGATCTGGAAGGCAGAGAGAGGCGGGGCCTTAGCGCCCTGGCCCGGCTCGCCCCGGCCCCCCGGAGCCCCGAGCGCCCGCTCACATTGAGGTGGGTGACGCCCCCGTCCAGCTGCCGGCGGTTGCGGTTGGAGGCGGTGGAGGCGGCGGAGGACGGCAGCTCGCGGTAGGAGATCTTGCCCGTGTGCCAGTTGGTCCAGTAGATTTTGTTGCCCTTGACGTAGATGTCCATGGCGTCGATGCGCACGTTCTCGTCGCCCTGAAAGGCCGGCTCGTAGGCCGAGTTGGGGTTGAAGGGGTACATGCTGCGGATCTTGTTGTCGTCGGCGATGTACAGGATCTGCTGCTCCGAGCCTGCATGGGGGAGAGCTGTCGGCTGGGGGCCCAGTGGGGTGCAGCACTGAGGGGGCACAGGGGATGTGCCCGCTAGGAGGGGGCGGGCTCGGCCAGCTCTGGGCAGCGGGACTGAGCTGCGGCTCTGGCTCATTCCAGCGGTCAGGGCCGGGCGGAGGGGCCAGGGTGGAGCCCAGCGGCCTCCCGACATGGGGCGCGTCCCGCGTGGCTCCTGCCTGGGGCCGGGAGGGACAGATGCTGGGGGCGCAGGGACGGGAAGGGTTTAAGACGGCTGGAGAGAGGGGAGCTGGGGTCCCAGGGAGACGTATCCAAACCGCCTGCGCCCCCCATACCTTCCGCCTTGCACGTGTGATGGGTCTTCATGAAGTTGCGGGCGCAGCTGCAGACGTGGGACCCCTTGGTGTTGTTGCAGATCTGGGAGCAGGTCCCGAACGTCGAGCACTCGTTGATGTCTGGGCGGGGATCAGAGGCAGACAGGCCGTGAGGGGCCGGGGGAGCTGCGACGGGGCGGGGGGCCCACCCCAGGGCAGTCCTACCTGAGAGCAGAGGGCGCCGCGCGGGGGCGGGCGATACAGCCCCTCACGGTAACCATGGGCTGGCACATAACAGCTCAGGGCTCCAGGGGAAGGTGGGCTGAGGCCAAAGGTCTGGGGGTGTCTGCATTCACCACCCTCGTGAGCACCCCAGCTCCGGCCAGGCAGCGGAGCTCTCTCCTGGTGCTGGCACCGGGGATCATGCCCCCCAGCTGCTAAGCATGGCAGCTCCCCAAAGCAGGGAGGCAGCGGCAGCCACTTGGGGGTGACGAGGCTGGGCCAGGGATGGGCCGTCTGCGGAGAGCTCCGGGCACAGGGGTGAATAACAGATTAGAGGGTGCTGAGATGCCACGTGGTGCCCGAACTGCCAGTGCCGTCCGCCAGGCCAAGGTCAGGGTGCCAGTCAGCTGCTCCCCACCTGGGCGGCGTTCACGGGACGTGCCTCCGAGGTCCAGCGGGCGAAGCACTCGACTGGGACTCAGGACACCTGGGTCCTATGCCTGGCACCTGCCATCTGAAAACCAGGCCCCTCTTCCCCAGAGTCCCTGGGCATTCTGGGAAATCTTGGCCTTGTCTCCTTCAGAAGAACGACCCGGAAAGGCAGTGGCTCTGGTGGTCACCGCCGGGCGTGGCCCTGGGAGTGTGCTACCACCAGGCAACCCCCCCCATTCCTTGAACCCGCCCCGTGTCCGTGGGGAGCATGGTTCCTCCTGCAGTCCAGCAGAGCCCCGGGCTCCGTCCTGGCCTCCCCCCCGGCACAGCCCTGCACCCAGCGGCCTGGTACCTTGGCAGGTGTTTTTGTCAGGTGCTTTCTGGAAGCCGCTGCGGCAGGTGCAGTAGACGGTCGTCTGGGACTGGATGCACTTGGCCTCATCCCCGCACATGGTCACGTTGGTGTGGCAGCCGTACAGATTGGGATCTGCAAGGGGGACGAAGGGCC
>NW_020664967.1:269854-278029 GCF_002925995.2 Terrapene triunguis | reverse complement strand
GGATTGTAAAGCAGCTAAAAGGACCGTCTGGCAGCTGCCAAAGGGGCCAGGACTGAGCGACTCGCCCGGGCGTGCGACTCCGTTACATATAGCCCGGGTGCCACCTCTGGCTGTCTCCTCCCGCCCCCGCTGCTCGGGTCACGGCAGCCTCGCGGGGCTGGGCAAAGCCCCCAGGGACGCCCACATGCACCCGGCTGGGCAGGGCGGGTGGCGCTGGCTGCACGACGCTGAGCCGGGCTCCCGCTGTCCCGCTCTGGACCCCGAGGCTGGAAATGAGCACCAGGGAGTTCACCGCAATGGCCATGGTCGTTCTACGCTGTGCACGATGCGTGTGCGCGATGCACGATGCGTGTGCATCTGGTACACGGCGCACGATGCGTGTGCGTCTGGTACACGGCACACGATGCACAATGCGTGTGCGCGATGCACGATGCGTGTGCATCTGGTACATGGTGCACGATGCGTGTGCGTCTGGTGCACGATGCGTGTGCGCGATGCATGATGCGTGTGCGTCTGGTACATGGCGCACAATGCATGACACCTGTGCACGGCACATGATGCGTGTGCATCTAGTACATGATGCACGATGCGTGTGCGCGGTGCATGATGAGTGTGCCTCTGGTACACAATGCACAATGAGCGTGTGTCTGGTACACGATGCATGTGCGTGATGCACGATGCGTGTGTGCAGCACGCAATGCGTGTGCGTCTGGTACACGATGCACAATGAGCGTGTGTCTGGTACATGATGCATGTGCGTGATGCACAATGCGTGTGTGCAGCACACAATGCGTGTGCGTCTGGTACATGATGCACAATGAGCGTGTGTCTGGTGCACACGGCACAGCCTGCAGTCCCCAGGGCTCGAAGCGGGGCTCTGTGGGAGAACCATTCACCCAGCTGTTCCCCATCTCTCCTCTCCTCGTGGCCGGGTTATTCCCCGCAAGTCCTGTTCCAGCATTTAGCTCTTTTCTGAGCGATGCCCCTCCTCCCGTGGGGCGGTATCCGGCTGCTGGGAGTGGGTGTATTGATTAGCTCTTTGCTGCGGTTATCTAGGCTGACCCGCCGTACGGCGCAGGCCGGAGTCCGGCCCCGAATTCCTTCTTGTTTGAACCCGAGCGGAACTTGAAGACGTCCAGCATTGACTGACAAATTTGCCAGTGCTGGAGGATCGGTCACAGCCCTCGGGAAGTTGTCCCAGTGGTTAATTTCCCCTCTGGATACGTCTGTGCTGCAATAAACCCCAAACCTGCCTGTGGCCCCGGGCGACAGAGGGGGCAGGGGGCCAGCAGTGGACACGGCTCGGGGGCTCATGGAACGGGGCTGTCGAGCAGGCTCGGGCTGGAGCTCGGGCTCTGAAGCCTGCAGCGGGAAATGTTTTTTTGCAGTGTAGACATACCCGAGGTGTTAAAATTCAGCGTTAATTTGTCTGGCTTCCACTCCCAGCTGCTGGCTCTCGTTAGACTGACGAGACCCGATTAGCGATTCCTGCTCCCATGCAGACTTCGCTTCCCGACGCGGCTCCAGTTCTCTAGTTTGTCCCCTGCCTGGGGGGGCTGAGCCGGAGCCTGGGCTGGGGGGGATCTTGGGCCGCTCCGCATTGTGCCGGCGCAGGGGTTGGTGGGTGTTTGGAGCGTTTCGGTGCCTGCGTACGCACAGGGCCGAGCATCGCCTGTAACACACCACGGCTCAATTTCCACCTTTTCTCACACTGGGGCTACGATTCCTTTCTCAGCCGGCACTGGCAACATCCCACCCCCGACCTATGTAAAATCTGTCTCCCATCCTGACGTGCTCTCTCCTCTGAGAGCCCTGGTCCAGTTTGCTGCCGGTGTCAATCCGGAGCGACTCTGTTGAATTCAATCTGGATTGACACCGATGTAATGAAAATCCGGCCTGGTCAAGGAAAGCGTTGGGCCGTATTCACAGCTGGTGTCGGGGTTAGGCCAGGACGGAGGCTGGCCCGTCGGCCGTGCTACCTATGAATTCCCATCCCCAGTCTAGCCCCGTGTAAGTTCGCACGAGCGGAAAAGCACTTAAAGCCAAGTGTGATTAAAGAATTGCCAAGGACTCCCGGCCACGGCCCCGCCTGCGCTCCTGGGCGTCGCGTGTTTCAGTCCCATCTTCCCAATAAAGTGTAATAAATAATCCAAAAATCAACTTGCCGCTCTCAAACCCAGAGATTTGGAACAGCCGAACTTTCCCCCCTCCCTTCGGCCTGCCCGGCAAGAGCTTTCAATAGGGTTGATAAATTTTTGATTTCTTCCTCCGCTGGCTGCGGCATATTCCTCTGCCGGCGTGTTTGTAATAGTTCTTTCACAGGTAACTGGCGCTGCAATGTTTGGTGCCTGCAAATCGGGAGTGAAGAGGTTTTGCTCGGTGGGTTCCCCCCCCCGTCCAGCCCCCCGGTCTTTTATTTTTGCTGTGTTGTAATGTGGGGGGGGGCCGGCGGTGTTGGGCTCATTAAACCGCAGGGCGGGGAGAATCTGATTTCATGGTGATCCAGTTTTACTTTTCACGTCTCAGTCACTTCTGCTCGCCCAAGGTTAGCGTGACCAGCAGGCCGGCTGCGCTGCCCTTGCGTTTCGGGGGAGGGAAGGGGCTCGCCACCCCGCCTGCCTCATCCAGCTAACTCGGAGACTGAGTCTCTCCTGAGACCACTGGGTTTGTTTGGATCTCCGATGAGGAGCAGGGCTGGCTTTTCTTTTGATTTTCCTCCCCCTTGTGGGAAGGCAGAAGCCAGTGGATTTTGGTGGGATCGGTTGGCGTGTGGAACGTAATCCTGCAGAAGGGAAGTGTGCGTGTGCGTGTGCGTGTGCGTGTGCGTGTGCGTGTGATGCTCTCAGTCCCCCACCTCCAGATCTGCCGCCCTGGGGAAATTAACCCCCAGCCCCCTCTTACCTGGGCCTTTGTGGTGAAGCTTAAAAAGCAGGGGCATGGCTGGGGGCTGGGTGCAGGGTTTGTAGTGCCTGGCAATGCATCTACCCATGATCCTGCTAAACCATAAGGTGCCACCTCCGGTGGGTCAGGGGCTGTTAAACGCTTCGTGCCCCGGGGGCTCTGCTGGGGGGAAGGGGAAGGATTTTGGTGCAAACAAACCAGCCGGGGTGAAATGTGCAGGGTGGGGCGGCTGGGAGTTCACCGCTGTGGGTTTCGCCTCCCACCCCCATGGCCTGGTTGGCCCCCGGCAATCTCTCAGCTGAACCCTCGGCTGTGCAGAGCTCACGGGGCGTCTGGCGGGTCAGCTGGGGAGGGGGGGACGACCCGGGTTCATTCTCCCTCCGTGCCATTGGGCGAGTCGCCTGTCGCCCACTTCCCTGCTGTGAAACCGGCTGAGGTCGGCCAGCTTGCGAGGGGCGAAGGGGGGGTGGCGGCGTCGGACTCCCGGCCCCTCCCCGGTGCGTTGTCGGGGGAGGGAATTTCCCCAGCTCTGCCTCAGGATTCAGTTTCCTTTGCAGAAGCGCCTCCGGCCGCCGTGCGGTTCAGCCCCCTGCCCACGAGCCCCCGGCCGGGCCCGGCTTGGCCAGAAACTTTGACTCCCCGGCGAGTGGCGAGGTCGACGGGCCGGTGGCTTGGCGGCCTGTGCGGGGAGGGGGGTTTGCATGGCACCAAAGCGCCGGGTCTCGAACCTGGTCCCGGGAGGTGGCTGCGAGGAGCACAGATTGCAAACAAACAGCTGCTGTTTTCCTCCCAGCGCCTGGAAGCACCTTGGGGTACGGGGGGGGGGCTTGCGTGGAGCTGGGGAGGGCAGTCTATAGCCGTGGCTACGATTGGCCCAGTGGCCTTTGGGGGACGGGGCAATTTCTCGGACAGCCAGGCTCCTGGATCTGCAGCTGCCATGTTAGCGACGCGTTCGGGGTTGGGGGGGGGGCAGGGCTGTGTCTGGGGACCCCCTGGATCAAAGGAGCCCCAGGGACTGCCCCGGCCCCTGCTGCCATCTGAGCTGACCTGCCCACAGCGGAATTTGGCTTTTGGGAGACCCCTCCCCGGCAGGGGGTGTCTCTTGTGCCCCTTTGGGGGTCTGGGGGGACCCCGATTCTTACAGGGAGCTGCTGGTCCCAGGAATGACTCTCATGCCCAGAGGGGGGGCAATGCGGAGGGGAGGTTCTTGGGGAGTAGCGGATAGGAGATACTTGCTTGGCTTCAGGCCTGCACAGCACCCCCCTTCCCCCGACTTGCCCGGACACCTGGGTCCCGGGAATGACCTCTGGCAGCGGGTGAGGGGCGGGAAAAGCGTTCCGACGTGACAGTCTGGGCCTGGCCCGGAATAACTCAGTTAATGGGGGGAGGGGGGACAAGCAGGTCAGGTTGGGGCTTGACCCCCGCAGGGCGGCGCCGTGATGTCCCCAGGTCAGACTTCCTGCTGGCCGCTGGGCATCCCGCACCCTCCTCGCGCCCCGAGTCCAGGCGGATTTGAGGCCCGTGAGTTCGGTTGGCTGGAGATGGAGCGTGTCTAGGTCAGAGCAGGGGGACCTGGGAGCCAGGACTCCTGGGTTCTATCCCTGGCTCTAGAAGGGGGGGGGGGCGGGGCTAGTGGTGAGAACAGAGGGTGGCTTGGGAACCAGGTGGCCTGGCTGTGTCCTAATCGCTGCTGGTGACTGGCAGTGCAGCCTCCCGCGCATCCCTGCCCCCTGCCGTGCCTCAGTTTCCCCCTCTACAAAACGGGGGTTGTCACGGAGTTGCAGGCTCAGGAACCGGATGCCGCCGGCCGGGACGCTGGGGCGGGGTCTCCCCTCAGGGCTCACTCCCCCGGGCATGGAGCCGGCTCGGTTCGACGCCTCGTGGGTCTGCCCTCGGTCACCCTGTGAGCCCCCCTGGGGGAGCCTGACACGCCCCCCAAGGGCCCTGCCCCCCACCCGCGGCCGGCAGGGACTCCCAGCCAGCGGGTGAGAGGCGGTTTGTTAGTCGCCGGGAACCCAGCGTAGGACAGAACTGGTTAGCACCCACCAGGGACGCTCAGCAAAGTGCATCTGGGGGGGAGCCAGAGCCCACGGCCCTCCCCCCGAGTCCCAACCCAGGAGACTGACCCCTTCCAGCTGCCCAGCCGCAGTCCCCCCCCCGCCCCCCCCCCCCCCCTCGGCCCCTTTCCCAGGCCAGCAGGTCACCTGGTCTGCACCAGCATCTCCGGCTGATCCTTGCAGAGGACGGGGCCCATCAGTTGCCACCCTTCAGAGTGTTGGCCATTCTCGGCTGCCTGTCGGCCGTCACACCTGCCCTCTAGGGGTCGCTGCGATGACGCACCTTATCCTACACCACCGACATACTTGAGTAGCACAGAGGGGAAACTGAGGCACACACCGTATTCGGAGACAACATTAAGAACATTCCCACTTCGTCCTGGGAGCGATGCCGCCTCCTCCTGGGGCGGGGCCGCAAGACAGCAGGTGTTTGCCGGCCACTGGGAGCACTGAGGACTCTGCCCACTGGAGCCTCGAACCCCCTTCCCAGGCCCCCGCGCTGCAATCCGGCTGGCAGCTCCGGCTGCGGGTTGCCCAGCTGGGGCCCGGGAGCCGTGGGAAACACCCAATTCATTTCCCTGCCTGCTCCTTTTGCCTGATTGCCCCTGAAGGCGGCCGAGGACCCTGGGGCCCCGTCACCGGGGGCTGCCAGGTGGACTCTCCTCTGAGCAGATGCTGCAGCCCCTTGGGAGACCCCCCCCCACATCTCGTCTTGGCCTGACTTAACCCCCTCCTGGCTCGTGCTGTGTGACTGACTAGCAGGGTAGCTGGGAGGGGAGTGGGGCTAGTGGTTAGAGCAGGGGGGGCTGGGAGCCAGGACTACTGGGGTTCCCTTCCTGGCTCTGGGAGGGGAGTGGGGGCTGGGGGGTTAGAGCAGGGGGGGCTGGGAGCCAGGTCTCCTGGGTTCTGTTCCTGGCTCTGCCACTGAGTTACTTGACTGCCCCTCTGCGTGATGCTTACCGATCCCAGGGCCTGGTTTGTAGGAGTGAGGCGTTGACCCCAAGACCCCAATTTCTAGCCCCTGCCTTGGCTGCTGCACCCTCTGCCCTCCCAGAGCCGGGAAGAGAACCCAGGAGTCCTGACTCCCAGCCCCCCCTGCTCTAACCACTAGACCCCGCTCCTTTCCCCTCATTCTGGAAATACACCTCCTCCGCATGTCTCCACTGTGAACTGTGCATGTGGCGTTAATCCCGGGGACAGGCCTGGCGGGGGGAGCTCGGCTCATGTCAGGTGCCTTGGGGATTTCTGATTGTTCACTGCCCTGAGCCCCCATTAATGGGGGGGGTGGGGCATTGCAAGCCCCCCCTCCGCTGAGGCCCCGTGTGCTCCCGGCTCAGACCAGCAGAGGGAGCTCTTGCGCACCATTCCTCATCCACTCTGGACACAGCAGCTCCAGCTCTGTACAGCGCCGTGCGCCCGGCAGACGGGGGTTGGTGAGGTCTAGTGGGAGCGAGAAGGTGGAGCTGGGAGTCAGGACTCCTGGGTCCATGGCACAGGGTCCCCCCCCACCTCTGCCCGGGCGGGTGCGGGGCACAGTAGCTGGGGCAGGGGCTGGGCTGTCAGGAGGAAGGTGTGTGGTTTATGGCAGCAGGATCGGCCCAGCCTGGCCCCGGAGCCACTGTGAACGCGGGGTGAACAGAAACATCACACGTGTTCGGTTACGCATGTTCAGAGTGAGCTGGTGTCTGTGTCCCCCCCCCCCCCGCCCCGTTCATTCCCCTTTGTGCCCGGCGTGTGATTGACAGCCCCAGGGACTGGACCCGCCACCCCTGTATCACCGGCTGTTTTCACATCGGTGGCTGCTTTGCGAAGGGGTTGGCAGAGCTGGGTGTGGGGGGCAGGGCGCTGTGGGTCACGATCGAGGGGTGTCAGCGGGGGAGTCGGTGCTGGCGGGGTGGGGGGCTGCGGGTTGGGATCGAGGGGCATCAGCGGGGAAGTCGGGGCCGGCAGGGCGGGGGGCTGCGGGTCGGGATCGAGGGGCGTCAGCGGGGCAGTTGGGGCCGGCGGGACCCTGTGGGGCGGGATGGAGGGGCGTCAGTGGGGGAGTCGGGGCCGGCAGGGCAGGGGGCTGCGGGTCGGGATGGAGGGGCATCAGCGGGGGAGTCGGGGCCGGCAGGGTGGGGGGCTGTGGGTTGGGATTGAGGGGCGTCAGCCCCACCGCGTTTGCGTCTCTCCCACCGGGGCCGATCCCAGTTGCCAGGGACCTGCAGCCGCTCGAGAGGTCGGTATCGGCCCCTGGGTAGCAAATGGCTTCTCGTCGGCAACACAGCCCCTGCTCCGGCGCACGGAGAAACGACCCGGCAAAGATGAAACGTCCCCTCCAGCCGGCTGGGCGGATGGGGCAGAAAGAATCAAACCCCCCCCCCTCGATGGCCGGGTGGAAAAGCCGTCCTGGGAGCGAGTGCCCGGGCTGGCGTGGTGCCCGGGTGCCCGTCCCAGCCAGCTGAGCTGGCACGGCTGCCGCCACAGCGGACAAATACTGTTTAATTTCTTCGTGCAGGAGAACATCTGCCTGCGCGGGTTTTATGTGCCCCAGAACAGCCGGGCTCTTAACAGCCTCTCTGGCTGGCGGGCAGTGCCAGCTCCTGCCAGCCGTGCCCCTGGCTTTGGGACACCCGTGAGATCCGCAGCCAGTGCCCAGGGGACCCCAGACCTGCTCCCCAGGTTGGGAGGCTCCCGGCCACCTTCCAGCGGGGGGGTCCGGTGCCGCCCAGCGTCGCGCCAGGGACACAGCAGAATGGGCAGGCGGCTCCGGAGCCAAGGGCCCCCATGACGGGGATTCGGGCCCTCCTGGGCCGGGAGAGCCGCTGTCCCGCCGAGCGCAGGCCCTGCACGGATAGGGCAACTGAGGGGTCTTTGTGCCCATTTTACAGATGGGGAAGCCTGAGGCCCGGGGAGCTGGCCCCAGGGCCAGGGTGTTGAGGGCAGAGCTGGAAGCCACAGCCTCCCCCCGCCCCCCTCTGGGCCCTTCCCGGCCATTAGCCCTGCCACTTTGTGCCCAGGAGCCCCCCTCCCCGCCTGCCAGGTGCTCTGGGATCTTGGCGGGCTGGGGGGACGCTACAGAAATGGAAGGAGACCCCCCCACCCATTACATCCCGTTCCCTGTCACTGCGACAGCGGCTGCTGATCCATTAGCTAACCCCCTGCACCCCCATATCGCCCTGCACCCCCACCCCTATCCTGGGGCCATGGGGGCTGCAAAGGTAACCCCCTGCAC
>NW_020664967.1:266002-269844 GCF_002925995.2 Terrapene triunguis | reverse complement strand
TATCCTGGGGCCATGGGGGCTGCAAAGGTAACCCCCTGCACCCCCATGCCCTCCAAAACACGGAGGAACCCATAAAACCCCACCTTTCCCTCTGGGCCCCCCACCCCAGGGGACACAGAGGAGGAGGCCCCCCCTGCTCCGTGTGGGGCGGGCTCCCCGATAACAGATCGGCCGGGAGCAGGTAATCCTCGCCCGGCGACACTTGCACATGAAACAAATTATCCCCCAGACGCCACAGCCTTGATTGTCTCTGCCAGCGACAATTCCTCACCACGGGCTTTTAATCCCAGCCTCCGTCCTTCTTCCTCCCCCGGGGACGGGGGGGGGGCAGACGTGTCCTCCCACCTGCTGTGAATAAACCGTCACAGCCTGGAGGGGCTTTTGGTTGTTGGGGAGCTGGGGGGGCAGGGCTGGGATAACGGGGGCTGCGGGTTGGGGGTGAGGGGCACCGGCAGGGCTGGGATAACGGGGGCTGCGGGTCGGGGGTGGGGGGTGCCGGCAGAGCAGGGGGGGGGCAGGTTTTGCACCGGGGGCGGTGGGGGGGTTGGTTCTACACTGACCCCCCGCTCCCAGGAGAGATTGGGGGGGGATCACGTTCCCCTGCGATTCCCCCCCCCTCATTTTTCATTCTGCCGTCTGACCTCCGGCGCGGTGCGGGATCCCTTTTAATACCAATCCGGCCGTGCCGAGCGCGCGGGGACGGGAACTTTGAAATGCAATTTATGGTCTTGCCTGATAAGATCTTATAAAATTTCCCGGCCACACTCGAAATTACATTTCCATAGCGCAGTCGAACTGATCTCCGTGAGTATATGACACTTGCCACTTTTATGGCTACATTTATTGCAATAATAAAGTGAAATGGTGGACGGGGGGGGGCGGGAGGGGGGACGGGGGGGCCTGGCGGGGGAACGCCTGGGTCATTCCACAGTTTTCTGGCTGCGGGGAAAACTTTGCTTGCAAAGGACAAGCTCGACTGGCACCTTTGTGTGCTCCCGGGAGTGGGGGGAGGGGAGCAGGGCAGCACCCCTCCCCCGCAGGGTGAAACCCCTCACTCCCTTTCTGAGTCATGCCCAGGGAAATGGAAATCTCCCTGCTTTAGAGATGGGGGAAACTGAGGCACGGCTGGAGGGGGTGGGGCGTGGGAAGTGACTCGCAGAGGAAGGAGCAGAACCCAGGGCTCCTGACTCTCTGCCCCGGCGCTCTAAGCACTAGACCCCACTGGAGAGAGAACCCAGGCGTCCTGGCTCCCCCTTCCCCAACCCCGCGAGGCCGCGTCTGGCTTTTCTCCGGGCGGCGCAGGGAGGGATCGACTCAGCCCAGCTCAAAGCCCTCGACAAGCCGCTCGCGGCCAGGCCGGGAGGAGACGGGTCGCGCTCCGGCCGCCCTCACACGCGGGATAATCACAAGTCTTAATAACCTGCCGGCACCGGGGATCTCACTCCCGACTTGCAGCCCCCTGCCAGCCTGGCCTGTCAGTGCCCCTCACTCCCGACCCACAGCCCTGAACTCCTGCCAGGGGGCTGCTGGCAGTTTTCCTGGTGCTGGCTCTGGGCTAAGATCTCTGTTTCTCAGACTTTACCCAGGGCTGACGAGTTGGGCTAGAACTCAGCACTGCCTGCTCCAGACGCACCAGCCCTGAGCTAAAGGAGAATCTCCATCAGCCATTAGCAGTGTAGGGACCGTGACACGTGATTCCAGCCAGCGGAGGCAGTGCTGTGACATCATAGGGGAGCCTCCACCCTCCTCCTGCCATTTGGACCTCTGACATCACATCTGTTCCCCACGGGGCTGGCTGTGATGTCATAGGGGAGGGGCTGTGAGCTCAGAGCGGGCGGGGGCAGGGCCACGGACCCTTGGGCAAAGAGCCCCCCCCGCGAAGTGTTTGCTGCCCCTTGAAGCCTGGGCCGCCCCTGGGCCGGGGCCTGGAGCCTTTTGCCTCCCACTTGCAGTCCAGATCTGTGGGGCGGGGCCGAGACCCGGGCACCTGTGTAAGCAGTTGTCTGTTCCCGGGGGGGGGGGGGGGGGGCGCTGGGCTGGGAGTCAGGACTCCTGGGTTCTTTTCCTGGCTCCGCCACGGACCTCTGCCAAGCCCCCCTGTGCCTCAGTTTCCCCTCCCACCCTTTGTCTGTTCAATCTGCGAGCTCCAGGGGGCGGAGTCTGTCGTGGTCCCTGTGCAGCGCCTGGCGCCACGGGCCCCGATCTCCACTGGGGGCCTCCGGGTGCTACCCTCATCCACCCAGTATAACGGTCCCTGCCCCACAAACAGCCGCCGTGGTGGAGAGGCTGCAGAGACCGAGCTGCTCCCCCCGCCGAGGGCTCCCCCTGGGGCGTGTGCGGGGCCAGCCCCCCCCAGCCCACAAGGAGACGCCCCCGTTCGCCTGGGCAATTGGCTGAATCCCCTTTAAATAACCCAGCCGAGGGGCCAGTTTAACCAGGGATCTGGGCTCTTCACCTCCCCCCTTCCCCGTCTCCCGCGCTGCTGGAGGGGACGGTTTTAATGCGTCGCCTCTGAGAGTGAGATTGAATTTCATCTTGGCCTCGTCAGGCTCTCCCCCCCCCCCCGCCCCCCCCCCCCCCCCCCCCCCGGTAACACCCCTGCTTGGCTTGGTGCGGCCCTTCGTTCGGGGGTTCACGAGCCGCCTGGGCCTGGCCTCCCCCCCTTCAGCTCCTCGTCCTCATCCCGCTCCTGGGGGGGGGGATTTCTCTCTCCCCGAGCCCCGAAGCGCGTCGTCCCCCCCCGCAGCCGAGCGAGAGCAAAGGGAAGGCAGGAGACGCACGTCAGGGAGAAAGAACCAAAAGGGAAGGACAAAACCCCGGGCCATGAAATATTTATTAGCCGGGCGCGTTAATAAAACAGCCGCGCTGGCGGCGTGGCTAGCGGGCTCCGGCGGCACGGGGAAGGGAGGCAGGCGCTTGGGGTGCCAGCGTTTCTGCGGCTGGCAGGACGGGGGGTGGCAGGGAGGCGGGCGGCCCGGTTGGGCGTCCACGGGCGGCCTGCTGGGGGTGGGGGCGCGGCTGGTACAGCTCTGCTACTGCTGCTAGCCGAGGGAGTCACTCCTCATGCCAAGTGGTGGAGGGCGGCCGGGCTGGGGCAGCGCCCCACTGAGTAGGTGGCACCGGTGGGTGGGGGGGGCAAGTCTGGCACCCTGACCCGACCCACGGCATCTTAGTAAATGGGGCAGGGGTCTGGACTAGCAGGTCCTGGGTGACGCTGGTGCCCCCTAGAGGGGAAAGGCCCCCTGCCCCATTCCCAGCCCCCCAAGCCAGCCAGCCAGCCCCCTGCCTTGGGGGCAGATCAGAGCTGGTGCCCCCTAGAGGGGAAAGGCCCCTGCCCCATTCCCTGCCGGGGAGCTGGTGCCCCCTAGAGGGGAAAGGCCCCTGCCCCATTCCCTGCCCCCCAAGCCAGCCAGCCAGCCCCCTGCCTTGGGGGCAGATTGGAGCTGGTGCCCCCTAGAGGGGAAAGGCCCTGTGTCCGTTCCCCAACTCCATCTGTACCCTGACATTGGCGTGGGGAGGACGAAATTGCATCGGGCAATTTGCCTCTTGCAGCCAGAGACCCATTGCCGGGGCCATGGGGCGCCGGGGCCGAGTTCCCCTCCCAGCCCGGGATCCGGGGCCGGGGCCGGCAGCTGGCAGAGGAGCAGCGAGCGGAGAGGAGGTGGCAGAGCTGGCACGTGCCAGCGTCCGCGGGGGGCACCGAACAGCCGGCCTGCGCCTCGGCCACGGGCTGCGTCTTTCAAACGCCTTTGAGCTCAGCGTGGGCGCGAGGGGCCCGGGCAGGCGGGGGGCAGCGGGATCCTGGGGGTTGGGCTCTCGTCAGCCGGCCTCCGTGGGACCTC
>NW_020664967.1:214816-216002 GCF_002925995.2 Terrapene triunguis | reverse complement strand
ACACACACGTCAGCCACACAGAGACACACACACACGCCAGCCAGACACACAGACACAAAGACACACACCAGCCACACAGAGACACGCATACACGCCACACAGACGCACACACACGGCAGCCACACACACACACACACACGTACCAGCCAGAGGGGAAAATAAATATTTCCAGTGAGTGTCATTTTCACAGCGACCCAGCGACCCGAGGAGGCGAACGCCTCCCCAGTAACTGCTCCAACGCCGGGGCTCCCATGCACAGCGAGCGGCCGGCCGAGCTCACGGTTCGACACCCCTGTGGTGCGCAGCGAGCCCTGCTCCGCCAGCAGCGATCGGGGCACCCGGACAAGCCCCCGGGGTCGCTGTTTGTAACGCGCGGGCGCCGAGGAGGTCACCGTTTGCCCGGGGAAGCTGCCAGACCCTTCCGGCTGTGACTTGTATTCCGGGAGACACCCCGATCGAGGGCTGGACCCGGCGCAGACACGGCTTGGGGCCAGAGCCTCAAAGGGGGCCAGAGCCTCAAAGGGATCCAGGCGCCACACGCCCGTAACGGGGGGGATCCCAGGGGAGTTGGGCACCCACAGGCCTTTGAGCACCTGGGCCTTACTATCTAAAGAGACAAGCCAGACAAAGGGTGGGAGGGGAAACTGAGGCAGGGAGCGGGGACGCGACTTGCCCATGATCACACAAGAGGTCTTTGGGAGATCCAGGAATGGAGTCCTGGAGGCTTGCTCAGGGCCCTACTCACTAGGATGTACTGCCTAGCGTAGCCGTAGGAGGCCAGCCCGTGTAGCAGGGTTTGGGGGCAGCTCGTGGGGTGTGGATCATTAAGCCCAATGGGGAAACATATGGGAAGCCAGAGAAGGGGGTGGGGGGTCTGCGTGCCTCTGTTTCCCCACGTGGGGCCTCTCCCTGCCCCCCACTCCAGGTTCACACAGGGGATCCACCCCAAACCTAATTTACATGAGGAGCATGAGGATGGATCTGCCAGCCTGCTGTGTGCGCACGGAGGGGTAAACGGGACTGCATCGGTCCAGACGCGTCCCCACGATGCCACCACCCAGAGCCAGCTGCTGGCTCGTACATAAAGAAGAGGTGTCGGGGGGAAATGAACACGTCCCAGGGAGACAGGCCAGGGCGCGCGGCGGGACAGGATGACAGGAAACAGGCCCTGCGAATCCCCCCCCCC
>NW_020664967.1:213536-214806 GCF_002925995.2 Terrapene triunguis | reverse complement strand
CTGGGAGGGGAGCGTGCGGCTTGGCGCATAGCGCGGGGGGGCTGGGAGACAGGACTCCTGGGTTCCGTTCACAGCCAACTCACTGTGGGACCCCGGGTGGATCGCACACACCCTGCCGTCCGCCACAGTGCCTCAGTTTCCCCATCTGCGAAACGGTGAGAACAGCTCCCCCTGCCTCCCATCCTGCGGCTCTCAGAGCCCCTCGGCTGGAAGGAGCGAGGGTGATTATTAATAATCCTAATAAATTATGGACAGCGGAGAAATTAGAGACGCGAAGAGACCGATTAGCGGCGCGATAGCTGCTAAGAATGCATTTGGGACCTGCTATAAACAGCCCGGACGCAGGGAGATAAACCGGGGGAGGGGGTTAGACAGATTTTACTCCAGGCCCCAGTGATGCAACCCCCCCGCCCCCCATACCACCCAGCAGCCCTGACCACCCCCCATCATCTGTGCTGCAATTAACTTTGCATCCTGTTGCATTCAGCGGCCCAACTCAGGGCTCGGCCTTCCCCGAGCTCAGGTGATGGGCGCTACCAGGGGACCCCCATCTGCCAGAGGCAGGGCTGGCGGGGCTGGGGGAGGGGGCTCCCCATCTAGGCAGCCCTTGGATCAACATCTCCTAGGAGGGAGATGGACAGGGAGCCTGCCGGCCCTCGGCTCCCCCAACCCCCCGGAGCGGCCAGGGCGGGGCCTGCGTCAGCCGCCCCCCGGATCGCCCTGCTGGGAGCCAGCCGGGGACGCCGGCCCGGCAGGCTCCTCGCACGGCAGTTGCCGAGCTGGGTGTTTTACAACCACTCCAAAAATATTAGTCAAGATGAGGGAGGATCGGCGCTCGGAGGAGCGAGGGGTCGGCGCCGCGGATTTATCATCGCGAAGTGGGTTTTTCCTGCTCCCCCTCCCCGTGATGAAGTGCTTCATTAACGGGAGATGCGGCATCTCGGCTGCCGTGCCCAGGGGAGCGGATAGGCCAGCGTCTCCCACGCCTGACAGCTCCGCGGAGCTCCCGCAGCCCCCCGGCTCTGCAGGGACGAGGGAGCCAGGAGCGGGGCCGCACCTGGGTCATTGCTACCAATCAGAACGTCTCCCTCCGCCCGCAGCGTCGCTCACCCCCTTCTCCGGAGGGGGATACTGAGGCACCGAGCAGGGAGCAGGACCCAGAACGCCCCAGGGCCAGACAAGTGCTCTATCCACTAGGCCACCCAGCCCTGATCAGGACCCCATTGCACCAGGCGCTGCCCAGACAGACAGACAGCCCCTGCCTCGCCAC
>NW_020664967.1:210555-213526 GCF_002925995.2 Terrapene triunguis | reverse complement strand
GGATAGACGGACAGACAGACAGACAGGCAGACAGACAGATGGACGGATAGATGGACAGACAGACAGACAGACAGATGGACGGACAGACAGGCAGACGGACAGATAGACGGACAGGCAGACGGACAGACAGACAGACGGATAGACGGACAGGCAGGCAGGTGATTCTCAGGCCGGCGCAGAGGCAGGGCCTTGGCCCCGGTCCCACAGGAGGGGAGCAGCAGGGGTAGAAATCGAGCCCCAGGTCAGCCCAGCGCATCGCCCCCCCCCCCAAAGGCTGCACCTCCCACACACAGGGGGGCGAGGGCGGGTAGCACCAGGACTCCACTGGCCACGCCCCTGGGCTCCGCTCCCTTGTCCTAGACAGGGTTTCCCACCCGCCAGCGTCTCCAGCGCCACAGGGCCCCCAAAGTCACATGACGACGATACAGATGGATTCGGGGAGGGGAGGCAAAAACAGATGAGGCCCCCCCAACCGTGGGATTCTCATCCCCACATCAAATCGGGGAAACTGAGTGTGACGAAGTGGGGGGTTCTCTTGTTTTTTCCAATGGTTTGCACATCGAGGGGGTGGGACTCAGTTTCCCTTAATGATGTGAGGGGAGAGGGAGTTTGTTGTTACAGAGGGCCAGTGAGGGAACTTGGGACCCCAGCCAATGGCCTGGAGGATGGAGACCCCAGCGACCGGTGACCTGGTGGCCCAGCTGGTTCCAGCCAGTGGGGAACAAAGGATGGCTGAGAAGACAGGTTTACCTGGAGAGAAGACAATGGACAGAGGCGGGGCCTGGAGCCGGTGATCTCAGAGGCCCAGCTGGGAAGCAGGGGGACTCAGGGCTGGAGAGGGGGGGCAGGCAGAGCCCACCTGGATACTGGGGAGACTTGGATGTGCTGTGCTGAGGGAGGCCAGGCCTGAGGCCCTGAGAGTTTCCTGTGCTGCGTTCAGACGCTCAATAACCCCTCCTGTGTTACGCTGGCCGAGAGTCGCTCCGGGCTAGAGAACAGGGGGGCATTATTCCCTCTGGGAGTGGAGGCCCCGGGGGTCCAGAGCGAGGGGACTCCCTGAGGGGGCCCACGGCAGATACAGACGTGCTAAGGCTCAGAGAGGTGCGGCTACAGGAGGTGGAGGGGCCTAACCCCGGGAGAGAGTGCACCCCCGCGAAGGGCTGTCGCACTGAAGGGGGCACCCCCCCACGGACCGCACGGGGCCAAGCGTGGGCACGATCTGTGCGTCCGTGACACTGAGCTACCACGACTTCCCCCAGTCTGTGACAGACCTGGGATTGGAACCCAGATCTAGGGTTCCAGCCCCCCCCGCCCCGCTCTGACCACTAGACCCCACTCCCCTCCCACACCTGGGATAGAACCCAGGAGTCCTGGCTCCCAAGACCCTCTGCTCTAACCCACCAGACTCCCCTTCCCGCAGCAAGGCTAGAACCCAGGAGTCCTGGATCGCAGTTCCCTGCTCCAACCACTGTACCACACATCCCTCCCTCAGAGCTGGGAATGGAACCCAGGAGTCCTGGCTCCTAACCCCAACCCCCCGGCCCACTCTAGCCACTAGATCCCACTCCCCTCCCAGCACCAGGATAGAATCCAGGCGTCCTGGCTCCCGCCCACCCTCCTCTGCTCCCATCTCTGCTGTCTAGGTGGCCTGTGGGCGCAAGCTGTTATGTCCAGAGCCTGCCACAGCGGAAGATGTTTCCCGGGAAACTGCCTGGGGCTTTGGGGCTTTCTGCGGAGGCAGCTTGGCCTAGCCCAGCTCCTGCGGCCTAACGCCAGAGGCCACCTCACTGCCTCAGTTTCCCTCTATGTAGACCAGGGAGAGCGATACTGCCCCGCGGTCAGGAACAAAGGGATCTTCTGGTGCCACCTGACAGACAACCTCTGTATCGCTAACAGCTCTGCTGGTGCCCCTCAATCCTGACCTGCAGCCCCCTGCTATCCCACCCCTGGGCTCCCCCCACACATCTCTGCTGGTGCCCCTCAGTCCTGACCCGCAGCCCCCTGCTATCCCACCTCTGGGCTCCCCCCACATATCTCTGCTGGTGCCCCTCACTCCCAACCTGCAGCCCCCTGCTATCCCACTTCTGGGCTCCCCCCACACATCTCTGCTGGTGCCCCTCAATCCCGACCCGCAGCCCCCTGCTGTCCCACCCCTGGGCTCCCCCCATACATCTCTGCTGGTGCGCCTCACTCCCAACCTGCAGCCCCCTGCTAGTCCAGCTGTGGGTCCCCCCCCCAACTCTTAGTAACTGAACCCAGAAGAAGAGTATCTGTGGTGCGATCTGGTTTGTCTGTTCTCACATTTCAGGACTCAGTGGGTCAGGAAGGCGCCACAGGCCAACACAATCAGTCACACCCCTGACCGGGGGGAGCAGAGCTACCGTTTCTAATCATCGGCTATCGATCACAGCGGCAGGCTGCAGCGAACAGGCCGCTGGCCCGATCCACTTTGGCAAAGCCCGGCCCGCAGAAGGCCAAGCAAACCGAAGCAGGCTCAGAACCCCGCACCCAAGCCCGGCATCTCCGCGTCGCCACTGCTGGGTTTTATTCGGGACTGTCAGACATTTTTCTCCATTGTTATTTATTCTTTTCCTTCTTAATGAATCTCCGACTGTCTCCTGGTGTTATATGGGTCGGCTCATACCGGATCGGAGCACGGGGCCACAAATCTTCGGGTCTTTCCGTGTGTGCATGTGGATCTAGCAATCATCAAAAATTCATTCCCACCAAAGCAAACAAACAATAAACAAACAGCCCATAATTAAATGGTGAATTAACGGGGGATATTTCATTTCTCTGCAGAGTTCTGCTGAGAGATGAGAGCGTCGAATGGAGCGGTTTGTCACTACACGGGATGGGATGGGATACACAACGGGTGCTTCGCCTGATGCTGAAATGCAGCCGCTTCTGGGGTGGGGCAGCGGCTTAGAAGCTGCATGGGAAAGCTGCCCAGAGATCCCTCAGCCAGGGC
>NW_020664967.1:199053-210545 GCF_002925995.2 Terrapene triunguis | reverse complement strand
TAGAAGCTGCATGGGAAAGCTGCCCAGAGATCCCTCAGCCAGGGCTGGAATGCAGCCGTTTCTGGGGTGGGCAGAACAGTGGGTTACTAACACAATGACAACCCTGCATAGGATCCTTCACCTGGCACCAAAATGCGGCTACTTCTGGGGCAGCGCCCGGCCCCGTGGTGAACAACCCCCCAGCCACGCTGCCACCACGGGAATGACAAAGGCACCTAGCTGTAAATGCAGAGAAGCAGGGAGGCTGGAAGGCGGCTGGGAGGCCGGGGTTAACAGCACTGACTTGCAATCAGCACTACAGCATCTCTGATGAATTCCAATAATGAGGCCTCTGTTTTCTGTCTCATCCAGAAGATGGAGTTGCAGCGTCTCTCTGAGCACCTGCCTCCAGTTGTTTTTCTGCAGTCGGCAGCTCGTAAAGCTGCCCTCCCCGGCTCCTATTTCACGTTAGGTATTGGCTATTATACGGGGATAATATTTTTTGATTCCCTTCCCCCCCCCCCGCCCCCGGTACTACAGTCGGTTTGATGAGCCCGTCCTCACCAAGCAATTGTGCCTCATTCCCAAGCTGTCACCAGCTCCCAGAGAGAAAAATGAGCTCAGGACAGGTGCAAATGCCGCTTATTCCCTGCAAACCTCACCCGAGCCCTCGGCCTGTCTCCCCGGGTCGTGGCGGGGCACAAGCTCATGCGCCCGCGTCCCCCCTTTTCCCATCGCTCCCCCACCCCCACCTGCAGACAGCGCTCGGAGCGGGGGCAGCAGGGCGCCTGGGTTGCTCCGGGGGACAATTTTTGCATTGCGCTTTGGCGGGTGTGCGAAAGAAAGACGCAGATTCAACGACACCAGCGTCCTGGGCGAAGCCGCGTGGGGTTGACGGGATCGGTTGGGTCGAGAAGCCCTGGGAAAAGAAAAAGGGTTTCGATTCTCTGGTCGGAGAAGAGTTTCTGTCCAAAATCTCTGGGCACCTCCCCACGCCTGTTTGCAGCGATCCCAAGCCCAGCCCACCCCAAACGCTTTCTCCCCCTTGCCTGCGAATGGAAAAGCCCACCCCCGGCCCAGCCGCAGACCTGGGCTCGCTCCTCGCTTTACCACCTGCGCCAGCTTCTCCTCCGGCTCGCGGGGTTCACCCATTGTGTGCACAGGGCGGGGCACCCTCCAACCCAGCCTCTGCAGGGGGCAGAGCCCGGACGCCACCTAGGATGGCCCCTGCCCAGAGGAGGCCATAGCTATGCACCCTAAAGGCCAAACAAGTCTTAGCGTGTATATTTCGCACCCCCCCCTCCTTTATTTGCATGACAGCAGCACCAGAGAGCAGGGTAACACACAGCTACCTCCCCCCCTGAGAGCTCATGGATTAAACAGCCTGAGGGCGGAAGGGGGAAACTGAGGCACGGCGAGGGGGTTTGCCCGAAGTCACGTGGCAGAGGCAGGACTGGAACCCAGGTCTCGCGAGCCTCCACCCAGTGCTCTAGCCACCCCACAACGCTGCTCTCCTTGTCTTTGTCTCATTCTCAAGCCGGTCGCCCGGGGCAGCTCGCCCCCCCCCCCAGCCCCGGCGCCCATGCGCGGCGGCACCGGGGTTCGCGCGGGGGCTGCCACTATCTCAAATCCAATTTCCCTCTTGTTTGTGCTGCACAGGGTTTTTTTTCCCCCCCTCTCTCCGCTTTGTTATTTTAATGGATTCTTTATTCCAATCGCCGGTGACACGTCGGGTGGAAGGAGAGATACTGCATCAAATTGGATTCGCCGCGGCTCCCCTCCCGGCTTTCGGGGAGGGGGGCAGGGCGCCATTCCAAATCCAGCTAGCTTAGCCCCTCCTGCCACCACGCTCTGATGGGCACAAGGGGCCCCGGGCCTGGGAGCAGGGGCCCGGTATTAATTGCCATGTGGATCTGGAAACCAATTCAAACCCGTCCCCCCCGCCTTCAAGGGGTCCCGGGGCCAGGCAAACGAGGGGTGCGCCTCATTAGCCATTGCTGTTTGATGTAAGAGGGACGGGGCAGATGGAGCCCCCAGAGCCTGGCTTTGGCTTTGGGGTGTCTCTGAATTGCATTGTGGGATCAAAGGCAGGGGAACGTTACCCCCCCCCCCCCCCCCCGCGTCGGGATCTCGGTGTCTGCTCTGAGATGGTCGATGTTTTGCGATTCTCCTGGACTCCACTGGGGCCGGAGGCCTGTGATGTCACCTCTGTGTCATACCCACGTGAGTGATGTCATGCTGGCATCAGTGATGTCACACGGGGGCGCGTTGCGAGGCCTGTGATGTCACTGACGTGTCATCCTGCCCCCGGCGCCGACGTCCCACCGCAAACGTCATCGCACCTCTCCCGGTGAGGTCGCCCCGGGGGCATCTCACCCACACCGCTGACATCACGCCCCAGGGCGATGATGTCACACGCACATCAGTGAGGTCATACCTTTGCCAATTACATCGTCGCCGCGAGCTGCCAGTGACCCACTCGGGGCCCAAAGAGGAGCCGGGGGCCTGGAATTGCTCCCCCCCCCATCGCTAATGCGTTGGCGAGCACGTCTGGCCGCCAGCACCGAGGGGAGGGGCCCGCCACCATCCATCATCCCCTGGGTGCGCAGACATCAGTTATAACTAGCACCTTCATTTAGGGCCTATTATCAGCGTAATTCCGCCCATTAATCAATGGGGCTCAGCCTGGCAAGTGCTGGGAGTCCCCCCCCCAGCACCCCGGGAACCGCTACTGAAACGAGCAACACGGGGAGGGGAGACCGGGCACGACCAGCCCCTCAGCAGAGCCCCCCGGCACCAGCGGCCGCACCCCAGGATCACGGGGGGGGGGGGCATCGCGTCACCTGATGCTCTGCATCTCTGCTCAGTGTCTGTCTTCAACCTCTCCTCGCCTCTCGCCCTGCCAGCACCCGTGGGCCCAACCGCCCCGCTCCAGGGGGTTTGCTTCCTCCCCGATCAGGGCACGTGGGTGGAAGTGAGACTGGGCTAGCAGGGGGCTGCGGGTCGGGAGTGAGGGGCACCGGCAGAGCTGGGGGGAGCCCAGGGTTGGGGCTAGCAGGGGGCTGCGGGTCGGGAGTGAGGGGCACCAGCTGAGCTCCGTGTGTGTGTGTGTGTGTGTGTGTGTGTGGCTTGTTCAGATCCAGATTAAAAGCGGGGGAGTGAGGGGGTGGGACTGGGGCAGGCCGGGCGGGTAGGGCCTGGTTCCTTTACTCAGCGGCTGTTGTTGCGATCAAGCAGAAACAGCAAGAGGCGTTTTCTGTAACTGAATGTACAATTAACACCAGCTTGGCCCCTGTCCCGAACTATCGATTCCCCCTCCCCCCCTCTGAAGTAAAATCCAGGCCCTGGAAGCTGCGGTTTCGAAAAGCGCCTTTTATAAATAACCCGGGTCACCAGCTGCCAATTGCTTTAATGCAGCCTCCGTACAATTTAATAAACGTAATAGTGTCTTCCTTCATTGTGACAAAGATACGCGCCCGAGACGGCTGAGCCGAGTGGAACACGCATGCCGGCTGATACACCCTGACACACACACACACACACACACCAAGAGATACACCCTGACACACACACACACACACATACACACACACACAGATACACCCTGACACACACACAGATACCCCTGACATGCACACACATAGATACACTTTGACAGACAGACAGACACACACAGAGATACCCCCTGACACACACAGAGAGATACACTCTGACAGACAGACAGACAGACACACACACACAGATAGCCCCTGACACGCACACCCACCCACAGATACACACTGACACATACACACACACAAAGATACACCCTGGTAGAGACACACACACGTAGATACACATGCGCACACACATTCACACACACAGATACACTA
Organism: Terrapene triunguis; assembly: GCF_002925995.2. Taxonomy (NCBI): domain Eukaryota; kingdom Metazoa; phylum Chordata; order Testudines; family Emydidae; genus Terrapene; species Terrapene triunguis. The sequence goes on along the minus strand of NW_020664967.1, from coordinate 206,694 downwards.
CGCATGCGCACACACATTCACACACACACACAGAGATACACCCGGACACACACGCATAAATACCCCTGAGACACACACATACACATGCAGATACACCCTGACATACACATTCACATGCACACACGCACACAGAGATACCCCCCCTCTCACACACACACACACACACACACACACACACACACACAAAATAAGCAACCACCGGCTCGTGCACCCATCTTGGCTCTACCCGGTTTTGCAAACACTCGTCAATTAAACCTCAAACGCCCCCCCAGGCGGGGAAGTATCCATGTCACTGTCTTATAGGACCTACTAAGGCCACAGATAGAACCCAGGAGTCCTGGCTCCCAGCACCCCCACCCCTCCCAGCTCTAACCATAAGGCCCCATTCCCCTCCCAGCCCTAGCCAGGGGGCAGAATCGTCCTGCCAGCGTTAACCCCCCGCCATGCTGGACCCCATGCTGCCCTTGCTGCGCCATTCAGCTCTAGGGCGTCCCCCGCAGCACCACGCCGGCGTCTCCCCCTCCCTGCTAACGACCTGCTCACTGGGGCCGAGCGTACCGGGATGCGGGGGCAGGGAGGGCCAAGGCCTGAGCCCCCCCCAGGCAGCTGTGGAGCGTCCTGCTCCAGAGCCCAAGGGACGCATGTGCTTAACACGAACCTCTGGCTTTTGGGGTGCAGGGGAGATTCGGGGCGGGGGGGAGGGGAGGAGGCCAGTGCCTAGAGCTAAGCACTTTGCTGGATCGGGGCCGAAATGAACAGGATGCAAATTCCCTCCCTGCCCAGCTGTCCCGAGCCAGGCGGGTGGGCACACACCCACACACGCGTGTGCAGGATACTTGTACACGCCCGCCCGGGTGCTCGTGGTCTGGGGGCAAGTCCCGGGATAAGAAGTTACATTCGAATATTAATTCTCTTACCCCTGGAAATCCATTATTAATAATTAGCACCGTCGAGTCAATTACAAGACCCGGCCCGTAGTTCCACGCATCGATTGGACTTGCCGGGCTGTTAATTAAATCTGTTACCGATGCTCTGATCACGGTGGGCGTTGACTCTTGCTAAAGAATGGGCCTTTGTTAGAATATGTAAATCGCACATTTGCACGGCGCGTGTCCCAGGAGGGGCTGTGACCGGGGGCTCCGGATCGACGCCCCCTCGGCAGAGTCGTCTCTGTGGCGTCTCCCAATCCCCAAAGTGACGCGTTCGCTAAAACATTTCCAGGCTCCTGCCTTTGGTCCAGGGTTTCTGGGCCCAGTCCTGGCAGCTCGCACGCCCGAACCCACGCTGGCGTGCGTGTGCATAAGGGCACTCCCAGACGTGCATCCACCAATGTGTGCACACGCACACATGCCCCGATGCCGGCACATGCATGTGCATAAGGGCACTCCCAGACGTGCATCCACCAATGTGTGCACACGCACACACACACCCCGACGCCTGCACATGCATGTGCACTCACCACCTCGGCACACGCAACCATAGTGTGCACACGCTTGTGAACACACACACACACACGACACATTCATGCGCACAAACGCACGCTCAAAGAGGGGAGGCGCAGCAGGGACCCACCCCTCCCACCCCTGGGTCGTCCGTGGGGCAGGCGATCAGTCACACCCCTACTTTGCAAAGACCGTTGTGTCCAGGTATTATTGCCCCTATGCAAAGGGAAAAGCTAGATCCCAAAGATCCCTGGAGCGAGCCAGCCCTTGTCCTGAACTGCCCGGGATGCAAAGCCCCTGGGGAGGGCGCGGCGGGAGACAACAGGCCCCTTTCTGCCCAGCTTGGCAGGGCCTGCAAACTCGGTTGCAAGGCAGAGACGGGTAAACCAGACTCCGGAGGCCCAGGCAGAGAGTCAGGAAAGACACCAATGTCCAGGAGCTCTCCTGAGAGCCGGCTTGAAAAAAGACAGCTAGTAAAAGCAGTTGCCTCCCGCCCCGTGTCCTCGCGACGCCAGGAGCACCGGAGCAACAGCCTCCGACTGGCCCAGGTGAACGGCGCAGTTACCGCCGGGACCCAGGCCGCAGGGATGCGCAGAAGGGGGAGGCGGGGAGCGACGGGCGTGGGGTGGGCTCGGGGCAGCGCGGCGAGCCATTGGGCTGAGGATGCAGGAGTGGCTGGACCCCGTGACGACGGCAGGGAGAGATGGAGCCGTGAGCTGCTCCATTGCGGCTGGGGGACGACAGGTCTCACCCGCCTCAGAGGGAGGGGGGGATCCAGGGCAGAGGGGGGCCTCGGGCCTGATCGGGCGAGGAGACGGGACGGCAGGGAGGCGGGGCACAGGGGTTCTGATCCCCCACAGCTGGGAGACAGGAGCCCGGGATAGATGGGCCCCACCCCAGGCCGGACCGCAGAGCAGCAAGCAGCCCCTGCCCTGTCCCGGGGGGGGGGGGGGGGGGGGGGCTTCAGGGATTGAGGGGGAAATACACAGCCCGGCCCAGGAGGAATCCTGGGCAACGGGCAACAGCCAGGAGAGGTCCCCCAGCAGCCCCCTGCCCGGGGCAGGGGTCCCCCCCCAAAGCAGGGCTGCCAGCTGATTTCAGGAGGTGCACGGCGGCCTCTAGTGGCAAGTGTGTGTATAGCTAGGCCGGCTGCAAACACGATCCCCAGAGGTGAGCGCAGTTTGCAGGTCCCTACACAGCAATGGACAGGCTGGGAAAGTGTGTGTGTGTGTGTGTGTGTGTGTGTGTGTGTGTGTGTTCGTTCCTATCCCAGACACCCCCTCACTGTGTGTAGGGCGGCGGGGGCTGCTTTGAGTCTCTGCTCTGCCTGACTTAGACCACGAATTGCATTAAATTATCCGTCCCCCCACACCCGCCACAGGCCCGGGGCCGGGAGCAGTCACAGCCTGGCAGACAGGATATCAGCCCCCGGGACATTCTCCCAGGCAAACGGGGGAGCCGCGCGCTCGATGAAATCACCATCAGGTGGGTGCCCAACGGGTTGGCAGCCTGAATCCAAGAGTCACTATCAATGGCTCACTGTCTAAGTAGGGGGGTGTCGTGACCGGGGTCCCGCCCCGGGGCTGGTACTAGTCAATATTTTATGAATGACTTGGAGAATGAGGTGGGCAGGGTGCATGGACAATGTGCAGAGGCCCCCACGCAGGGAGGGGTTGCAAGCACTTGGGAGGCCAGGGTTAGATTTCACAATGGGCTGGACGCATTGGAGAACTGGGCTACAATCAATAGGACCCTTGGGAAGGAAAAACCAAGCGCCCAGCTCCACCCTGGGGACTATCTGGGGAGGGGGTGGCACTGCTGCGAAGGAGCCGGGGGGCAGAGCGGCTCACAAACTGAACATGCGTCAGTCGTGCGAAGCAGTTGTGAAAAAGGCTCGTGTCACCCCGGGGTGTGTGAACGGGAGCCTCGTGCGACAGACCCGGGCGGTAACTTCCCGCTCGACTCAGCCCTGGGGAGGCCTCGGCTGGAGTCTGGGCCCGGTTCTGGGCCTGCCCGTTACGAGCGAGATGGATAAATTAGAGGGTCCAGAGGAGAGCGACAAAGACGATCGAAGGGTTCGAACCCCAGAGCTGTGCGGGAAGGTTAAACCCCAGGGCAGGTTTAGTCCTGAGAAGAGAAGCCGGAGCGGGGCCGGAGAACAGCCCTCGTGTTGGGGCTGCGATAAAGGGGCTGGTGATCGATTGTTCTCCGTGGCCACTGGAGGCAGGACAAGACCATTGGGCTTCACCTCTAGCGAGGGAGAGTCCGGTTGGATCTTGGGCAAAACTTTCTAACTCTCAGGGCCGTTCAGGTCCCGTCACTGGAGGTGTTTAAGAGCAGGTTGGACAAACCCCTGTCAGGGCTGGTCTGGGTTTACGGGGCCCTGCCTCTTGCGTGGTGACGTCACCCAACCCCCAAATGGAGCCAAGGCAGGAGACGCCAAAGGGCCCCAGCGTCAGAAGCCGCCTCCAGGATCATGAATCTGAATCCAGCTTTTCTCATTGAATACCTGGAAGGAAAATGGACTGAGAAGAACCCAGGGGTCCTGCTGGCGAACAGCTGGAACTGGGCTAAACCCTCCCCACGGCGATTACACAGTACGGACAGAGAGCGAGACAGTCCCTGGCTGGAAGAGCTTCAAGGGGTGGGAGGGGAAACTGAGGCACGCAGAGGGGAAGTCATTTGCCCAAGGTCACCAGGAATAGAACCAGGTCTCCAAAGCCGACTAAGCGCTCTGCTCACTGGGCCATGCCACCTTAATGGACCAAGCTGCATCTCGTGAGGAGCTGCAGCACGCCAGCCTGGGGGAGCTGCATCTCAGCGCTGGATGAAGGGTCCCTATATACACAGCCGCTGCGCCCCACCGCAGAGGTGGCTGCATCTCAGTGGTGCTGTGTGCATATAATGTGTAAAGATATGGCGGATCCAGCTACGATCAGCGTGATAACCCGCCCTGTCCCATACTGGTGTCACAAAGTTGGGGATTTTCTTAGTGCTTTGCATTAATACTGTGTGCGCCTCAGTTTCCCTGGAGGTGGTGGGAGAGGGTTTGCTGGTGCAGAGGACCAGGTGGGATCTCGCCTAGCAGCCAGGACCCCGGACAACGGCCTGAAGATGGGGGACCCTAGTAACTGGTGACGGAGAGGCCCAGCCCAGCTTGGAAGTCAGCCGGTTCTGGCCAGTGGGAGGATGAAGCTGTGAGTCCATGACAACTGGCCACCCCATTCCTGGTGGCTACAACCAACTCACTGCCCCAGGCTCTAATTAGCCGCATTTCACAGCTGGGGAAACTGAGGCCCGGAGAGACTAAGGGACAGGTCCTCCAGCAGGACCCAGCCACGTCATTCGGCGCCTCCGCTCTTTGAAGCCGCTCCGTTTCCCCCAGCGACGATAAAGACATTAACTCACAGCCACAGGGGCCCTATACAGGTGGCAGGACCCGCGCTAGCCGAGCTGCCGGAGCTACAAGCCCCCGGTCCCTTTCAAACGGCAGGTGAGAGCCAGCCGCACTTGTCAAAGAACAGTTCCTCTTCTCGACAAAGTACCCGGGAGAGCAGAGATGCCGCCTCGCCCTTCAGCTGACCTCCAGCTGCCTTGCCAATTAGGCATTTTCCAGAGGTGCTTATTGCTAAACAATGAACTCCTCATCAGCCCGGCGCCGGGGACCCGGCTCTGACAGCAGAGCGTTATTTTCCTCAGCAATTACAGCCATGCAAAGAAAGCTCAGCCTTCCCCGCCTGTTAATTACTTATTTTGACAGTCTTTATATGTCACGCAACAAAAGGCGAGAGGGAAAAAAATAAAAACCCGTGTGAAGCCCCTTGCAGAAAAAGTTTCTGAATTTCTTGGCGGCTCGGCCTTTGATTTCATTCCTCCCCAGCCATCGCCTCCCTTCGGCCGGGCCGATCCGGGCTGTCATGGCCAAAGACCTGGGGAGTTACATTTAGCGCCTCCTAGCTGTCGGCCGAGGAATGGGTCCCTTTGGGCATTACCGCATTGGTGCCCTGACGGCAGGACGGGCCGTGCTGCGGGAGGGGGGGGGGATCCGGGGACTTCACTAGGAAATGAAACTCTATTCACAGCAATTGTGATTCAACTGCCAAGAGGAGGAATTTTTGGACCTGAGGCAGATTTGAACTGGTGACATCTAGAGGAGATTCAGGGCTGTTGTTTATTAGGTGTATTACAGTAGCACCCCCCCCCCCAGGGAGGCAGAAGGGAAGGGTGGCCTAGTGGTTAGTGTGCCAGCCTAGGAGACCTGGCTTCAAATCCCTGCTCTGCCACAGGCTGCTTGTTTGACCTCTGGCAAGTCACTTAACCTTTCCCCTGCCTAACGCGTGAGGATCGCTACATTAGGCGTTATGGGGCGCTCACACGCCTGTGATGCGAGGGCAGCACTGGCCGTCTGTCCCTGCCTAGAAGAGCAGGCACTGGCCGGGCCGACTCTTGGTTAACTCTTTATGCTGCCCCAGTCAGTACCCAGGGCGCTCGGGGCACGTGCCCAAGCTCCCCCCCGCCTGGCCTTCATCCCCAAGACAGGCTCAAAATCCAGCCCACACCTCCTCCTTTGGGGCTGCTCAGCCCACACCCTGGGTCCTCTGTGCCCAGGGAGCCCCTCCCAGCTCCCTTACCGCTGGCTGGGGTAATGTCAGCCTAAAACCACTTCAGCCTTTCACAGCTGGTCCCAGCATGGGCAGTACAGGTACTTATAGGCCAGCCGGTGCCTGCTCCCAGGGTCCCCCGGCCCACCCAGCCGCGTGGCTGGTGCCTGCAAGCCGGCCGCGTGTCTGATCTTCCAGCAGCTCCCAGCCTGACGTCACTCCCCCGCTCCCCAGCCGGGGCCAAGCCTGCTGAGCTCTCACGCCCGGGCAGCCCCTGGCACGCAGCACTGGCGCTTGGCTTCACCGGGGGTCACGCCGGGTCCCCATTAAGGAGAAGCAAAGCCCAGCAGGTGCTGCTGTCCTCGGCCCCCGCCCCCACCCCGGTGACTCTCCCCTTCCCGGTGACTAATGCGGGGACGAGCGGCTGCAGAATCAATTCCCATCCCAGCCAGGACACGAAGGGAACGTGGCCAATCAGGACTGCGGCTCCGTAACCAGATCGTGTCATTTTTCTTACTGAACTTCATAAGAGGAAATCAATGGCAGATCGTGTGCTCCCAGCTCATCCCTCCCTCCGGGGAGCCAGCCCAGCCCCCGCCTCTGGGGTGAGCCAGGATGCCCCAAGGCCCAGATGTCCCCCATTATTTCAGCCCCAGCCGTTCCCTCCCTAGCCCCGCGGCTCCAGGCACCGAGACATCTCTGCTTCCTTGCGAGAACACCCCTAAACCCCATCCTGTCTTTTCACCCTGCGCCGGGCTCCCTTTTCCCTTGCACAAAGCCCTTCAAAGTCCTTCTCTGCCGCTCTTTGTTGTGTAGCAGGCTGGGTTGTGTCACGCAGGCTGGGCTGCCTTGCGCTGAATTCCTCTGTGTTGTGCTGCGCGACGTTGTGTTACTTCGCTCGGCTGCACGGCCACGTGTTCTGCTGCAGGGGCCCGGCGGCCTGCGTTGCACAGAACCGGGTGGTTTGGGGAAATCACCTTGTGTTGAATTGTCCGCTGAGCTGTGGAGTGGCATTGCATTGTGTTACGGCGCCACCATATTGTATAGATTTGTGTTGCCCTGGCTAAGCGTCAGGTTGCGTGCTCGCACATTGCATTGTTCTGTGGTGCATGCTATTGTGTTTCATTGACCTGCACTGTAGGGTGTTGTGTTATAACATGATGGCTGCTTTGTGTCGTTATGCTGCATTGTACTGACCAGCGTGTTGTGTTACACTGAGTTACATGACACTGCATACTTCGATTTCATTGTGTTGTGTTGCATTATGTTGCGCTACATTATACTATGTTGCTTTGCATGATATTGCCTGGGAGTCGGTGTCACGCTGCATTGCATTCTGTTCTATGCTGCCACATGACGTTACATTGTGTGTTGCGTTACATTGTGTTGCCTCCTGTTTTGGGGCTGCCTTGTGTTGCAGTGCACCGCGGCGTGTTGCATTTGTATGGTTTTACAAGGCACGGTTGCAGATGGCAGGTTGCGTTGCACTGTGGCACAGTTGCAGATGGCAGGTTGCGGTGCACCGTGGCGCACGCCTGCAGACGGCGGGTTGCGGTGCACCGTGGCGCACGCCTGCAGACGGCGGGTGGCGGTGCACC
>NW_020664967.1:196525-199043 GCF_002925995.2 Terrapene triunguis | reverse complement strand
TGCAGACGGCGGGTGGCGGTGCACCGTGGCGCACGCCTGCAGACGGCCGGTGGTGGTGCACCGTGGCGCACGCCTGCAGACGGCGGGTTGTGTTGCACTGTGGCACATGGCTGCAGACGGCCGGTGGCGGTGCACCGTGGCGCACGCCTGCAGATGGCGGGTTGTGTTGCACTGTGGCACATGGCTGCAGATGGTGGGTGGCAGTGCACCATGGTGCACGCCTGCAGATGGCGGGTTGCGGTGCACGGTGTGTCATTGTTGTGCGACATTGTGTCACCCACCAGCTGGTTGTGCAGCGTGCGCACAGCTCCATCCGTGCGAAGCAGAGGCAGGAGAGAGACAAAAAAAAAAAAAAAAGGAAATAAACCAAGGTCTTTCCTAAGTCAGTCGTGTTTTATACACACTCTCGGCAAAGCGGGGCCTGTTCCTTCCGATTCGTTCAAGTGACTGGCAATAATTATGGGCCAATTAGCCTGTTAAATGCAGATTCCTTTTTAAAGAGCCTTTTTGTCACTACCTGGGGCTGTCCCACCCCGAGCTGAGAATTCATGCCAATTAACTGGTATCTTAAAGGGCCAGCAGCCAAAGTTGGTTTTTTTCCCCCGCACACCTACAAACAGCGCACGGTGTTTGTGGATTTGGTCGGTTGTTTGCAATCCCGCCCAGCAGCATGCAGCCCCACTTCTGTCGCCACCGGAACGGATGGATTTTCCTCGGGAAACTTGAAACGAGCGCGGCTGCTGGTGCCGGTTGGTCCCCTTCGGCTCTCAGCCCCAGCCACACGTCGTAAATGGGGACCGTCAGGGCCTGGACTCTGTCTAAACAGCCCCCGGAGGATCCTCCACACAGGGGGGCTTCACTGGCTGGTGTGGAGTGGGGTACAGGCTGTGCACCCCACTTCTGTTACCTAGAGTGGGGGGAGGGATCAGGGGTGCAGCTAGACCACAATGCACTGGGTGGATATTTGCTGCAGCTAGAGTGTAAGTTAGAGCAGCCCGAGGGTTGCTCTACGTTGCGCCAGAGGCTGGGTCGGGCTGAGACTAAGAAGTGGTGTAAAGACCCCTTGCCTGAGAATCAGGCTCCAGCTTTTCTGTTTTAACTAGAGCAGATCTCGAAGACCAGCCCTGGATATGTCAGTCCAATGGCTAGTTCCCCTCAGCGTTAAGCTTTTGCGCTTTATTTCCAGTCTGGATTCCTCTCGCTTCAACTCCCAGCCCTCCGCTCATGTTAGACCTTTGTCTGCTGGATTGACGAGCCCATTATCCAATTTCTCTTCCCCACGGCGGGTTGTGAGCACGTCACCCCTTCACCTTCCTTTTGAGACGCTAAGCTGGCAGCCGGCAGGAGCTCAATCACGCCGAGGCAGGTTCTCCCGTCCTTTAATCAGTCTCGTGCCTCTTCTCTGAACCCTCTCCAATTTACCAGCCTCCTCCGAGAACCGGGGCCAGGATTCCAGCAGCGGAGAGAATCAATCCCCCCTCCAACGGCAAAACCAGCTGACACCGTCCAGAACCAGCGTGGCATCTGTTGTCTCGACTCAATCCCATTGCGACGGAGCAGGGGGCGGTTTATTAAAAAACCCACTGACACCATGGCGGACAATTCAGAGAGCGGCCGTCCCACGACACTTTTAAAAGGGAAAAAAATCCTTCCCGTTCCAGCAGCCTGGCAGAGCCGTGAGGCAGGGAGCGGGCGTCCAAACAGCCAGGACTAAACCGGGAAACGCACCGGAAAAGAGGCGGTCTGAGCAGCGTTAATGAGTCCTGCCAGCCTTATCTGACAGGGACAGGTGGGGAAACTGAGGCAGGGAAAGATGAAGGGACTTGGCCAAAGGGAATGGGACCCAGGAGTCCGGGCTCCAGAAGGTTCCTCGCAAGTTGACAATGAGATCATCCACCCGTCTGGCTTTTTGGTTATTCAGCTGTACAGCGCCCGGCGCAGCAGGGCCCTGGGCTGCCGGGGTGTCCCTGGGATATTAATAACCGGTGCTGCATGCGGCCGCTAGCCCCCCCCCCTTCCTTGTTTTGCAAGGTCCCTGAGCCGTTTTGTGCCACCTGAGTGAGGAGGGCGCGGGGGCGGGCAAGCGATGCCCTGGCCCATCCCAGCGTCTCGCAGCTGTTCCCGAAATGCCACCGGCTCCAGCTGCAGCCGCAGCGAACCCAGGCAACGCGTCAATTAGCTGGAACAGCTCTTCCCTGCCGGGCTGCCACCAAAAACCCACATAATTACCGGCAGCTCCAGGAGCCAGGTACAGCCACGCGGGCCTAATTGAGTGTTTACGGGCTGTACACAGGCAAGGGGGAAATAAAACCCACACGCCTCCCCCCTCCCGCCCCCCAGCCGCACAAAGCGCCGCGTGCGTCAGCCGCCTAATTGTGTAGTTGACATTTTCCCGGCTTGGGGATGGGGGGCAGCGGAACCTGCAGAATCCAGCCACACGGAGCTGGATCAGGCCCCTGGGGGGGGGGGGCTGGTTTGTTGTTTTCAGGGTCTTTAGATGAGGGATTTGGGGGCTTGG
>NW_020664967.1:160063-171525 GCF_002925995.2 Terrapene triunguis | reverse complement strand
GGGGAGGGGAGACCACAGGTGTGAGGGGGGCACTGGGGAGACTCAGGGAGCAGCTGGGGGGGGGCGGGCGGCTCAGGGCTGGGGGGGCACCATGCTGCAGGGTGGGGAGCCCCTCACTGCAGTCCCAGGGCAGGGTCCCCAGATGCCCGACAGCATGGAGCAATTCTGGGGCCGGTCACAGCCCATGGGGCGTGGGCCCCGTGCCACGGGGGCTGCCACGCTCCCCCTGCCCTCGCCCGCCTGGGGCCCAGGTGCTGGGGAAGGAGCTAGCGCTAACGAAGGGAGACAGGCCCCCTGCATAATTTATGCAGCCCGAGCCCCTGGCAGGGAGCCCATGAAAGTGTCTCTCACCTCTAATTAGCCGGGCCAGGAGGATTCAAAGGCAGCGGGGAATCAAAGCGGGGGGCGACAGCGCAGGCCTGCCCCGCAGCCAGACGCCTTCAAAGGGGGCTGCCGAGAGCTGGGGAGCAGCAGCAGAGACCCCCCCCCCCGAGCTCCCCTCCTCCTAGCGAATTAAACACGGCCCTCAGGCGGGTGAGGGGGGACCCCCGCCAGGCAAAGGGGGTGGGGGAGACACACGGTGCCCCTTGGTCACCTGAGCTAGCTCCAGCAGCCGCGCCAGCGGGTTCCCAGCTGCCCCTGGTGCCCCCCATCTGGAACCGACCCCCGAGAAGCAGCAGGAGAATTAAGAGCAATGGGGATGCGGGGCTCCCTCTATGGGGTGGGTTGACCATATACCCCCCCACTAAGTGGTGCATTATGGCCTCCCAGCTTCACACCCTCCCAAAGGGTCACAGGCTTCAGGCCTAGTCATCTCCTCTGGCATTGCCATGGCTACCCAGCGTTTGGGGGTTCTCAGGCTTTGGGCCTAGTCACCCTTTCTGGCATTGCCATGGCGACCCAGTGGCTGTGTGTTGGTGGGGGGGTGTCACAGGCTCCAGGCTCAGTCTTCCCCTCTGGTATTGCCCAGTGTTTGGGGGTTCCCGGGCCTGGCTCCCGGCATGACGCTAACACGGGGTGCCCTGAGAAAATCCCCGGGTAGGGTGCACCCCCTCATCAGCACAGACAGATCGGACCAGACTGCCGACGCGGGGGAAGGCTGGAGCCGGATCTAGCGGCTGGGGGGGCACCCCCAGAGCCCCGTCTGCCTTGCCCAAGCCCTCGCGGCCCAGGGCTGGACAGGCTGCGCTGCTGGGCGGGAGCGGAGATCTCGGGGTGACCCCTCCTTTCACTGGTGTCGCCGTCCCCCCAGGGGCAGGGCGAACGCCAGAGCCCCGAACCAGTCGCCCCCCTCCACGGCCCTGGCAGCGTGAGGGGAACGGGGCACACTGCCTGGTCTCCCATCCCCCAACCCCAGCTCCTGAGCCCGCAGCGCGAGGGTCTCAGACCCAGCACCTAATAGGGGGCGTCGGGAGCTGTCAGCGGCTTGGCAGGGCCCCCCGAGGAGGCGGGCGGCTGGGCGGATAATGAGCGAGGCGGCAGGCCCAGCCTCAGCCCTGAAATTGCTTCAGAGACTGAGGGAGGCTGAGGCAGCTTCGCTCCATCTTCCATTCATCTGCTCCAGCCAGCCCCCCTCCCTCTCCCCCACAACAGGGCGCACGGCCCCTTTAAACACAGGGGGCCGCAGATTCCTGGCTGGGGGGCAGGTGGACAGCGAGGGGCACCACAGGGGCTGGGGAAGGGAGGGATGGGGACAGACGGCCCATGCGGGGGGAGGAAAGGGGGGGATGTGGGACCTAACTCAAGGGACGGGGTCTGGGAGAAAACAGGCACCCCGCTTTTCTGGGTGCCCCCTCCCTGCAATCCAACACCCAATGCCACCTTGCAGCCACTGCTGCTGACCCCAGCATGCGGCTAGTTACTGGGTTACACACGGGCGTTGACTAGGGTCTGCGCTGGGTGTTCTGGGCTCCCCCAACTCCAGAGCAGCCTCCAAGGTCCCTGGCAAAGCCCCCGGGTCTAACTCCCCTCCCCGAGCAGGGCAGGGGGATCGATCTGCAGCAAAAATCAACCTGCCTCTCTGCCGGGTATCACCAGAGACACGGACGGGCAGTGACCAGCGTAACGGGGCTGTCACGGACTCCCAGGACGCGTGCTCCCTCTCGGCTCTGTGCGGTCTGTGGTGGGGAACCCCCTTCAGTGAGACAGCCCTTCTCGGGGTCGCACTCTCTCTCGGGGTCAGGCCCCTCCACCTCTCGGAGCCGCACCTCTCTGAGCCTTAGCACGTCTGTCTCTCGCCATGGGCCCCCTCAGGGAGTCCACTCGCTCTGGAGCCCCGGGACCTCCACTCCCAGAGGGAATAATGCCCCCTGTTCTCTAGCCCCGAGCGACTCTCGGCCAGCGTAACACAGGAGGGGTTATTGAGCATGTGAAGCCAGCACAGGAAACTCTCCGGGGGGCCCTCGGGCCTGGCCTCCCTCAGCACAGCACATCTAGGGCTTTGTCTACACTGGCACTTCGTGGGCAAAACCTTTGTCATTCAGGGGTGTTAAAAACACACCCACACCCCGAACGACAAACGTTTTACTGACGGAAAGGACCGGGGTGAACAGCGCTTTGTCAGCAGGTAGCCATACCCTAGCTCTCACCTGCATCCAGGTGGGCATCTGATATCACCGTCCCCCAAGCCCCGCCTCTGTCCTTTGTCTTCTGTCCCCCTCTGGCTGGAACCGGCTGATCAGGTCACCGGGGTCCTCTCGCCGCAGCCCATTGTCCTCCCACTGGCCAGAACCGGCCATGACTCCCGAGCTGGGCCTCCCGGTCACGTCGCTGGGGTATCCATTCTCCAGGCTGTCTGCTGGCCCTCTGTAACAACAAATTCCCTCTCCCACGACCTTGTTAAACCAATAACACCCAGGGAAACGGAGTCCCATGCCCTCTGCATGCAAACCATTGAAAAAAACAAGAAACCCCCCCCCTCTTTGTCACAGGGGCACTAGGTGCAGCTGGGATAAAGATCATAACCAGGATAAAAAGAGGCTTAGGGTAGGGGGCAGGCATCTGAGGGCTTTCTCAGGGCCAGGCCTCCAAACCAGTGTGAGACAGAAAGATTAGAAGGGGTAGATATAGACAGGGATGGGGGTACGTGGATGGATGGGCAGAGAGATGGGTATGGATGGGGGTAAATGGATAGATGGACAGAGGGCTATGTATGGGGATGGATGGACAAAAGCCCCAAAAAGTCCGCCTGCCTGTCTACGCACTCCTGTAGAAAAGCCAGGAGTAAATGAGAATTAACACAAATCCACCCTAATTAACCAAGGGGAAAGAGAGGGAGAAAAGAGAAATTGAAAAAAGAAAGGGACACAAACAGGTCCCTGGTCCAGGCCGCCCCGGAGAAGTAGTCGCTGATGGCTAGGTGCATATGGCACTTTCTCCCCATGCAGCCGGTCTCCGGCCCCTGCCTCCATCCCGGCTGAGCGGCCCCGGGCCGGCTGGGCTCCGCTGGCGTTGCCACGCGGCGTCTGTGATGAATTATTTAAGCAATAAAGAGGAGGAGGTGACAGGGCAGCATCGAGCGCAAACCCGAATGTCAACCTTTGATCAAGCAGAGAACGCAGAGCTCAATTCCCGACGACGAAGGGGAGTTGAAAGGGAAGCCGGCACTGCGGAGAGGAACCCAGCCGGGGAGCGAGAATCTCTCGGGCTCGTATCAAAGTGAAGGTGCGGGGGAAGCATCCAGGATTTCCCTAGAGCGGCTTAGGGGAGAAGAGCTCAGCCCTGTTTGAATCCCACCGCGTCTGAATGGAAGCTCTGTAGGGCAGAGACCCTGTCATGGGAAGCCCCTGGCCCGTGTCTAACTGGGGGGGCCCCGGGGGGAGCCGTTCAGCTGAGCAGGAAAGGGGACGCGTTGCCGCTGGTCAGCGCCACATTTGCAAAATTGCTTTGTGACGCAGTGGGGGATTGTCTTGTTTTTCCAATGGGTTGCATGCAGAGGGAGTGGGACTCAGTTTCCCTGGGTGTTACTGGTTTAACGAGGGGAGGGGAGAGGGAGTTTGTTGTTACAGAGGACCGGAGAGGGAACTTGGGACCCTGGCTGACGGCCTGGAGAATGGAGACCCCAGTGACTGGTGACTTGGCGACCTGGAGGCCCAGTTCAGGAGTCGCAGCCGGTTCCAGCCAGTGGGAGGACAATGGGCTGCGGGGAGAGGACCCCAGTGACTTGACCAGCCGGTTCCAGCCAGAGGGGGCCAGAGGACAGAAGAGGGGAGAGGGGGCCCAGGCGACCCTGTTTATCTGGAGAGAAGACAATGGACAGAGGCGGGGCTTGGGGCCTGTGATAGCAGATGCCCAGCTGGGAAGCAGGGGGGCTCAGGGCTGGAGAGGGGGAGCAGGCAGAGCCCCCCGGATGCTGGGGAGACTGGGATGTGCTGGGCTGAAGGAGGCCAGGCCTGAGGCCCTGAGAGTTTCCTGTGCTGTGTTCAGATGCTCAATAACCCCTCCTGTGTTACGCTGGCCGAGAGTCGCTCCGGGCTAGAGAACAGGGGGGCATTATTCCCTCTGGGAGTGGAGGCCCCGGGGATCCAGAGCGAGGGGACTCCCTGAGGGGGCCCACGGCAGATACAGATGTGCTAAGGCTCAGATAGGTGCAGCTCCAGGAGGTGGAGGGGCCTGACCCTGAGAGAGAGTGGACCCCCGAGAAGGGCTGTCGCACTGAAAGGGGCACCCCCCACGGACCGCACGGGGCCAGGAGTGGGCACGATCTGTGAGTCCATGACATGCTTTGCAGGCAGATTTCCCGAAAAGCTCAGCGCCTCCTATGGGCTCGTCTGAAACCCCAGATCCGACGGGTCTGAGAACCAGCGCTCATTGGGGGACAACGACACCCCAGTGCCAAACCCACGGCCCGGAGTTGGAGAGCCTGGGCCTATGGACTCAGGGTGCAATGAGTTTGAGGGGGCTCAGCTTGCAAACGACCCCTGAAAGGCCCAGGGCTGAGCTCTCCCTCCTACGGGACAGGGCACACAGCACCAAACCCATTAACAGGGACCCCCCCCGGCCCCGTGGCCCTGCAAGAACCCAGAACCCCCGAGCTGCGCCGACTCCCTGCTGTCAAGCAACCGGCCTGAGACCCTCCCAACTCCCCCGCCCCCACCCTGCTGGTGGTGCCAGCATCCCAGAGTGCCCCACCCATGGGCGTGGGCACCCTGGTCGAGTGTGTGTGTGTAGGGGGGGGAAATAGCCAGGCCAGCCACAGGCAGGAGCCTCACCCAACGACTCTCACCCTGGGAGCCGATCGGTCCCTGTTAACCCTTCCCCGGCCAGAGCCGCTCGTCCCCCACGTCGCAGGGATGGTGACTTTGGGCAGCGCATTCAGGGGAATTCGGAAGGACACTCTGCACTGGCTCCAGGCGACACCAGCGCCTGCTCCCCCCGCTGTGTGCATTCCCCCCGGGGACAGGACATCGCCCGGGCTCTCCCTGCCTCTCCCTCCAGCCCATGGTGGTGTGTGGCTGGCAGACCCCTTTGACTGCGCACCCAGCTGCTCCTCACGTCCAGCCTCGCCGCACTGACCTCCCCCATCCCAACGCCGGCTCCTCGGGGCTAGTGGTTTCCCACCTCCCTGGCCCTGTTTACCCACCTGCCAGCGCCTGTAGGCCACGTTCTAACCCGCTTAGGACCTGGGGCTCCCCGTACTCTGGGCTCACTGCAGCCAGGGCTGGGTTAGAGCAAATGGAGATGGGCAGCAGCCGCCCTACGGGCACGGGGTGGGGAACCAGGCTAGCCAGCCCTTCCCACTCCAGTTCTCTCCATAGGCCCGGGCGGGCACCCCTGCATCCCCTCCCCCTACTCCACCCACCCATCTCTCCTCCTCTTCGCCCCCCCAGAGCGACGCGGGTTAATTGGCACCCGGCTCTGGAGCCGTTTCGTCCAGATGGTTTAAAATGCAAAGGCAGAAGCCGGCTCGGGGTCCCTCCGGCGCGGCGCTCACAGGCTGTGAAACAGCCTTAATTACTTGGACTTAAAGATGCTTTATGGACACTTCAGGCTGTCTGATGTTGGGCTTTTCTTTTCATTAGAGAGGCGAGCGCGGGAAGGAGGAGCGCCAGGAGAAGGGAGAGGGAGACGGGCAGCGGCGGGTTCAGCGCCACCCAGCGCTAACGAGCTCCAGCGAGCCGTCGGGGGGAGGGGGGCGAGGAACCCTTTGTTAAGGGACAATAAAACTCCAGCGAGGGGGGGGCGGTTTGGAAACGGGATGCGGGGCCTTCAAATAAAGCCACGTGCACGTTTCAGGGCTGGCTCCCACAGGCATGAGCCACTGCGAACAAGGCGGGGGGGTATTTTGCCCCCCACCCCCCTGGCCAGGCCTTGGGGATCCTCCGGCTTGCAGCCTGACTGGGGCACGGTGAGCGGGGCTGGGTCTAGAGCAGCACCGTGCAGAGGGGTTGGCGTGCCAGCAGGGGGTGCCAGCGCTGCCCCCTCCAAACTAGGCCTTCAGCCCCTGGCCTTTCCCATCCCAGTGACCTCATCGCTGTCCCCATAGCAACGAGTTGTGATGTCACCAAGAGCAGGATTCTGACCTCAGGCCCCGGATGATCACCGATGGGGGGATTCACAGCTCGACCGGGCCATACCCGAGGGGAGGGGAGGGGACCGGACCTGCCGAAGGTCAGACAGCAGCACAGTGGCAGAGCCAGCGATAGAACCCAGGCGTCCTGGCTCCCAGCCCCCCCCCCCCGCTCTAACCACTACACCCCACTCCCCTCCCAGAGCTGGGAATAGAACCCAGGAGTCCTGGCCCCTAGTCTGCTCCACTGCTCCCACCACTAAACCAACTCTCTTCCAGGCCCAGACATGAAACCCAGGAGTCCTGATCCAGGCCCCGGCTCTAACCCCCTGTGACGAAGTGGGAATGTTCTTAATGTTTTCTCTGAATACTGTGGGGGTGCCTCAGTTTCCCCTATGCCGTTCGTAAGTATCTAGGCGGTGGGATAAGGGGGTGTGATTGTTGCAGGGCCCGAGAGGGCCAGTGTGATGGTGTCTGCACAAAGAATGGCCGACACCCTGTCTCCTGGCAACAGATGGCCTGGGCCCCTCCTCTGCAAAGGTGCCAACTGAAGGTGTCGGAGAACAAAGGGATCAGGTGGCCTCCTGGCCCGGGAAAGAGACAAAGGCCAGAGGAGGGGCTGGCGAGTTTCACTTTGGAGCTGGCTGAGGAAATGGAGGGGGCCCAGAAGGGGCTCTGGCCTCCCTGCCCCCAAGATGGACCTGACTGAGGGGTCCTGTTCTCTGTACCTACAAGTTACACCTGTACCTACACCCCCAGACCCTCCTCACCCTGCTCTCCCCAGCTCAGGAATGGAACCCAGGAGTCCTGATTTCCCCCCACTCTAACCCCAGACCCTGCTCCCGCGGGCAGGCAACCCCACCGCCACCTTGCTGCAAACGCCCCTAGCGCCGCACAACAGGGACAGGGCAAAGCTGCCGCCATTTCCCCGAGGCAGCGAGTGCCGGAGGGTCCCAGGCTAGTTGGCAAAGCCAGGGCCTAGCAGGCGGCCCATGGGGCTGCCCGCCCTGGGAGGGGAGAGGCTGCGGGGGGTCTCCCCATGTGGGCCTGGGCCGGGCGAGGAAACAAACCTGCGTCGCCCGTGGGGCCTGCGCGCTGCTGCTGCGAGTTGCCGGCTCCGGGATTAGAAGGCGGCAGAACAAAGCCGGATAATTGAATTAGCTTCCCGGTGGCAGCGAGATTAAAGCCGTGGCAGAGGCGCGGCGCGCGGGCGCATAACGGTTTGGGGAGGAGGGGAAAAATATCCAGTCCCAGCCTGACAATGAGACCCGGGCAGGGCTGGCTGGCTTGGGGCCAGGGAGAAGTTCTGGGGGGGTCTCAGCCCAGCCCCCAACAGTCAAGCAGCACCCTCCCGTTGGGCAGTACTCGGGTGAGGGCCCCCGAGCAGACAGCTGCTGTCAGCAGGGCCCCCCGGGCAGCCTCCAAATTGGGGTCCCATCACAGGGAGCACGCTGCGTGCGCAAGGGGTGGGGGGGTTGTTGTTCCCTGCGGCAGGTGGTCGGGAAGGCGCTGACGCCGTTTCTCCATTGGCCCGAGGCAGGGGATTGGCCGAGCTGCTGCTCTTGACCCAGCCCCAGCGCAGTTTGGGACAGGAAGTGGCGAGGGGGGGGCCATCTCCCCGGGGATTGGGGGGGCCATATCCCCAGGGATTAGTTGGACATCCCTCATCTTGGGGGGCAGGGATCCCTCTCCGTAGGCTTCACCCCTTGGAGCCATGAACCCGCCCCCCCAACGCTGCCCTCCCCACACAACCTCTCCCCCCCCCCACCCCCCGCCCGGCCCCACTCAGCCCCTGCCCCATGCCCAGCCCCAAACCTGGACTTGCCAAGTTACAGATGGGGAAAAGCAACTGGCAGGGCCCAGGTGCCACCTAGTGGCCAGAAGGGAGATCGACCCCCCCAGTTTCTGAAGCCCAGGCTCTGGGGGCAACCCCATGTCAGCTCAGGGCCAGCAGGCTGGGGCCTTAGAGGGGACACGTCCCTCAGCCCCCTGCATTGCCCCACGGCCTCCCGGGGAGGGGGGAGGCCATCAACGAGCCCCAGAAGCTGGCTCTGAAGATACCCCCTGCCCCCAATGCAGGGGGCTGGCCCCTTCCCCTCTGGGCTGGGCTGGCTGCTGGGCTCTGCTCCTTGTCCCCGCGCTGGCCCTGACCTCGGCACCGGACCAGACGCCCCGCAGGGAAGCACCTGTTTGCTCATCCCCCCGCTTCCTCCCCACAGCCAAGCCCTGAATTTTCCAGTGACCAACAAACAAACTCAAGGGCGGGGGAGCGGAGGCCTGGGGCGGCCGCACCTGTCCCCTGGCCCCCATACATGGCGCCCTCCGGGCTAGGCTCCAGTTCTGGGCTCTGCTGCAGGCAGCCCGGCACTGGGGTTTCAGGCCCCCCCCGGCGGGGTTGCTGTGGACTCTGGACAGGACGCCGGGCACCTGGATCAGCCCCTCCGGGATTCTTTCTGCTGAAAATAGACCCGGTGCCCGAGGGAAGGATCTCTGCTCTTTGCCCTTGCTGGGTACCCCCAGCTCCAAATCCACCTGCCACAACCTGGGTCGCTGGGCAGGTTGTTTCCATTTCCCGAGTCACTCCACCTTTCAATGCGGCTGTCTCTGGGGCGGAGCGTGCGCCCAACCTGGCACACAGCAACAAGCGCAACCAGGGATGGAATCCCAGCGCTCCTGACTCCAGGCAGGACCCCAGTGTGGCAGATGGTTTCAGTGAACTGACTTGCTCTAGCTGGGATTTGAACCCTTGGCTCTGGGGTGTCAGGGTGCCCCTCCAGCCCAAATAAAGGATCAAGCCCGAGCCCTATCCCCATAGTGTGTGAGCGCCTTATACTCTCTGCTGCATTTATCCTCTCAGCCCCTGCCAGACACAGGACGAGGCACAAGAGACTAAGTGACTTGCCCAGGGTTGCATGGGATGGTTGTGGTGGAGCCAGAACTGCCAGCCGGCTCTGCCCCATTCTCCCGCCCCAACCTGCCTCTCTCAGCTACCCAGGAGTTACAATCCCAGCTTCAGCACCTGGATCTCCCGGCAGGTTAACCGCGCCCAGCTCACGTGCAAAAGCCCCACCTTCCCGCTCACTGGCTAATGTGTGTTGCCAACACGTGCTCACGATTCCCTAGTGGAGACGAGGCCCAGCCGGGGCTCGGCTGCGAGCTGCCCGGCCTGCAGACGGCCGACGCTGGGGCCACGGGCTGGGAAAGCAGGCCGAGAGACGGCGGGAAATCTCCCCGGGCAGTGGGAACGGCGCTAAAACGTGCACAAACCCCACGGCAGCCCCCTCTGCTGGATGCACCCGGGCGGGGCTACGGGCACGAGCCACCCCGCTGGGGCCCCCGATCGCTGGCAGCAAGAGACGCTCGCTCGGGAACTTGGCCACAAGGGTTAAAACGAGAGGAGACGGTTTCGCCGCGAATCGAGGGCCCAGGGTCTCCCCGGGCTGGCTCACCCCACACACCGGCCCCAGCTGAGACCCAGCAAACTCAGGTCACCCGGAGCAGCCAGGGATGGGAAGAGGCTAGATCCGAGCCAGCCGCCTCCCTGGCCCGATGCCCGGTCCTCCCTCCCTGGGCCACAACCGGACACCCAGCGGCCAGGCTGCGGGAGTTTGATTGACGTCATCGCACTGTTCGAATGGGGGAGCCTAGCCGAGCGCCACGGAGAAATGCCAATCGCTGTGCCGGGAGTGCCCCCTGCTGGCTGCATAGCAGCATTGACCACCAGGGCTTGCGGGTGCCTGCGGATGCCAGGGGGCAGGTGCCAACAAACTCTCCTCCCCCCCACGCACGCGTCATTCCAACCCCCCGTGCCCCCAGGCTGTGCCCCATGCAAACCTCTGAGCCACCAGGCCACTTCCCCTGCATCGCCCCCAGCCCTCAAACCAAGCCCCTGGCCAGCAGCCCCAACACCCCCACGCCACGGGTCACCAGGGAGAACAAACCAGGAGGGGAAACACGGGTATATTGACAAGACATAGCAAGATCGCAAGCACCCAGCAACAGCTGGGGTAACCCCCCCCCCCCCCCACACACACACACCCCAGGGAAGGGAGAAACCTCACGGTCCCCCCCACCTAAGCGCACACCCGCACACGCCCCCCTCTGCCCGTCGCCGAGGCTGGCAGGACGGGAGGTGTCCGAAGGCAGCAACGGGGCGTCGCGGCAAAGGAACGCGTCCAGGAGGGCTCCTGTCTGCCCCCCTCGGCCCCGCCACCCCACTTCCATCCTCCAGAGAGAGCGAACAAGGGATCCGCTGCTTGCCCCAGCCTGCGACGCGTCCCGGGCCAAGGCGGCACACGCGTCACGGCCGAGCTGGCATCCCAGCACCAATGTCCCCGCTGAGGATCCGCTCCGTCTGCAGCTGCCCCCGGTGGCCGTGTTCGGGCCCGAGGCGCGGCTCCAGGCCAGGCCCGCTTGCCCCTTGGCTAAAGACCACTGCCGGCGCCGGCCCGGGCTCAAATCTCCTCCAGGAAGTCGACGGGGAAGAGCCCCACCTTGCGGCCGGTGTAGACCTTGACGTAGCCGTTCACTTCCTCCCCCTTCTGCACCACGATCTGGGGGGAAGGAAGGAGGGTGCCCCGGAGCGGGGGCCGGTTAGACGCCGCTGGGAACCAGACACAGAGCCGGCTGCCCGTGCGGCAGTGGTGGGGCTGGGGTCTGAGATGCAGTGCCGAGCGGGAGAGACGGAGGGAGCATGGGGGCAGAGACGTAGGGCTGGGCACCTGTGCAGAGGGGGGAGGAATGGGGGCAGAGAGGCAGTGGGGACCACTGGGGAATCGAAGGGGGGAGGGATGGATCAGGGGTGCAGGATCGGGCCTCATGCAGGGTGGGGGTGCAGGGCCGGGCTCCCATGCCCTGAGCTGCTGGTGCCAGATGTGGATGGCGCATTTCTCGGCTGTGCATCAGCAGGACTGGCGGGGGGGGGGGGGGGGGGGGGGGGGGGGGGGGGGGGGGG
>NW_020664967.1:151547-159963 GCF_002925995.2 Terrapene triunguis | reverse complement strand
GGGGTGACGCCCCCCCGCGGGGAGCTGGCTCTGTGCTCACCTGATCCTTCTTCAGCGTGATTTGCCCGATCTCCTTGTTGCCCACAAAGGACCTGGTGACCTTGTGCACCCGCTCGCCCGCCCGCACCCGGATGATGAAGTTTGGGGGGAAGTAGCCAATTTTCTCGCCCATCTTCCCCTGCAAGGAGTTACACGGGGGAGGGGGGGTCACTGGGAGCAGCCCGGCCTGCAAGGACACCATCCCTCCCGCAACACGCCTGGGCTGAAACAGTGAAGCTGCGGGTCGGGACTGAGGGGTGTGGACATTGACAAAGCTGTTTGCATAGGGGAGCCCAGGGCTGGGCTAGCAGGGGCTGCGGGTCGGGAGTGAGGGGCACCGATGGGGTGGGGAGCCCAGGGCTGGGCTAGCAGGGGCTGCAGGTCGGGACTGGGAGAAGCTCTATACAGCCTCTCACCCTCGTGAGTGCTGAAGATCATCACTGGCTTTAAGCTCTAGCCCCCCAGGCGCTGCCCCCACCGTGCGCCCCGCTGCTGCCGACACCCCGGACCCTGCCCCAGCCGACTGGGGGGACCCCTCCTTACCCGCCACCACTCCTCGTTGGAGTCATCCACCACCGTGATCTTCTCCCCCGGGCTGCAAGGGAAAGGACTCGGACTAAGTGGTGCAGGGCAGGGCCTGTCCTTCTGTCTGTCTAGCCCCTGGCACCGCGGGGCCCTGGGATCTCGGACACCTGCAACCCAGCCCCGGCGAGAACGCCACAGCCCTGGTGCGGTCAGCTGGGCCGGGCAGCCTCTCCCCGGCCCCGGCTGCATTCGCTCCTCCGTGGCCTCCTGGGGCCTGCGCTGGGCCCCTGGAGATAGAGAATCAGTCCCCTGCTCGGCCCGACACCCTGTGTGACCTCGAGCGAACCCCCCGCCTATGAACCTGGGGGAGTCCCCCTTCCCTGGTGTGTCTGGAGTGAGAGCTCGGGGCAGGGTCTGTCTGTGCAGCGCCCGGCACCAGGGGGCTCTGATCTCACCGGGGGCAGGGTCTCTCTGCAGCACGCGGTGGCCCTGATCTCAGCTGCAGTTCTCCCGGCTGTAAGCAGTGCGGCCATGGCCGCTTTGGAAAGCTCCAGCTCCCGGAGTCCTGTGATTAGGGGAGCTCTCGTCTGGTGAAGGGAGGCCGTTTCTAGCCGTGGCCCGGGCAGGCATGAGGACGGGACTTGAGCGTGTGCAAATGGCTCAGGAGCTGACGGCCCAGAACGCCCCCCACCCCTGGCATTTCTTCGTCTGTCTGAAGCCAGTGGTGTTTGGAAGCCAGGCCCCCAAGTTCTGTGCCCGGGGAGGAGCCGGAGACAGACCCCGCAACCGACGCTCCCAGAAACCCCAACACGCCTCCAAGGACAATTTCATCCCTCGGGGCTAGTGCCCGGGGCGCTCGCCCCCCGAACTCACTGGAAATCCAGATCGTCCTTCTCCAGGGCTTTGAAGCGATAAAGCGCCACGAAGTAATGAGTCTGCAGGAAGCCGGGCTGGGGCTTCTTGTTCTGGGGGGGCAGGGAGAACGGGATCAGAGCCGCGGCACGAGGGGCAGGGACCATGGGCACCATCTGGCTGCCAGGCCCTGCCCTGGCTGTGCCCCACGGCCTCCTCCTAGCCCACAGCTCGGCTACAGCCCGGCACCGCCCATGGGGGAGGGGACTTGTCAGTAGGGGCGCTGTGACCGGGGCGGTGAGGGGCGCTGGGGGAGCCGGGTACAGGAGGGGGGTACCTTGTCAGAGGGCTGTGACCCCAGGTGGAGAGGGTGCAGGGGGGTACAGAAAGGGGGTACCTGGTCAGGGGGCTGTGACCCCAGGAATAGAGGTGCAGGGGCAGTGGAGTGCAGGGGAGAGTGGGGTACAGGAGGGGGTACCTTGTCAGGGGGCTGTGACCCCAGGGGGAGGGGGTGCAGAGCAGTGGAGTGCAGGGGGGTACAGAAAGGGGGTACCTGGTCAGGGGGCTGTAACCCCAGGGGGAGAGGGTGCAGGGCAGTGAGGTGCAGAGGGGTACCTTGTTGGGGGACTGTAACACCAGGGGGAGGGGGTGCAGAGCAGTGGGGTGCAGGGGGATACAGGGGGTACCTTGTCGGGGGGCTGTAACCCTAGGGGGAGAGGGTGCAGGGCTGTGGGGTGCAGGGGGATACAGGGGGGTACCTTGTCGTCGGGAGTGCTTTTCTCTGCCTTCTTGTCCCCTTCTGGGTTGCCTGGGAGCACAGGAAGGAAGAGGAGAAAGGGGGGTACAGTTTCATGTGCCAAGTTAACAGATGCCCCCCCTCCCAAGCACCCAGGGCCTGGGCAACACCCCCAAGCTCCAGCCCGCTGCGGAGACCCCAGGGCAGGTGAGGGGGTGGCAGGAAAACACCTGGGCCGGACACCCTGCCTGGCACCATGGGGCACAGAGCTGGGCCGGCCCCCGCCAGTCCCCCAGGCTCGCACCTGCCTCGAGTTTGCCCACTTCGTGCTTCCCAGGCTCCGGCTCCTCGTCCATCATGGCGGCCAAGGGCTGGCAAAGAGAAGGGGAGGCAGATTAGAGGGGGGGGCCGGGCCCCGCGGGAATGTGGGTAACAGAACAGGGGGCTGGGGTCGGGCCCCAGGGGATTGTGGGTAGCAGGGAACGGGGGACTGGGCAGGGCCCCAGGGGATTGTGGGTAGCGGGAACAGGGGGTTGGGGGTGGGCAGGGCCCCAGGGGATTGTGGGTAACAGGGCACAGGGCGCTGGGGTTGAGTGGGAGCCCGGGAACCCCGTGCTGGCATCGCCCCCTGCACCAGCAGCCCCCCACAGGCCTCGGCTTTGGGGCACTGCCTCCCCGCACCAGCGCCCACCCCGGGGACCCCCTTCCCCCGCCAGCATGGCCCCCCACGGACCCTCCCTCCAGCTCACATTCTTCTTATCGTCCTGCCCTTTCTTCCGCTCCTTGTTGGCCATGACGACGCCCGTCCGGAGGGTCTCGAACACGGGGTCGCTGCGATTGGCTGCCGCTGAGTCAGAGACACCACAGGGGGGCGGTGAGTTCCGGGGGGGGGGCAGCTGTTCCACTCATGGGGCAGGGGAGGGTCTGTGGCCCCCCACAGGGGAGGGGCTGGTACTTACAGAGCAGCTCCTTGACGCAGGCGTATTGCTGGTTGCTGTAAAGGGGGGAGCTGTACGCCCGGCGGAACCCGGGGGGCTGAGAGCGAGAGAGAGAACGGGGGCGTTACAGCTGCAGGACAGATGCCTGCACAGCCAGGATGCCTGGGTTCTAGCCCAGCTCTGGGGGGAGGGCTGGTGGTTAGAGCAGGGGGGCTGGGAGCCAGAACTCCTGGGTTCTTTCCCTGGCTGTTGGAGGAGAGGGGTCAGTGGGTGAGGGGAGGGGAGTGGAGTGGATGCTGGGAGCCAGGACTCCTGGGTTCTATCCTCAGCTCTGGAGAGGAGTGGGGTCTAGATGTTAGCTGAGGAGGGGGCTGGGAGCCAGAACTCCTGGGATCTATCCCTGGCTGTGGGGGGGGAGGGGTCGGGGGGGGGGGGGAGGGGAGTGGATGCTGGGAGCCAGGACTCCTGGGTTCTACCCCAGCTCTACCCTCTAAACCTGTGGGACCTCAGTGAGTCACTTCCCCTCCCTGTGCCTCAGTTTCCCCACTGGTGCCAGTGGGGAGCTGGCCGTGGGCAGGGGAGGGGGCCGTGCCGGACTCACGATCTTGCCGAAGCAGCGCTGCATCTCCACGTAGGACTGGCAGTGGTGGTGGATGCTGGTTTTGCAGTTCTTGCATCTCAGGCCGAATTTGTTGTTGACTGTGGGGGTGGGGGGGAGGCAAAGACGAGTCGATTAACCGTCCCAGCCACGGAACCAGCTCGGCTAGAGACCCCAGCCCCCCAGGGGTCACAGCCCAGGGAGTGGGGGCAGGGGGCTGGACGGGGACCCCCCAGCAGGGATCAGGGCTGGCACAGGGGGCAGTAGGTTTGCCCCCCACCCCGTGACTGGCTTCACAGAGCCCCTGGGAATGGATGTCTCCTTGGGGAGGGGGCGTCCGTCGGGCCCCTTCGGCCCCCATGTGCCCCACTGAGCCGGGCCGCAGGGGCCCTGTTACCGTCCCTGGGGACTGGCCACAGTGCCACAGGGGGTGGTGGGGGGGAGCTGAGTCCCAGCGTGCTGCCTCTGCGTAGGTCACTGGCCCCCCCCAGCATGGTGTGTCCCCTGCCTCTCTGGCCTAAATACCCCTCCCTCCTCCTCGCCTGTGCCCCCCAACTCCCTCCCCTCTCCCCAGCCATGCCCCCCTCCTGCGCCTAGTGCCCCCTCCCCCCTCAGTGCCCCTGCCGCAGCCATGCCCCCCTCCCCCCTTCCCCCAGGACCTCCCACCCATCCCCCCCAGGCCCCGTGCCCCCTCGGCCCAACCCCTCCCCCCAGTGCAAACCAGACCCCCCCCACTCACGGACAATCATGCGGGCGCAGACATCACAGAACTTGGGCTTTTTGAAGTACTGATCCTTGAACTTGTGGGGCTTGTCGTTGACGGGCTTCTGGGGCTCGGGGGGCGGCTCGGGCTCCTCTTCCTCCTCCTCCTCCTCCTCGTAGAAGTAGTAGAGGGGCCCCCCCGTGGGGCTGACCAGCTCCCCGTTGGGCTGCGGCTCCGCTGGCGGCTCCTCCTTGGGCCTCCGCAGAAACAGCTGCTTCAGCGCCCGGAGCTGAGGGGCGGGGAGACACTGGGCACCTCAGAGACACCGACGCCCCTCCCTGGGGGAAACTGAGGCACGGGAGGGAAATGGTGGCTTGCCCCAGGGAGTCAGTGGCAGAGCCAGGATAGAACCCAGGAGTCCTGGTCCCCAGTCCCTTGCTTGGTGCAGGAGTGTGGGCAGGGCCCCGTGGCGTTGGTGTAACAGGCTGAGCGTGCCGGACAGGGAGACCTGGGCACGGAGAGGTGGGGGGCACGCTGGCATCATGGCACGTCCCCACCAACACCCCCAACTCATGACATCCCCGGGACTGCAGGGTCCCAGCTGCTGGGACGCGGGGACCCCTGTCCCCCCGACCGGCAGCCTGGTGGGCAGGAGGGCTGGAGGCAGGATGTGCCCTGGGAAGGAGCCCCTCTAAGAGGGGCAGGGAGCACTGGTGGGGGGAACCTCTCTTCAGCCCCCCCCAAGCCCAATCCTCTGGCAGCACTTACCCTGCTCGCTGGCTTCCCCCCTGGCGCGGGCGAGGCTGGTGGCGCCAGCGCCTCCTTCTCCGTCATGCTGCAAGGGGGAGCAGAGACGTCACGGGGCTCCCCTGGCAACACCCGCTAACCCACAGCCAATTGACGGCACCGCGGGATGAGCCAACTCGGTGCCCATCTCTGCCCCACAGCAAGTGCCCGCTGGGGCCCAGCACGGTGGAGCTATGGGCAGAGTAGGCCCACGGTCCTGCCCACGGTGCCAGCTGAACGGCCTGCCTGGGGATTTACACAGCCCCAGCTGGTGTCACGGCAAGGAGAGGAGACCGCCCCAGGCCGCCCGACCGCAGGACCTACCGCTTGCCCCCTTTCTGCTGTGCTCAGCGGTGCCACACCCGCAGCTCCCCACACGTCCGGCCCAGACGCTATTTTAAGTTCCCGGCATCATACGAGCCCTGGCTCCCCCCACTTGCAGGGGTGTGTCTGCATGGTGTCTCTGTGTCTGTCGCGTGTGTGTCTCGTGTGTGTGTGTCACGTGTGTCTGTGTGTTGCACGCGTGTTACAGCAGGGACGTGTGTGTGTCTCTCTCTCGCAGGGGGTGTGTGCGCGTCTCTTGCAGGGCGTGTGTGTCGTGTGTGTGTGTCGCAGGCATGTGTGTGTGTGTGTGTTGCAGGGGTGTGTTACAGCAGGGACGTGTGTCTGTCGCAGGGTGTGTGTGTGTGGCTGTCGCAGGGTGTGTGTGTCGCAGTGGTGTGTGTGTGTGTGTGTCGCAGTGGTGTGTGTGTGTGTCGCAGTGGTGTGTGTGTGTGTGTCGCAGGCATGTGTGTGTCTGTTGCGTGCGCGTGTGTGTTGCAGGGGTGCGTTACAGCAGGGACGTGTGTCTGTTGCGGAGTGTGTGTGTGTGTGTCTGTTGCAGGGTGTGTGTGTCGCGGGGGTGTGTGTGTGTGTGTCTGTTGCGCGTGTGTGTGTCGCAGTGGTGTGTGTGTGTGTCGCAGGGGTGTGTTACAGCAGGGACGTGTGTCTGTCCCAGGGGTGGGTGTTACAGCCGGGGCAGGTCACCGCAGCAAGTAACGCGCGATAGCAGGGGCCAGGGATGCTTTGGGGGTGCTTTGCTGGCCGGCCCCCCTGCCCCAGTCCGGAAGGGAAGGGGGTGTCTGAGACGGGTGCACAGCGAGCCGGGGGGGGGGAGAGAGAGACTCACCTCTGAGTTTCGGGGTCCCTCGCAGCTGGGTAAATGCTCCCCAGAAGCAGCTCAGCGCCCCGCCTCGGTCTGGCCGGCGCCGACCCCCGGGCCTGGCTGCAAAGGGGCGCTCGCGGCCGGCCGGGGACGGAGTGACAGGGCGAGAGGGGAGCGAACAGCTGAACACCATACGGGAAGCTGACGCCGAGAAATTGGAGCCTGCACACGAGCGGGCCTGGCCGGCGGGAGCTGCTGGCTGGTTGCCTGGCGGGTCTGGGGCACCAATGGACGCGGGCACAGGTGGGCCGGGCACTTGGGCTGCAGGTGTTCGGTTCCCGCGTCCCCGCGGGATGCACCAAGCCACGGCCACCGGGGAACAGGGAGACCCAGCGGAGGAGCAAGATATTGGTGGGTGAGCCCCCCATGCAGGAGCTGCCTGAGCCCCCCCATGCAGGGCCTGAGGCTCGGTCACCGGGCTGGGACGGGGCAAGGTCACTTCTGTGTCCTTCTAGTTGGGGGGCCCTGCCCGGCCCAAAGTCAGAGCAGCCTCAGGGCTGCTCCAGCTTGTGTTCTGTTCCCCTGGGCTGCAGACAGTACCCATAATGCAGTGCACGCGGGGCATGCCCCGAGCCGCTCGGATGCCAGCTGGGGAGGCACTGGCAGGGGCAGTTCTCAGGGGGCCGTTTGCACCCCCCTTTCAAGGCCCCTTTTCCTGCCCCCCACCAGCTTCTCCCCCTTGAGCTGCCATCACAGGCCCCGTCCCCGGAGGGCTCCCACCCTGTCCCTTCCTGCAGAAACACACCACGTGGGGGGCTGTGCCCCCCTGCATGAGGCGAACGCCCCGTGTCCTCTGCAGCAGGCTCCAGGCCCCATGGCCAGGCCTTCGCCCGACTCCGCCCACTCGGGGGGACCAGGAGCCATTGGCTGAAGGCCCCAGGCAGGGAGGCTCCCGGGGAGGTTGTGGCATCCCCAGCGTTGGAGTTTTTGGGGGGCAGGTTGGACAAACCCCTGGCCAGGCTGCTCCAGGGTTATTGGGTCCTGCCTCCGCACTGGGGGCTGGGCTCGGTGACCTCCCCGGGGCCCCTTCCAGCCCCCCATTGCTGGGATCTGGGCACAGAAGCTGGCCCAGGACCCCCCTTGACCCCCCGTGCGCATGGCCCCTCCCAGGGACACCCCCCTCCTGCTCATGGTGCCCCCGATGGCACAGCCCAGGCTGGTATGAGAATCCCCCACCTGCCGGCTCTTACCTCTCGGCTGCTGCGTTCTGCCCGTGGCCGCGGGGACTGGCCCGACCCCCGGGAGGCTGGAGCGCTGCAGGCTGACGCTGGACCCGGGCCTCGCTCCTCTCCCATGGCGAGCGTCGCCGGGCCGGGCCGGTAGCAGCAGCCCATGGGCCACGAGGCTTGGCCAGGTTCCCGCACCGCTGGGGTGCAGGGCCCGGGATCAGGCCCCCCCCCGAGGGGCACGGCTCAGTGCCACCAGGCTGATGCTGCGGGCAGGGGCTCTGCTCCGTTGGTGCCAGTTCCTGGAGGCTCCAGTTTGGGCAGGGATGTGGCCCTGCCTGCCCCGGCTATGGGGCTCAGTGGGGAGCCCTCCCTCCCTTTGATCCTCTCCGGGGCCACCAGACTGCCCCCTGCTGCCTGGGAACGGGCTGGAGGGGGGCAGCGAAGAGCTGGGGGGGGCTGGCCCCTGCCTCAGGGACCCTCATTGCCCGTCCCAATTGTGTGTGTGTGGGGGGGGAGTTCGGCCCTACCCTACTAGGCATCTAGGCCTGCTCCCTAGCCCTGCTGCTGAGTGGGGGGGTGGGGAGGGGCACATCCCACTGTGAGCACCCCTCCCCCGCTGGTGCCACCCCAGGAGGGGTCAAGAGAGGAAGTTCCTGGAGGGGTACCGTGGGGGGAGGAAGAGGGGACGAAGCAGGGGGGAGCGGGGGGCGGAGAGAAGAGGCGGCGCTCCCTGAGGAGGGAGGCGGGTAGAGGGACAGCTGGAGGGGGAGAGGAGAAGAGGTGGCGGTCCCTGAGGGGGGAGAAGGGGGCAGCGGGGGGGCACTCCCTGAGGGGGAGGGGGAAGAGGGGCAGCGGGGGGGGGGGGA
>NW_020664967.1:151196-151447 GCF_002925995.2 Terrapene triunguis | reverse complement strand
GGGGGGGGGGGGGGGGGGGGGGGGGGGGGGGGGGGGAAGGGGGGGCGGTCCCAGAGACACGGGGGCCGCGTCTCGCGTTAACCCCTCGCGCTGGGCACAGAAACCGGAAGCAGTTTTAAAGTGACGGACGATTTTTTTTATATTTAAAAACAAAACCAACCCCCCCGCCCCCCCGGATTAAATAGACTGTACAGTGACCAGACCCAGCCAACACCTGCATGTGCAACTGAACGCGGCGCCCGCCGCGGCAC
>NW_020664967.1:146096-151096 GCF_002925995.2 Terrapene triunguis | reverse complement strand
GGGGGGGCCCTACTGGGAGCTGGCCCGCTCCAGCACCCGCAGGTCGTAGCTCTTCCGGGCCCCGCGCAGCCGGAAGCGGCTGAGCGAGTTGTTGAGGCGCAGCGAGGCGTTCTGGGCGGCCAGCGGGCTGGGGAACACGGCCACCACGGTGTATAAGGCAGCGAGGTCCGGGTGCCGGCCGTTCTCCGCCGGCCCGTGGTTGTCGCCTGCGCCGCCCCCGGCCCCGCGCCGCCCCTGAGTCTCCTTCAGCCACTGGATTTTGGCCCCGGCCATGGCGAGCTGGGTGAAGAGCTTGTCGGCCTCCGTGCGCGTGATGCCCTCGGGCAGGTCCGTCACCTCCAGCACCCGGCCCAGCACTGCGAGGAGACAAGGCCAGGTCAGCGGCTGGGAACCAGCCACAGGGGGCTGGGAGCCAGGACTCCTGGGTTCTCTCCCCGGCTTTGGGAGGGGAGTAGGGTCTAGAGGTTAGCACAGGGGGCTGGGAGCCAGGACTCCTGGGTTCTGTCCCTGGCTTTGGGAGGGGAGTAGGGTCTACAAGTTAGAGCAGAGGGAGGGGGCAGCCAGGACTCCTGGGTTCTATCCCCAGCTCTGGGAGGGAGGGTCTAGAGGTTAGCGTGGGGGGCTGGGAGCCAGGATGCCTGGGTTCTCTGGGAGGGGAGCGGTCCCTGCTTGAATCCCAGAGGTGGGAGCTGGGAAGTCCCTGCAGTTCATGCCCCAGGGCACCCCCTTTCTCCCTGCGGCGGGTGGGGCAATGCACGGTCCCATGCAGCCCTGCAGAGCCTGTTTGCCTCCCCTCGCTCAGCCCACGGGGACCCCTGGCGCAGGAAGCTGTCACTTCGGCGCGAATGTTCCACCCTGGAGCCAGACTTGGGGACGCGGGTGGGGAGGGCTGAGGGGGGCCGAGTGCTCAGGACTCCTTGGGGGGCGCCTGGCTTTAGCACGGGGGCCTTTCCGGGCAGCAGGGCCAGTCCCAGACTCTGGGGGAGGACAGGGGCAGCCGATGTCCAGGGGCCCTGGTTAATTTCTGACCTGGCCCAGAACTGAACCGCATCCACCTGTGCCAGCCCCAAGCGGGGGGCAGAGCTGGGTGGTGCCCTGGCCGCGCCTGCAGGCCGAGCTGCCCATGCGCTTCAGCTGTCAGGGCACAGAGTGTGTCGCGGCCGCGGCTCGGGCTCCGGGAGCCAGGCGGGGGTGAGCGGCAGGTCCCGGCAGACCGAATTCTGTGCTAATATTAAACCAGCGTGTAACAGATCCCCCGGCCCCTCCCTGCTCTATTTCCACTGCCCGAGGGGGCTCACTTTAACACGCCTGCTAGGCACTGCTGCAGCTGTTTAACCGGGGAGGGGAGGGGAGGGGGGATTTTAAGCCTCCCCTGAGCCCCATGGAAGGACATTGCCTTGCAGCCTGTCCCCAATTAGCAAGTGCTGATTGTGCTCCCCTGGGGGGGCGGCTGAGCGCCCTCTGCCGGGGCGTTTGGAGAGAACCATCAAACCACTGAGCAGCTTCAGCTGGGGGATCTCAAAGCACTTCACAAACGCGAACTAACCCTCCCAGCCCGAGGGCAGCGTCACCCCGCTGTTATCGAGGTGGGGAAACAGGCAGAGATCTCCCAGCGAGTCGGCCACAGGAACAGCCCACAAGTCTGGACACCAAGCTCTGCTCTAACCACTAGACTCCCCTGCTCTCCCCGAGCTGGGAACAGAACCCAGGAGTCCTGGCTCCCAGCCCCCCCTCACAGCGCAGCGTGTGCGTCTCCTCCAGCAGCTGGGCCTGTGGGGGGCAGAGAGGGGCAGTGGGGGAGGCCCGGTGCCCTCTCTGCTGCCAGCGCGCACACTCTCCAAGGGGGCTTGCGGGCAGCACTTCCGAGGACCAGGGGTCTCTCCTCTCTAGTCCCCCGCGGGTCCCGTCCAGGATCCGTCCCTGCTGCCCAGTGACAAGGGCTCAAACTGCGCCCTCGGCAGGTGACTGGCGAGGGAGGCACCCGGGAGGCTGGGCTGGCCAGGGTGTTTGCCAGGCGCGGGTGGGCGTGAGCAGCCCCCGAGGTCACTTGCCTACGTCGCTTGTGCCGAGGTCGGTGGACGCTGACTTGAGGGCCTGTCTCTTGCCCCGGTTTCCGTGTTTCATCCCTGTCTGGCCCTGGAAGAATGAAAACAGAGTCACCCGGAGAAGCCGCCAGTCCCGCAGAGCGGCTGGGAGCCCCTTGGCCAGCGTGCCCGCCCGCCCAGAGCGCAAGGGTTAGCCCAGCCCCCGGTGCAGCCGAGCTCAGGGCGCCCAGGTGCCTGGGACAGGCAAGGGCCGTTTCCAGCCTGCACTCCGTCTCCATCTCGGTGCTGACGTCCGGCTTGGGCGAGGCTGGGGGCAGAGTGACGTTTACATGGGAACTGCTGTCAGCATCCTCAGAGACGGGCTGCGGGCACTGGGCTAGGGCCCCGATCCTGCAGCGTGTGGCGCGTCCCGGTGGAGCCCGAGCGTCCCTTGGCACTGGTCAGGGCCTCGGTCTGCAAAGGACCACGCTCCAGGGGGTGCTGGCTCTTTGGGACTCACTCGCCTGGCCTGAGGGAGGGGAAACAGGGGCTCACCCCCCACATTTTGCTTCTTTCTGAGGGACAAAGGTGGCTGGGACCCCAGTGGCTGGAGTCTGAGGGGGGGGGGGGTGTTGGGCTTTTTCACAGGTAGGTGGGAAATTCTGCAGTTTCAAAGCTTGTTCCTTTTCCAAATCCAAATGCCAGATGCTTCCGAGATTGAACAGAACAGGACAATTACTGAGTGATCCATCCCCTGGCGTCCAGTCCCAGCTTCTGGCCGTCAGAGGCTTGGGGGGACAGAGCCTGGGCTTCCATCCCTGACCATCTTGGCTAACAGCTGCTGATGGACCTGTCCGCCACGAACTTTGAACCCACATATACTCTTGGCCTTCACAACGTCCTCTGGCAATGAGTTCCACAGGTTAACTGTGTGTGGTGTGCGGACTTTTTCCATGTTTTGAGTTTGACAAAACCAGCGTTTTTTGTGGAAAAACCACAGGCAATGACAAACATCTCCTGTTTTCCACCTTGGGACTCAGGTCTGGCTTCCCCTGTCCAATTCTGGCTACAGCATTGGCGAAGCCAGGCCAGCGAGCCCCGGCACTGAGGGTGGGCTAGTGCCGCAGACAGACCCATAGGGATTGTATTAAAGCGCTGAGGGAGCAGCTTCCTCTTTGGGAGCCCCCCCAATCTCTGCGTCCCCCAAAGAGCCCTCGAATCCGAACAGGAAAGACCATTCATGAGCCCCCCCCACTCCTCCAGATCTCCAGCCCTGGCAATGGCAACGCTGCCATGCGAAGTCGGGGGCCAGGAGGAACACTGGTGGTGGTGGGGGGGCCCCAGTCTGCCTCTGGGCTGGCGGCCGCAGTCCCCCTACCTGGTGTGCGCTGTAGTTGGACTGGCTGGGCAGCAGAGGAGGAGGGCAGATGGAGAGATTGTACTGCAGTGGCTGGCCCAGTAGAGAGTAGCGCCCGTCGCCTGGAAAGCAGAAGCAGAGGTTTGGGGGTGCTGGGGCGGGGGGCTGCAGCGCTGCGGAACTCCACAGGAGACGGTCCTGCCAGGGACGTGCACGTCTGCTCTGCCGCAGTCGTGCCCGTGAGCAGAGGTGGGGGCAGCACGGGGGCGAGGCCTCCTCTCTGGGCACCGGTCTCACTGGCCCAGGCTGGAGAGGTGGGGAGGACGTGGCAGTGGAGGCAACCCACGCTATGGAAATAACCCATCTGGTGGGTCCTGTAACAGCTGGCCAGCAAGCCCTGCCCCGTGGGGCGCCAGGCCCTGCCCCCTGCAACAGCTGACTCCGCCCCATGGGGAGCCAGGCTCCGCCCCTGCAACTGGTGGCCCTGCCCTGTGGGGAGCCAGGCTCCACCCCCTGCAACAGCTGGCCCCGCCCTGTGGGGAGCCAGGCCCCGCCCCCTGCAACAGCTGGCCCCGCCCTGTGGGGAGCCAGGCTCCGCCCCCTGCAACAGCTGGCCCCGCCCTGTGGGGAGCCAGCCTCCGCCCCCTGGAGCGCCAGGCTCTACCCAGTGACGGCTCTGCAGGTTCGAAGGCTGCCTCGGCAAGTCAGGGTTCACTCTCTGGCCACTGGCGCCTCCCCAGGGGACTGGGCCAAGGGCCCACTGTCCGGATGCAAACTCCCACAATGCACCCTGTCAATCCCACCCCATGCCTTGGGCCCGGGCCCAGGCCCCTCGAGCTCTGAGCTTGGCCAGTTTCACTGCAGAGGCTTTTTGGTTCAAACGCTCCCCGCAGCCCGTCTCACCTTGTGCTGGGCCCACGGGCCGGGGGAACTGCGTGAGGACCGGAAGCGGGCTGAGCCCTGTGCAGACGCTGTTGAGGTTGGTCACGGGAGATGGCGTCGGGGACTGAGTGGGGGACGTGATGGGGCTGGTTAGCTGGGTGCTGGCCTGGAGACGGGGGAAAGGGTTAGACGCACGGATCGGGCCCCGAGCCCCCTAACCCCACCCCAAGGGGACGTGCTGAGCTGGCTCTCTGCAAGGGGCTGAATCCAACCCCCAGCCCCCCCGGCATTGGGCTAGTGCCTGGGGCCCCCCCGCCCTGTACCTGGGCGCTGGTGTCTGGGTTGTACAGCTCCCCCGGCTTCTGCCCCCGCTGGTCGAGGCCATAGTATTTACAGTGGCTCCATTGCACCACGGGAGGGTTCTGCGGGGGCTGGGGGCCGCTGGGCACGTTCAGCTGCATCACGACCACGCCGGGCCCCGACGGAGACACCCCTGCCAAGAGGAGACGGCGGCTGGGACGGGAGCTCCCAGGCTCACAACCTGGGACTGGCACCCCCTGCCCCAAGCCAGGCGAGGGGCGCTCACATCAGAGCAGCTCCCCTGGCTACAGAAACCTCCACCTGGTGCAGGGGCTTTCCGGGGGGACCGTGCTGGGCACTGCACCCCATCCCCATGCCTGGCACTGCACCCCAATCCTTCCCTGTGCCTGGCGCTGCACCTCCGTGCCTGGCACTGC
>NW_020664967.1:144801-146086 GCF_002925995.2 Terrapene triunguis | reverse complement strand
GCCTGGCACTGCACCCCAATCCTTCCCTGTGCCTGGCACTGCACCTCATCCCCCTGGTGCCTGGCACTGTACCCCTGTGACTGGCTTTGCACTCCAATCCTCTCCCCATGCTTAGCAATGCACCCCCATGCTCCCCTGCATCTGGCACAGCACCCCTATTCCTCCACTCTCCATGCCTGGCACTGCACCCCCAGCACCCCCGCTGTGCCCGCCCGCAGTGAAAACCAGGAGCTCCCGGGGCCCCAGCCTGCACTTGGGTGACTCCACAGGGCGGGCGGCTCCAGGGAGCGTTCCTTGCCTGACCCAGACCATGCCAGGCTCTCCTGAGAGTAAAGCAGTGCCCTGGCCCGGCCACCAACGGCTCAGCTCCCCTGGGCTGGCTGGGGCAGCTCCGTCCCCCCGACCTCCTCTCTTCCCCCAGCCCCAGCTGTGCTCCTCAGGCGAGGCAGTGCAGCCTAGTAGGGCTAGCGCCACCTGGAACCTGCCTCCAGCCCAGCCGGGCTCTGGGCTCCCGGGGTCGGGAGCTGCAGCTGCCCTGCCCTGGGAGCGGCTCACGGGCTCTCTGAGGCCTGGCCCGGCCGGCTAACGACTCCGGGGGTTGTGCTGCGCTGGGACGGGACCGGGGCAGAGCCGGGTGGGGCCGTGTTTGCCCCCTCGGTGCTGGTAGGAGGATGAGGGAAATTGACCAGTGCTAAATCCTGCTCCAGCCGCCGGGGGGAGGGGGGGGGCAGCTCGAGAAAGGCGGCCATAGCTGGGCTGGCCTCGGCCTGGCTGCGCCCCCCCACCCCCCAGCCAGCTGGAGAGGGGAAGGGTGACATCACAGGCCAGGCAGCTGCTGCAGGGGCACTCCTGTCCTAGCTGATCCGTCCCGGCCGCCGGCTCGCAATGCCAGGCAGCCCCAGGGGTGTGGCTAACGCCGGTCGAGAGGTGTTGGTGTGAAAACCCCGGCACCCTCCCCCAGGGAGCCTAGAGACGCACTCCCTCCTCGTACCTCCCGCGTGCCCGCCTGGCACCTCCCCCAGCACCTGCCCCTCCTGCATGGCCTGCTGCCCCCCAGATGTGCACCAGGGGCCCAGTTCAACATCCCCAGCAGAAACCCAATGGAGCCTGTGGGATTGCTGCCCCCCACCCCCACCGCTCTGCCCTCTCCCCAGCCACAAGGCTTTACACACCCCACAACATACTTCATCCCATTTCACTGACAGGCTCCTTGTGAGTCACACAGCACGTGTGGTAGCCAAGGTGAGAACCAAGTCCCCCCTCTAACCACTAGCTCCCACACCCC
>NW_020664967.1:143268-144791 GCF_002925995.2 Terrapene triunguis | reverse complement strand
CCCCCAGAGCTGGGGATAGAACCCAGGAGTCCTGGCTCCCAGCCCCCTGGCTGTCACCACAATTTTAAAAGCTTGATTCCAGACAACTCAAGGCTTTCGAGGCCCAGAGCCTGCTGCAATACCCGATGCTCCCAGCAGATGGTACGCGAGGACCAGCCAACGCAAGGCCGGGAAGAGCCCGGTTGGCCCTGGCTGAAAGGCCTGGCTAGCCCATGGGCGGGGGCCACTGGCCTCGGACAGCGCAGCATGGCCCCCGGGCACCACTCCCAGCCACCGCGGGGGAGGTGCAGAGCTGGGCTGTGCAAGCGGAGCAGACCCCCCCAGGGGCCTCGTTCTCCAGGCAAATGCTCTGTCCATCCCAGAGCGTCCGAACACTGAGCCGCCTCCGTCTCTCCCTCGATTTCCCTACACAGCCCTGGTGTGGGGCAGCCTGGCTGCCCAGCGTCTCCGCTGGCTGCCCCACACCAGGCTCTGCCTGGCCCCAGCCCGGCCTTGGCATGTCTGCTGATGACCGCGGGGGGTGTGGAACTGGGCTGAGACCCACCCGACTCAGTTCACAGAAGCCACCAACCGCTTCCGTTGGCCTGGGTCGGGGGGGGGAGGGGGACTCAGCTGTGCCTTACCAACCCCCCCAGAGAGCCAGCCCCTCCTGGGCTACGATGCCAAGGTACTTCCCAGCGCCCAGCAGGGGGAGGGTGAGCCCGGGAACGGGCGGTCTCTCCTTACCCGAATACTGCTGCTGCATCTGTGGCGGGCTGCAGGGTGAGGGAGACTGGGGCATCTGATACTGCTCGGAGCCGGGAGGCTGCAGGTACCCGACCGAGGGGCTGCCGGAGGGGAGGAGAGAGCTGCGGTGAGGCGTCAGAGATGCATTTCCCCAGACCCCGCCTTTGAGAGGCAGCTTCTCCCCAACACGGGCTGGGCGACTGCACCCGTTTGTGCTGAGGCCACCTCCCCGCACTGCAGACGCACGGGGACTCGGGGCAGCCCTCCCTGGGCTGGCTCCTGTCTCACAGGACCGCTGCCGAGAGGCCAAACGCAGCCCCCTAAGTGCGCCTCGGTCACTCCCCACTGCCCCCCCGCGTGCAGAGTGTGCTGAGCTGCCCCCGCAGGCACCGTGGCCCCTCGCTCTCCGAGCAGAGGCGGGCCGGAGACGCCGCTGCCCTTACCTGGTGCCGTTCTGCTGAGCCGTGGGGATGACGCTGTAATAGACGGGCATCCCGCCGGACTGCAGCCCTCCCTGAACCGACTGGCTGGCGGACACCAGCACCGGCTGCTGGAACGGCTGCTGGACCACCCCCTGCGACTCGCTAGCCACCGGGACCTGCGCCGAGAAGGGGAGGGGAGCCATGGGGAGCGGCACTGGAGGAGGTGGCGCTCCCACCTGGGGCGTGACCAGAAGCAAAGGAGGAACGCAAGAGAGTCCACACCAGGCTGGGGGCAGCCTCGCTAGGGAAGGGGTGGAAGGCCCATTGCTGGGGACGTGCGGACGGAGAGCCCAGGGCATTCTGGTCTGGGACTGG
>NW_020664967.1:128245-138268 GCF_002925995.2 Terrapene triunguis | reverse complement strand
CCTTACCAGGCTGTTGTGAAGGCTGCGTGAGCTGCTGATTGCGCTGGGGGCTGTAGGCCACCGGGTGACTGAGAGGTCTGTATTGCTGGCTGGAGTTTGGATACTGCCCGGGCGGGTAGTAGGAAACCTGAATCTAACAGAACAGAGAAAGGCTGTGGATAAATCGAGCCGCTCCGAGTAATGGGTGAGAAAATGGAGCCCCCGGCCAGCCCCCACAGGACTCACGCTGGGGCTGCTGCTAGAGAGGAACAAGCCCCCACCCTGCGAGCTCACAAAGCTGCCCCCACAGGGCCGAGAACCAGTCAGGGCTGCAGCCTGCCGCGTGTGATGGGCATGGGGGGGAAGCGGGGAGGGGCTTTGGATTCACACCAGCACAGCAGGGGATACGGTTAGTTGGTCTCTTGCTGCTGCTCACACAGCAGCCCAGGTTTGGGAGGTCCCAACTCCCACCCACGCCAGGCCCCAATGGCACTTTGGAACCCTACCGACGTGGGGACAAGCTGCAGGACCGGGGCCTTACGTGCTTTCTTTATAGATCCCTAGAGCTTACGGCTAGACGAGCCCATTAGAGCAGCGGTGTATAGATCACAGGCCAGCACGTCACCCAGTGACCCTGTGCAACGTGTTCGACTAAAGCATCTTCCAGCCAAGCTGGATGTGAAACCATCCAGAAGGGGAAACCCGACCGCTCCCCTTGGACGTCGCTTCCAAGAGTGCTGAACAGTGGGGCCTTTCTGCCAACCGGAACGAGGCTGGTTCCACTTTCCAGCCGCCGGTTCGTGTTCCACCTTCCTCTGCTAGGTTCAAGAGCCCAGGAGTACCTGGGATTTTCTCTGACCTGGACAC
This sequence comes from Terrapene triunguis, assembly GCF_002925995.2. Classification (NCBI taxonomy): domain Eukaryota; kingdom Metazoa; phylum Chordata; order Testudines; family Emydidae; genus Terrapene; species Terrapene triunguis. Next base: position 137,422 of record NW_020664967.1, on the reverse strand, counting down.
GGGGATCCCGCCACCGCCCCCCCTCAGATTGCAGCCATCTCTGGGGGTGATACACTGCACAACACCACGCTGGGCAAGAGCGTAGGACAGGAAGTGAAGGAGAATCCCCTTCCCAATGGACGCTGACCAGTGTCTTTTCTTATGCTCCACCCCAACGTCTCTCGTCTTTCATGGGCTAGTCCCACCTCCTGATAACAGAGGCTCTGGGACTTTCCTGAAAGAATTCCTGGTTGAACTACAGCTGTTCTGGTAGACAAACCACCCATGGCTCTTGATTTAAAACCGCCAGTGCCAGAGAACCCACCACAGCCCTCGGCAAGTTGTTCCGATGGTTCATTCCCATCACTGGTCAAAATGTCCTATTTCCAGTCTGAATGTGCCAGGATTCAGCTTCCAGCTGTTGGGTCACGTTAGAACTAGATACAAGAGCCTGTCACCAAAACTTTTGTAGCCCATGCAAGCACCCGTAGACCTCTCTTTAGGGCTTGGCCTATTCTCGAAAGCTCGACTGGTTATGGTGCAGTTAGAATTCGCCGGCAGACACTTATTTGGGAGTAAAAGCGGGGGTTTCCGGTTTAGCTTAACCCCCTTCCCAAGGGACATGAACTAAACCCAGAAAAGGCCCCTCACATACCGGAGTAAGGCTGGGTCTATGATATCCCGGCAAAGCACCCCAAGTGTGGACACAGCGGATAGCTTATTCCAGCCCCGGGAGTGAAATTAGCTCTACTGGCAAAAGCGCGGTTTTGCTGGCATAACTGGGTCAGCGCTGGGGCTTTGCTGGCAAAGAGCTCACCCCAGCCCCGAACAACGGCTGTGCCAGCAGAGGTCTGTAGTGCAGACCTGGCCCGAGAACGTCCCCCTGGGAGACGATAGGAGGTCCCATTCAGACTGTGATTCCTACTGGTCTAGCCTTCCCGTGCAGACCCCAAGACAGCGAGCGCTGTGGGGCAGGGACCGTCTCTTTCTGGGGTGTCTGCAGCGCTGATCAGTGACTCAGGCCCGCCTGTGTCACTGCAATACCCCTGGTAGCCAGCGCAAAGGGTGCAGGCTGAGTCCCAACGTGGACTAGACGCTCCGTTCCCAGGGGGTGCCCCCCCCTTCACCCCAACACTTGGCGCTTGCCTCGCCCCAGGCCACGCACACGGTCCCAGCCCCTGCTCCTTACTTGCTGGGGAGGCTGCAGGTAGCCCTGGGGCTGCAGGACTTGCTGAGCGGGGGCCGTGTGTCCCGAGGTGGAGTAGCTGGAGGCAGGGATGGGCTGTCCCGGGGACGCCATGATGAATCCCGTCTGCTGAGGATGCTGGGAGATGAGGGGCGGCTGGAACATGGCCGAGGACGGGTCCGGAGCTTCTGTGGAGCCCTGACGGCTGAGGCTGATCTGCCCAAAGGGGGAGCTGAGCTCTTCGGCCTGCAGGCGGAGGGAGAAAGAGAACAGAGCATGGGCAACGGTGTCTCTGGGTCATGCCAACAGCGAGGACGAGAAGCTTCTCCCCCCCTCCTCCCCGAGCTGCCTCGGGAGAAGCCCGGAGTCGTGAGCATGGCGCTTGGGCAGATCACGTCTGCCCGGCCAGGAAACAGCCTTCGGGGCTGGAAGCAAGGAGCCGGGGGGGCTGTGTCAGGGGTTGGGAGGATGGAGTCACTAAATAAAGGGTAACGTGGTTCCCCCCGTGCTGGGCCAGCCAGCCTTTCCCCCCGGTTCTTACGGCCTCGGGGCCTGCCCTAAAGTTCAGACCCCTCCCCACATTTTGCCCTGGCCGTCCCAGCCCGCTCCAGGCGAACGCAGCGCACTGCAGAGCCAAAGGGCAGCTGGTCGCAGCCTGCAACGCTGCATCCAGAACCGGTCCCAGCTGAGCACCTGCAAAGACCAACAGGGACAGGACCAGAGCGAGTGGACGGAGGCGACCGGGCACGGGTCCGATGCTGCTTGTGCAGTCAGTCAGTAGCTTAATAGGCAGCACCCGCTGGCTGCTTTGGGAATCCAGACATCAGGCGTTTGCAAAATGACCCCCAAATGCTGGTGCAGCCCCTCCGTCCTCTTTCCCTTGCTGTCAGCTCGAGCGCCATCTGCTCACCGCTGCGTAAGGGAGTGTGTCCACCCCCCCAGCACGCCCTGCGAGACAGCTCCAGGGGATGAATGGGCCACAGCACAACCACCGAAGGCCGGGGGTCCTGGGGCCAAAGCACCGGGCGATGGGACGGGGGTGAGCATGCTCAGTCTGGCGCCGGCTGGGAGTCCACACCTGCTTCTCAAGGCACGTTTAACACAAGCCACCGGGGCTACTGCCTGCAACCCCACCCCTCCGCCCGCCTGCCCTGGCGCTAGCCCCCTCCCGGAGAGTCGGGCCCTACAGAACAGCCCAGGTTAGCAAAGCTCGCACAACACAGACACGGCACACACGGGACAGACACGGGTTATACCATGTTGTACTGCTGGGGCGGAGACACGGGCAGGAGGACCTGGGGACAGGAGCTGGCAGAGTACTGAACAGGCTGCAGAGCTGGGACCGGCTGAGACCAGCGGAGAAGGGGAGAGAAGAGAGAGGTGGGGGGGCATGGGGGAGGGAGAGAAAGAAGGAAGGGCAAGGTTAGTCATCCGAGCTCATTCCAGACACACAGAGGCGCGCGCCGAGGAGGCGAACGGGGCTGCAGAAAGCTATGGTTTTTCATATCACCGTGAAAAAGAAATGGATGCTCTGGGGAAGCCTATCTCTGTGGGGGGCTGGAATGGGGGGAAGAGGAACGGGGGTGGGGGCAGCTCTCACCCCCTCACACAAACCACGACGCTTTCTGCTCCTTCAGAAGCTCCACCCCCATGCAGGCACCATTGCTGGGCGCAGAGGGACAGAGATCCTGCACTCCTCTCATGCCACCCCTGGGGTTCCCCCCCGCTGCCCCCCACCCCCATTTCAGCCACGGTGCCTTTCAGGGACTGTTCAGCCGCCCGACGGCTCTTGGACTTGGGCAGATTTTTCTCATCACTGACCACACTGTAGTTTAACGCTGCTAACCCCACGTGACCCAACCTGCCATGAGATCAGCTACAAACCCATGAGAATTCAACCCCGGGGAAGTGCCGGGTTCTTCCCAGTCACCTCCTGGTTCCAAGCTTTTCAGGGCCAAGATTCTCCTGTAATCACAGGACTCCGGGAGCTGAGGCTTTAGCCGAGACATGCGATGACAAGGCAAGACTTGGCCACACTGCACCTCCAAAGCCTTTGCCAACACGCTGTGGCTCACGCCCAAACTCCCACCAAATCTCAGACAAAGCAATGGGGAAATCAAACACCGCTGGTGGGAACAGCCCCGTACTGGCCATTTTGGGAGGGGTGTGTGTGAGAAGCAAGGCTCCCCCCAGCTTTTGGGGCAGCTGGAGCAGTTCAGCACCCCAAGGCCCCTGCCATTCCAAGCCACATCTGCTGCCTTCCATTCAGTTGTGCCATGGAGCTCGGACAGCTCTGAACCCCAGCCTGGCACCACGCCACCCCTGGTGAGTTACAGCTGCCTGGGGGCGTGAGGGGTGTGTGTGGAAGCGGTGGGTGAAGTTGCCCTGCTTGGCCTCTGCGGTTCTGCTGAGCTGCTTTCTCAAGCGATTCCCGCTGGGGGCTAACACCCACCCCCCAACCCGCAGACAGACTCTCCCGGCAAGCCTTGGATCAGCGCCGACTCCTCCTGGATAAGGGCGAGGTCGGGCGGGGAGCCAGCCACGCACCACGCAGACAGTCTCCAGCCTTGTCTACACCGAGGGGTTTCATTCGCACTGAGTTCTGGCAGGCGAACCGTCCGGAGGAGGCACTAACTGCGTACACACCGTCAACTGTTTTCTGATTCAATCCGGATCAGCTGGTCTACATGGCTAGGACTCAGGGTGGAGTAAGCGCACGGCATTCTGGGTGGGTATCCCACTGTGCTTTGCTTCGTTGCTGAGCTCTGTGCATTGTGGGATACGTAGCGGCAGTCAGGCGGAAGGGACTGGAGCTCTGGGGTGAAGGCAAACGGCTGCCGGGCGTGTTATACCGGGGCCCAGAAACAGGCACTGGCCTGGGCCTCTTGTCACAGCGCCCAGCAGCGCATGTTGTGCTCAGCACCCCGGTTCTTCGCCTCACAGACTCTAAGGTCGGAAGGGACCATCCTGATCAGCTAGTCCGGCCTCCTTCACGTTGCAGGCCACAGAACCTCACCCACCCACTCCTGTAATAGCCCCTAGCCTCCGGCTGAGACATTCACTCCTCAGAGATCATGGTACAGACACTCCACCATTGACACTAGTTTAAACCTGCAAGTGACCCCGTGCCCCACGCGGCAGGGGAAGGCGAAACCCCCCAAGGGTCTCTGTCAACCTGACCCGGGGGAAAAGTCCTTCCCGACCCCAAATACGACGACCAATTAGACCCTGAGCATGTGGGCAAGACCCACCAGCCAGACACCTGGGAAAGACTTCTCTGGAGTAACTCAGAGCCGCCCCCAGCTAGTGTCCTGTCTCTGGTCGTTGGAGATAGTTGCTGCTAGCAGTCGCAGAGCGGCTACGTGCCATTGTAGGCCGTCCCATCACACCACCCCCTCCATAGACTAACCAAGCTGAGTCTCGAAGCCAGTTAGGGTTTCTGACCCCACTGCTCCAGAGCGTCACTCCGCTGACGGTTCGAAACCTTCCCCTAGTTTCGAGCCTACATTTGTTGGTGGCCAGTTTCTATCCGTTTGTTCTGGTCTTACAAGCAGCTTCTGGCTCGTGCCCTCCTGCCGCTCCCCAGCGCGAGTTCCGCTGTTTACCAACCCGCCGAGGGGCAGAGGCGCCTCGGCGATCTAGGGCTGGGGGCGGGGCTGTACTAGAGCTGCGCCCACCTCCACATGGAAGACGAGGAGTCTCGAATGAATGAGACGTGGCTGGCCAACCCTGGTGTTCACAGGACCTGCCACCAGTCTCACTGCTTGGGAGGAGGGTGACCAGACAGCAAGTGTGAAAAATCAGGACGGGGGTGTCCCCAAAGGCTGGCGGTGACACATTTTAGCTTGCTGCTGTGGCTGCAGGGAATCGGAGCAGACTCCCTGGGCTGGCACGGTGAGGGAGGAGCACGGAGGTTACTGCGGAGGGCCCCATCCTGGTTTTTAGCTGGGTGGAAAGGCAAACGTGGAGCTTCCCACACTCCCCTGCAACAAAACCTTGGTCCCAAGAGAGGTTACAATTCCCACGCGACTGCCTGCCGCTGGGCAGACACCGCAGCACCAGTCCCCCGGGGGAGCTGTCCCAGCACAGACAAGGTGTCACTTTGCCTATGTCCGGCCATTCCCTGGAGGTAGGTTCCTGAGTAGATCCACACACCGGGGGCACCCTGAGTCCAGGGTGTGGCACTGAAACCATTCTGGTAAGCCCCGGACGATCACGCACACAGCAGGGAAGTGGCTGGGGAGCCATGGACCTGAGCAGGACACTGTCCCCTCGCTCTTTTGGGGAACCTGCTATGGGGAGGGCAGGAAAGGGGACACTGAGCAGACTCCCTCCGTAGAGAAACACAGCTTTGGAAGCGATCCACAGAGAACTCAGAATGGAGCGGAGATCGGCAAGTGGGAGCGAAAGCCGGCACCGTATGCAGGCAGCAATGCAGCACTCCCCTGCCAGCGGCTGGGACCGGCTACCACCACCGCCACCGACCCTCACCTCATCATTTAGGGGTGGTGGGTGGCCAACGAACTACAGCGAAAGACAGCCGCGGAGACATGGTTCCCGCAGACTCCGAGAACAGAGCCGCGACAGGAGGAACATCAAAAGCGGGTGCTTTCTAATGGGCGTGGGTCCACATCCGACCCTCCTGGCTGGTGGAGCATCCCGTGGGCAAGAATGATAGGGAGATGAACCTGGGCCTTTTAAAACGCGGGAGACCAAACTCTACCCCCAGGCCTCAATCCCAGGCCTCCTGCTCCCTCTGACTGCAGCTGGGAGACAAAGCTAACCGGCTGCAGGATCGCAGGGCGGGAGAATTCAGACAAGCAGCAGCTTCTGCCGGTCCCTCCAGAGGGGCTGCAGGTCCGAGCACGGAGGGGAACTGGGAGCTGGCGAATGAGGCTTTGTTTTCATGCAGGCCAGATGCAAGTTGCCCTCTGCGTCACGAAGCTCAGATAACCCGGCCTACTCAGGCCATCAGCTGAGGGTAGGTGCGATTCTCCGAGGAGGGGGTATGGCCAGAGCTCCAGCGCATTCCTGCTGCCAGGAATGAGGAGCCAGGCAATGCCATGTGCCCTGCAGAGGCACAGACAGGTGGCAGTGCGGGCAGGCTGGCACGGCGCAGTCTTTGCTGGTGTTTGCATAGAAGAGCTAAGAGGGACAGGACAAGCGGCCTGGCCTGAGGTCAGACAACAGCTGCCGGGTTCCCTGATCCCACTGCCGCGCTGCTCAACCCTGCCAATCTCAGACCCCGTTCTCAGGAGGGGTAAGCACCAGGCTGGTGCCAGCACAGAGCATGGCTGTCCGGGGCTCCAAAGGAAGGAAACGCTCAAGCTAAGAAGGGAAAATTTCACCCGGGAACCTCCCTGCTCCCACTCCACGGCAGGGGAAGGGCTCTGGATTCTGCGTCTTCAGATGGAGAGCTTTCAGAGAGCCAGCTTGGAGCACAGGCCTGGAATCCTGGCTCCCAACACTGACTCTATGGCCTGCAGCAAGTCGCTCTATCCCCTCTGCCTTGCCTACCCGCTCTGGGCTTCCTGGGGCACGCGCAGGACTGATGGCTCCGGCGGCACTTTGCAGATACAAAGCTCAGGACACCAGCTCCACTTACCCTCTTTGGGAGACTTCTGCAGGCGTGACCAGGCCTAGGCATGACTCACAGGAAAGTCACAGAGACAGAGCAACACAGCAAGGTCTGGGGGCCCACCTACACCAGGAGGGCAGAGCCCTACATCCACACCCAGCGTCCGGCTGGCGTGAACCCTCCCTACCACGAGGCCAGGCGCCCACAGGCCTGGCAGCACGTTCCCCAGCGGCAGCGCCAGGGCAGGCAGGACTACGGGCACTGGATTGCTGGGCAGTGCAGCCCACAGAACACTCTGCAGTGACCCCTCTGGCTGGGAGAGCACAGCCCTGCCCATATAACCAGAATGCACACTCCATCTCCCCCCTGAGGAGCCTATGGGCGTTGGGGGCCTGACTTACTGAAAGTCAATGGGATTTGGGCACCTAAGCCCCTTTAGAAGTCAAACTCGAGGGCCCGATCCGGGGGCCGGACCAGCGGCGCGAGCTGCCTTTCCCCGCAGGCACCCCGTTACCGACGCTTTGCACAGCACCAACCTAAGACACAGCGAGGCAACTGCAGCCCCCCAAAAACATCTGCAACCAGGAGCCTGGAGCCAACCTGCTGCCCACAAAGCCCGATTCTCAGCCTCTGGAGCTGGGAGCGCTAATGCTATTGCACTTCCGGAGCCGGGCGGGCAGGAGGGAGCCCGAGGGGACAGAGCTGTGACTCACCGGGGAGATCAGGTGATTACTCATCGCCGGCTGTTGCTGGGGAGTGGGCGGAAGTGCTTGGTGCTGCTGCGGCTGCACAGTGCATGGCAAGAAGCTCCCTCGGCCAGGCTGGGACGCGGAGACTTGGCTGCATGCTTCCGGGGCTAGTGACAGACCTTGAATGGAGAGAGAAGAGGCAGTGTTGGTACCTGGGAGAGGGACCCATGAGCCGGCTCCCCACCCACCCCTGGCTGTTTCCCCCGGGCTCATTCGTCCGTATAAAGACATCTGTGTCTGCCTGCCAAATTGAAACCTTCCCCGAGAAAGCTTCTGCTCTGGGAGCGACGCGGGGACCAACGTGCTCCTAGATCACGGCAGACGAGGAGCCACTACTTCCCCGCTCCCTGTCCACACTGCAAGCAGGAGGTGCCACGCGTAGGCAAGCTAGCTTGCTACCACTAGCAGCCCCGGGCTAGCCACGCAAGCGCAACCCTGCCCGCGTGCATCTCTGGAGCGCGGGGTAGGCGCACCCAGCGCACGCACTCACAGCTTTCTACGGTGCTCAAACGCTGCAGTGATGAGTTACATTACAAAATGGTGCTTTCCTGGCCCCCTTTGGTCTGTTCGCGAACTAGTCTAACCGCAGCTTGGCCGGGATCTCGCATTCCATGTGTGAAGTGCTTGGCACACTTGGGGGAGCTAATGCGAATATTTTGCTCTGCCTGGCAGCTAAGGTGACCTGACAGCAAGTGTGAAAAATCGGGACAGGGGGTGGGGGGGTAACAGGAGCCTATATAAGAAAAAGACCCACAAATCGGGACTGTCCCTATAAAATCGGGACATCTGGTCACCCTACTGGCATCAGAATCTGGTTCAATTCCCCAACTCTCCTGCTCCTACTGGGCGCAAAAACATGCCCAGAGCCAGGAGTGAGGTCCTTAACTATGCACCTGCGTAGCTTGGGGAAGGAGCCAGGGTAAACAGGAGCGACCTCTGCTGGCTGGAGGTCTCCACAGCACAAAGTGATTACTATAGAAAAAGCACCAATTTGATGCGTTCGTTTGGTGGGATAAAATATCACGTGCACGTAACGTGGGGAACGTTTTCCCTCTGGCACTGGGTCAGAGAGGGGCCTCAGCAGAAAGGTGCTGTTGAGAACTGCGCAGGCGCTTGCACAGAAGGGGAAGACGGAAGGCAAAATCCCCTTCACAAATAAAGAAGCTAACCATGAGCAATCATCAGAAATGAACAAGAGAGGGAAGAAAGGCGTGGACAAAGGTACGCCTCACTGGAGCCGCAGCTCTAAACAGGGCTAATACGTGGATGGTTGAAAGTGACTTGCTCTGCATACTACAGGAAGCAGCAGGGTGGGTATGTGGCGGGGATACATGCTGCAGAGTTTAATAATCTCCTCTTCTGCACATTTTCCCGACTTAAAAAGTAGTAAGTCTGCAGAATAATTGCCTAACCCCTGCATGGGCCTAGCAAGCCCACTCATTTGTCAATAGCAGGTTTGGAGAACGTTGATTTCTTTAATTGCAAGTTGTTTCTTTTTGCTCTGAAAAAAAGTGGTACTTTCAATTGGTTAGCCAATGTATGAAGTCTGAATCCAAATCAGACCACGCACCCAAGAGATAGCCACGGGAAAGAGTACGCACAGCTCCCTGCCATCAGAAAGAGCAAGAACAGATCCTCTGCCGTGCCGCTAATCACACGTATTTTCAAATGAGCTCAGCTCCCAC
>NW_020664967.1:44873-128235 GCF_002925995.2 Terrapene triunguis | reverse complement strand
AATCTAGCCCCAGTTGTGGGTGCTGGGCATGTGAAAATCTAGCCCCAAACTCTTAAGAAAACCTGGCCTCACAATGGGATGTGCCCAGCCCTGGAGTTACAAGGTAAAAGCTCCGTTGTAAAGGCCAGTCTATGCTCTGAAATAACACCCGGCAGATTCTAAGGTCAGTTCTTTACTCCTTCACTGGAGCAAGTTGTTGCGATGAAGCCAAACGATGTAAAACTCCACTAACCTAAACTAACTAATGAATCGAAACTCAGCTCAGAGTCTCAGCACAGCCCGGTGATGGCAGCTCTTCGGAGGGAGCGTTACAGTGAAGGGGGAAGCAGGATTTCATTGTCCGCTGACTAAGGTTTTTGTCAGTTGCCATGTGGCTACTCGGCCATCACCACCGCGTTCAAGTGACGATGAAACCGCAGCTTTCTCCACTGAAAACGCCCGAGGACACCTGGAAATTCAGCACGCCGCTTTTTCTGCCTGTGACATACGGCTGGTCTCCCTAACAAGGAACCAGTCTGAGCGCTGGTAACGCCCCTGGAATGCCCTTAACCAGCACGCTCACCGGGCCGGGGACCAGTGGCAGTTCAGGCCGGTTCACCAAGGCACGGGGGTTGGAATCCGTTATGGTGCGTCTGAAACTCTAGCCTGTGATTAGTGGCTCTCTAAGAATTGGCAGCATCTGACCTGCTGTTAGGTTAAGCCTGACGAGATCAGCTAATTATCGGCTCCTTCCCCCCGAGAGCAAGAAAAGCGCAGGACGGTTTGCCTTGCCTGGGCAAAGTCCTCTTCCGGCAGTGAGAGCCCGCGGAGGGGGAGGAATGGGTGCCACAGGACCTGCAGGCCCAGGGGATGGGAGTGTGGCACTGCAGGGAACACACACGTTGCTGGGCCAGGAGCTCAGCAGTTCCAGTCCCCCCAGGGTGACATGTTAGATAAGGCCCCAGTATCTGGTAGCTGCCCAGAGATGCACTAGCCCCCCCCCCCCACCTTGCTATTGCACGACACAGGAATCACCAGCTCTGTGCTGTGGGCCCGGGGACAGGGCCCCGGCTCTGGCAAAGCGGTACCTGGCCTGGCCGTCCTGCTGGCGCTGCTCCCGATGCTGTCCCCTCGCGTGAGGATGGAGATGCCGCTGAAGCTGCTGGCTTTCGTGACGGGCGGGCGCAGGTTGCGGATGGAGCTGTCCGAGTCTGTGCTGCTCCACGGCCGGGGCTCCAGCGACTTCAGCTCGCTCTCTGTGCTGCTCTGACGGCTGCCCGAGGCCCGGTTCAGAGCGTCCCGGTTCCCCCTGCAGAGACCACGGCGGTTACACGGCCTCTCCCGGCAGAGGGGAGCAGGCGAACGAGAGCGAGCGGCGGCAGGTGTTCTGGAGCCCGGCACGCCGGCACCAGACACGGGAAATGGGTGGTGCAGGGCTGCGGGAGTCCCCGGGGCTTTCCCAATGGCCTCGCTCGCACGGCTGCTTGGGAACGAACAGCCCAGAGCCCGCTGATCCGCTGACAAGCCGCCCCGAGAGCAGGACTGGGCTGGCTCTGGCCAGAGATCCATGCACCCGGCTAACCCCCTCCTCACACCAGGAGCTGAAGGGGACGTCTACACTGCAGCTGGGGGCGAGCCTGGGCAGACAGACTCCCGCTGGTGCACTGAAAAGAGCTGGGTGGAGACTCGGGCTGGCTAGCCAAGCTCAAGCCCACTCTTCCCCCCGGGTCTGAGCTTGGGCGGCCAGCCCAAGCCTCTGCTGGTGCTGCTCCGTCCACACCGCTATTTGTAGTGTGCTCGGTCCAGCTGCAGGGCAGACATACCCTGATGGTCAAGCTCTCAGACCCTCCCCTTCTGAGGCAGACACTGGCCTAGACCCCGGTGGGGTCTGCTCCCACGTACACTAACACCCCCCCAGCTCAAGGGCCTGTCACTCTGCAGCAGGGCCCTCCAGCCGTCCTGCCCCCAGAGGAAGGGTCACCGTGAAGGTGAGTGTGACAGCATGGGGCAGCGGAACCAGAAGCAGTCCCTGGGGAATTGTCACAAACGCCATCCGTCCGGAGAGAGAGGCTTTGCGGGCTCGCCCCGACGCACAATCAGAGCTGAACTAATGGGCATCCCCTCGGCCTCTGGGCTGGGAGCCCGGACCCAAGAGGCAAAGAGGGGGAATTGTGCAAAACCAAGAGGGCATGAATGGGTGCCACGAGGCCATGCCTCGGGAGGGGCGGGGCTTTCATTGAGTTGTGTCACCCGTCGGAACACCGGCTCCAGCTGATCGGGACCCCCCCAAGCTGCAGCTGCTCCCCACCCTGGTGTTTTGGCTATGCAGGCTCCAGAGCAGAGCCCACCTCCTCTTCCCGGCTCCCAGCCATGGGGTGATAATGCACATTGCACATGACACACTGGTACGAGTGGGAGCTCGACGTCTACAGCAGAGGGGGCGGACTGGTGAAGCCGCAGCACCTCGGGGGGGGGGGACAGTGGGGGCAAATAACCAGCTAAGCAAAGTATACGCAGCTTCTGGACACCACAGCCGGTGCCCTCCGCGGCCCTCGCTTGGCCGACAGCCGGGGAACCAGAGTTGCTTTGTTTCTAACGGCTGAAGGTCGTGCTGGTGGGAGGCTGAACCGTCTCATTACAGCAAGGGCAGGGGCCGGACGAGCTTCCAACACCCCCACCCCCCTCGGCATCCCTCCCATCCCATTCGGGATGGGGAGCCCTTTTGGAGCTACGGAGGAGGGAGCTGGAGGGAGTCTCCCTTCAATCCTCTGTCGCAATCCCCCCGATTCCTTTGGCCGGGTGAGAACATCTGCCAGCCATCCCAGACCTGACCCTGCCTGGCCCCGATGACCTACAGCTGGATAGGTTCCAGATTCTCCCTTGCTAATACCCTGAGCCATTCCGCAGTGCCCACGTCCGAACCCTGCCCCACAGCAACTGCCCGTCAGTGCTGTCTCCTGCCGTGCCCTCACTAGTCTCGCTACAGCTCGAGCTCCGGGAGCATTCATTAGCACCGAGCGCTTCGCAGTGAATCTGTTAATTAACAGCACGAAGAGAACGTTCTGAAACGCTGAACTGGCAGCAGCGTTCATTGGAACCTTGCACATTAAGGAGCACGGGGACCTGCCGTTCCCCTGCTGCCCCCACAGCCCTGACGCTCCAGCCCCTCCCTGAACGTCGCTGCCCCGATGGCGGTGGCGGAAAGCCGAGATTACAGGAACCGCCACGTGGGAGGGGATAAAGATGAATCCCAAGCGGCTGTTCGGCTTCTTGGAGCATGCTGCAAGCACAGCGGCCTGAGATGCCACCGCGGCGCTGCACGACGGGTGGGCTCGGCTTCCGTGCCCAAGGGGCCCTGAGGTCTGGCGACGGGGAGTGAGCGAGACAGAGCCGGGCACTGAATGACAGCAGGCGACAGTACCGCCAAGCTCCAGGTCAGTCCAGCTCCCCGCAGACAAGGGCCATGGCCTGCGGGACTGAGGACGTAGGCCCCGAAGTCCTTAGGCCCTTCTGAAACTTTGTACCCCCCTCTCTGAAAAGCCCCCGTCACACGCAGGGCTCACACCTGCAGCCTCCCAGGGACCGGGGAGTGTGCGAATGGGCCATGCACACTCAGCTGTTGCCTAGAGGCCCGCTCCTGCCACCCTCCGGCTGCTGGGGGAAACGTAGCTCTGCGTTTGCCTAGGCCAGCAGCTCCCAAACGTTCCTGGTTCGCTTACCACCTTCAAACCTGGGGAACAGCCCGGCCGGTGCACCAAGCGCCCACAGCCCTGGCCTAGCCTGTCTGCTCTGCAGGTCCCCAGAGCCCTTAGGGCTCTTAATCTGGCCCCTTTTGTCAGAAGGAACCGTCCGTCCGTTAAAAGAAATCAACCGAAAATGCGGCTGAAGTGGATTCCCTGGGCTCTGTGCAGCAACGCCTGGGGAACGTGTACCGCCAGGGCTCAGCCCCCCCAAACACCACCACCACCAGGACGAAACACCGATGCACGTGTGATGAGATGCTAATTTGATCCCTGCTTAGACAGCTGGGGTTTATCACCGTGAGAACGCAGGTGTCAGAGGCAGGTGGGACCATGTGGCTCGTGAAGTGTTATGATCCGACGAGCCTTTCGCCTCCCCTGTGACCCTTCAGCCCTTGTTTGGAATGAATCAGCAAAAACGACTCCGCAGCAATTTAGTTTGGGAGACAAAAAAAACAACGGATGTTGCAAAAGATACGACTCAAAGGACTCCACAAGCAGCCATGCATGGGGCGAGCTCACGCTGCAGAACAACGTACGCAAGAAACCACACAGAGGTACCTAAAAATCTGCCTCCTTTTGTGAGAGCTAGCAGAAAAGCCTTCCTTGGCGAGTCTGTTGGTTAACATCAGAGAAAAGCATCGTTACAGGGTTACCGTGGCCTCCCCTGAGAAAGCTACAGGCGTGGCCGTGAAGCATGCTGGATGGTACTAACCTGCTGTCGTTTAGATAGCCGTTCTGACCAGTCTAGTGGAGGGCAGGGTGGAGACGAGGAGGGGAAAAGAAAAGGGAAAATAACCGATAAGGCAGCAGCATTGGCACATTACAAACAAAGGGGCGTCTGAACGCGGAGGGGGCTAGACGGGGCTGGGCTTGGGATCGGGCTGCGTCATGCTCCTGAGTTACTCTGGCTCTCCAAGCCACTGGACACATTGCACTTCTGTCTAGGTTCTTATTCCAGGGCCATCCCCGGAGCATCAGGTACCTTTTCTAGCTCCTTCCTCCCCACGATGCCCCAGCACTTCACAGACCCCCAGTGCTAGAGAGCACTGGTCTATAAACCGGCTGACACAGCATGGAGAGAAGAAGGGACTCGCTCCTCATCACACACAGAAGAGAACCCAGGAGTCCTGATCACTCCCTGGCCCTGCTCCAACCACTAGGCAACGCAGCAGTGCTTTCATAGTTCCCACAGTCTCTAGCACGTCAGTGGCTCACACCCGGCAGCGTCGCCCGAGTTCAGCATGTGGCTCCCGACAAGGCACGCTGAACGCTGCGTGCGGAGTCATTCGATTTCCTACCCTCTGCTCAGACGCAGCCCCACCGGCTGGAGGTTGCACGGTCGTTTCCCGAGGGCCACTAGACAATGACTCCCCCCGGGCCACCGGCCAGTAGCACTGCCTAGCTCCCGGAGCGCTGTATCCTGCTCTCCGCTTGGCCAGAAGCCCGGCAGCTCCCAGCAGGGCTTGGCACAGGGTCTCTTCAGCGCTCCGGGACCCCTCGGGGGGAGGGGGGGGTGTGGCAGGTAAAGCCAGGAGCAAGTTATTAACCAGCCCAGACGCAGATTAGCATTGGGAACGGTCACTAAATCCAACCCCTCCTGTTTGTCCTGGCACAAGAATCCTACCCAGGGCATGCGGCTAACAGGCACTGCTCAGCACGGCCTCTATCGCACCACTGCACTGCCCCCGCCCGCACCCCACTTCCGCCCTGTAACCTCCCCAGGGGGCCGGATTGCTACCTCCAGCAGCTGCCTCTAGGGAGCAAATTCCTTGAGGAACTTCCACTCCAGGTGGCCACTTAGCAAAAGAAAGAAAAACACCCGCGAACAGCCCCATCCTGGAAGGCGCAGACACGTGGGTGCGGTCAGTATTCCCTCCCCTGCTAGCTCAGCATGGCTACATTAGAAACGGGGGCCAGGAGATTTTGTGTACCCAATTGGAGCCGACTGAAAAGGGCCGGATTCCCAGAGAGTGGGTGCTCTGCCCTGTCTGAAAAGCAGGTGTCAAGTGGGGCCCCCGGAACCACCAGCCACTTTCAAAAAATCTCCCCCGCCCATGACACTGCACCTCATATTACTATGATATGGTTATAGCATAATTATGAGGCATTTCATGCAAGATAAGTCATGTGAGGTGCCATTGGAAAAGTGATGATTTGCTGAATAGGATTATCCTATTTGTGTGCAGGTGTCATTTTTGTCTCTGAAGTTATGGATATTGACTATGGATCTGTACTTCAAATGTAGTTACGCCTGGGTGACGCCCACTCGGCAAGATGTTTTCAGTCTAGAGAGCTGGTTGGGAAGGGCCCATTCAGGACAATGAGCCACTAGGGAGAACAATAGGCCTGAGGAGAAGCCTATCTCCTACCTGGGGAACCTTCCTGAGAACACTCCACACAGCCTGTGAGTCATGGCTGCCATGCCTCTACGAGGACATGTGACCAGGCCACAGGATGCTGGACTCCATCTTGGGATGTCAGTATTTTCCCACAGTCTGGTCTGGGAACCAAGCTTTGAAACAAAGGGTTCCCGCCATATGCTAAAGCTACATAAGGCAGCGAGTGACATCAGCTGGGGTTCACAAGAAGACTCCTGGAAACACCCGAGGAACAAGGACTGCACTGGGGGAAGTGCTGGACCCAGGCTAAAGGGATTTCTAGCCTGTGAATGAAACACCTGGGGATTCCATGCTGTAAAGCAAGTGCAGCTTGGCCCTTAAGGATAGGGTGACCAGATAGCAACTGTGAAAAAATGGGACTGGGGGGGGGGGGGGGGGAATAGGTGCCTGTATAAGAAAAGTCCTAAAAACTGTCCCTATAAAAACAGGACATCTGGTCACTCTACTTAAGGATCTGCAGCCTGCTGGTATCATCTCTTTGGGTGAGAATCTGCTAATTCATATCCAATCCCTTTAGTATATTAAGCTTAGTTTGCGTTTTTTATTTGCTAGGTAATCTGCTTTGATCTGTTTGCTACTCCTTAGACTCACTTTAAATCATCTTTTGTAGTTAATAAACTTGTTTTTGTTTTAATCTAAACCAATGAGCTTTGACTGGAGTGCTTGGGGAAAATCTCTGTTGGTTAGCACAAGTGTGCATTGTTCTCTTCACATTGCGGGAGAGGCGGACCGGGTGTTAAACCCACATACTGGCCAGATCTGACGAGGACAGTACTGCTCCGGCGTCCCAAGCTAGGGAGCTGGTGGTTAGAGAGCCCGTGTGTAACTGCAGCTGGGTGTGTCCCTACCTGTGGGAATGCTGGTGAAAGTGCAGGCTGGAGGGCTTTGCAGCTGGTCACAGCAGCACAGCGTGAGAGGGAGCCCAGGCTGGTGGGTCAGGGGGCTCAGTGGTACCCCAGTTCCAGGTGGCGCCCCGGGGGGGAACCTGTCACACCCCCGTTTCTAACCTAGCGACACTGATCCCGCGCTCAAGAATGACAGGTCAGTGAAATGGCAAACCCACTGCCAGATCCAACCCCCTGAGCCCATACGTCTATTCACATGCCAAAATTATAACAAGCGTGGAGTGGGGGAGGGGGCAGCTGGCGGGGGCATGGAGGGGCTCCAAAGAAAAAGCACCTTGAGAACCAAGAAGGGGGGAAGCTCTGCTAGCAGCCAGCCTTACCTCTCGCGCAAATATCCGCTCTCTGACCCTCTGATACTCCTCTTCTCTCTCTTCTATTGATTTGCTCCTCCTCCCGTCCTGCAATGGGATCCTGATCTAGAGTGACAAGCAGAATTCGGCTGGTTAAACGCTGGCTCCACGCACCCTGAGCGTAGCAGCAAGGGAAGGAGATGTGGCACAGCGCCCGGGGTCTGCACGGTGCTCTGATAACCCGACAAGGTCTCTGCCCCAATCGACTGCTGCTGGCAGGAAACGCTCTGGGGTCTTAATTGGCACACGTGTCCGGGTGGAGCAGAGCAGCTCTAGAACAGTGTTTGAAAGAGAACTGGATAAATTCATGGTGGTTAAGTCCATTAATGGCTATTAGCCAGGATGGGTAAGGAATGGTGTCCCTAGCCTCTGTTTGTCAGAGGGGGGAGATGGATGGCAGGAGAGAGATCACTTGATCATTGCTTGTTGGTCCACTCCCTCTGGAGCACCTGGCATTGACCACTGTCGGTAGACAGGATACTGGGCTAGATGGACCTTTGGTCTGACCCGGTACGGCCGTTCTTATGTTCGGATCAGCTGACTGGAGGGAGATCACAGCTGCAGATGCCGCTTGTGGCTGGAAAGCGCATGCTTCTGTTGCTAAGGGTACGTCCACCTCGGCGACACATACACGTGCTAGCTCTGCTCAAAATCGCAGTTCAGCTGCGACAGCACCGACCACCCAGCTAGGATCTCAGACAAGGTCACACTGGGGCAGCTAGTCCATCCGGCTATTTTTAGAGATCTGGCCGGATGAAAACTAGCATGTGTACATCTACTGGAGCCGGAAATGACACCTCCCAGGTGCAGTGCGGCCGTACCCCAACGCTAAAGGTGGCTGGCGCCATCAGACCCTTCCTGCTTCGAAGCAGAGCCCCACGGCAAGGTAGAGCCAGGTTGCAGAATCCAAAGCGTCAAAGCTCCTCCCCGCTCCTGCACACCCTGTTGCTTGGACTCAAGATCTAGGCCTCATGAGAAGCACAGGAGCAGGGCAGGATCTCGTAAGAAGATGGGAGATTGCACTCACAGGCAATGGCCGTTCTCTGTCCCAAGGAGCTAACCATCTAAAACAAGCATCAAAGCAAGGGCTGAGAACACGTCAAGGGCGCTCCTGGGAGGAGAAGGCTACAGCAGAGAGCAGCAGGAGACGGCTCGTTAGGAAGGATATCTGCCTCTCGCCAAGTTTGATTTCTTCCAGTTTGTAGCCGGCATCCCAAACGCAGGCGGGAAGGAGGTGAGCAAGGGGAGGGTGGGCTGCAAAAGCAAACTCTGAGCGGGGCTGTGAAGCAGCAGAGCGGGGCTGCCTGGCATGAGGGATCAGGCTGCAGGAAGCCACCAGTGTGGAGCTCCCAGGAGGCGAGGGGTCCCTGAGCACGGAGGCTGCATCCCTCCTCTGAGTGAAGGCTCCCTTCTGGCCAGGGATCGAGGGTCCCTGCTGATTTCATTAGCTTACTCGTCTGGCCGCCCTGGCGGGGTTGAGGGGTGACTTTGCAACGGCTCAAGCTCACTGTTCGTCCAGGGGAATTCCTCGCTACTGCACGGCCCTTGGGGGACCTCTAGCACCCTGGGAGCCGAGCCTGCCTGGCAACATGGTGAGGATTGGGGAAAACCCTGGGGGGAGGGGAAAGCATATTAACTCTGAAAGCTCAGTTGGGCAATTCACTGGCAAGGCTGTTAACCATTTCACTGCTGATCATTTAACCAAAGGCCTTTTTTTTTAATTCAGCTAAAACTGCTGGCGGGTTGAGGTCCAGTTTGCTGCAGAGTGCCTGGGGATTTGCCTTCCATCCACTAGCCCCGTGCTGCTGGAAGAGCCAGTGGGGGCCTCTGTGGCAGTTTCCTGGGAGTACAGCTGTGGAAGGAGACAGCACGGACCCAGGAGGGATTTCAAGCTGCCCCCATGCAAGCAGGAACGTCCCCAAACTCACTGATCAAAACACCGGCGGGTTCCATTCCCATTCCCAGGCTACCAAGATGCCAAGAGACACTGAGCAAAGCTCGGCAGTTGCCCCTTCGGCTTTCGGGAAGGGCCTGGACACCTCTCACCCAAACTCACCTGATTATCGTCCCGGTCCATGCTGGCGTCGTCTCGCTTTAGGATGAACCTCTGCGGAAAGTCAACGTTCTTCTCGTCTTTGATGTGCTCGGAGAACCTTTGCTCGGGGCTGCAGGGAGGAAAGACGCCGTCATGAGGGGCAGGCGAAGGTGAACGGGAACCTTCCCTGTGTTCCTCTGCTGCCAGGCAGGCCTGGGGGTGCGAGGCAGAGGAGGTCAGGGCAGAGGTTCCAGGCTGCAAGCCACGGTGCAGGCAGGCTGGGGCATCAGTGCATTCAAGGAAAGGGAAAGCACCCACCCATGTCTGCACTTGGATTTGGGAGGGTGGGTCTCTAGGCTTCCCCCCTCCCCACACCTCTTTAAAGGCCTGTCGGGATGAGGCTGTGAAATATTCCAGGCGTGCTTTGGGGACGGGGTGGGGAGTACGAGGGTGGGGGTTGCTTGGGAGGGGTTTCCCAGCTCTCCCCTCAGCCCCAGGGCTCTCCTTACATCCTGGTGTTACTGGTCTTGTTGATAATGACGGCTTTCCCAGTTTGGTCAACGTTATGGTCCATGCCGAAGTAGGCAGCTACCCTGTGCAAGAGCATCCGGTGATAGGAGGTCATCTGCGGGAACTTCTTGAACTGATTGCTGAGAACAGAAGAGGGGACAGAGCCCTTGTATTCAGACTGCGTTAAACAGACCAGACACAAACAGGGGTCAGCCCAGAAAGACCAGGGCCCCGATTCAACAAAGCATTTAAACATGTGCTTCGGTCTCAGCGACTTCACGCGCCAAAGCAGGGGTGGGATGACTCATGGGCTTAACGCTGCTGAACCGGGACCCAAGGGAAGAAAGACCAGCTGTGTGCCCTGGCCCCGATTCACGCTTAACTTTCATCCAGTGCTTCGTGGCTTTGCTGGATTGGGGCCTCAGGTCAGAAGCTGGTTCCAATGGGAGCTGGGTCAAGCATGGAATTCTTTGACCCTGATCTCCTATGTAAAGCCATTTGAGAGCTCCAGATGACAGCTCCCGACTACACCCACGGGCTGTGTGAAGGGTGGGAGCGCCCCCTGGAGGGACGAGCGCTCTCAAGTGCTCTGGGCAGGAATGAGAGGGGAGTAGGACAGGTCGAAAAGCACTTTGGGTTTTGAGCTGCTGCAGAGCAAGAGGAAAACCCTTAGAAAATCCCTGTTATTTCAAATCTCAGGTCTCCTGTTTAGAGGGGGCCCTACCAAAACAGGAGCATCTTTAAAATGCGTCCTTCAAACAAACAAAGCGGACAGGGTCACGTTCGGACACGTCTGGTGTCTGTGCGAGAGACAGTTCAGGGCTGGGCACTGAGTTCTCGCTCTGACCTCCAGACAGGGAGGGCACCAGCACAGACGCCTGCCCCTGCACCCCAGCTCTGCCCTGCAAGGGGCAGCTCTGGGGGAGAGAGGGCAATGGGTCTGCCTTGCCCCCAGGCTTCTCTGCGAATAAGCTCCTGCCAACAGCTGAGCCGGCCTTTGTGACATGGGCCCCGGGAACCGGCCTGGGACCCAAACTCATTTCACACAGTTGGCGCTTTCAGTCGCTATGACCTGGTCTGGATTCGAACAGCAGCTCGTTCCACGCCCAGGAACGAGCCAGTCTCCCATGGGGCAGGGCTTTCCTGCAGATCTGTGCTCAATTCCCTGCTCTGCCTTCAATTACCCAACTCACCCGCCGTACAGACAAACCTCTGACCTGGGTTTTCCAGGTGTTTCAAGCCCAGGCGAGCTTACATGGCTAGGAGGGGGGGTTAGAGTTTGAGTCTGCTTTAACTCTGGCTGGAACCTGCCCATTTTGCAGTGAGGACAGTGGCTAAGTCTCTCAAGCATGGATAGTCCTCCAATGCCACCTCTCTCCCTCCCCCAAAGGACAGACAAGTTACCCTGGAATTGACACAAGCGACTGGGAAAGAATCCTATAGCGTCTCAGCACAAAGACTCATGGGATATGCCCCAAGCCACACCCAAGCAAATGCAGAACCAATGAGGACCCAGCAATTCGGAGAGGGCTTTGCTGTGAGGATGCTCGCACCCAGGCTAGGCTGACCAGGGAGCCAGACATCCAGATTAACTGGGCAGTGAAGACAGACCCGTGAAGTCTCTCTGTGCCTTACTTCCCCATCTGTGAAACGGGGGGGAACAGCCCTGCCCCGCCACCCAGGACTGTGGGAGGATAAATAGACACATTCAATATTGTCAAGCGCTCAGAGCCGGTGGCAATGGGAGCCGTAGAGCACGGCAGATGGAGCAGGCTGTTTTCAAACCGCTCTCTTATCAGATATGCGTGAGCCTTGTTCTCTTCCCCCGTCAGAGTGAGAGCGCCTCCTACTTCCCAAGTCACCAACCAGCTTCGCTTCATGCAAACTCCGCTGGCCACTTACTTGTTATCGCTAATAAATTCCAGGATCTCCTGTTCTAACTTTAGCAGCATCATTCGATCCCTGTCCAGAAAAAGTGGAGGGGAGAAGAAGAAACCAATCAATCACATTTCGAAGAGGAGAGAAGAACGCAGCTCGTTTCGAGAATTGCAGATTAACACTCCCTCCACCCCCGAGAAACAGGAAGCGCCTGGCATTAGCAAAGCTCCAGGTTATTAAACACGCAGGCTTCGCCCTCCCTCCGCTGCAGAGTATTAAAAAAAAATACATAATCAATGATGAGTCAAGCTTTTCTGTTCACGGCGATCCATTGCTGCATGATGACTGTTTCTGGGACCATTAGATCCTTGCGCCAGTGGTGGCCGTACAGATAGAAACGGCTTGTTATTTTTATGCCTAACCAGGGCTTGGCAGTCGGTCTGATATTGTTTATTACGGATAGGGTGGCAGGCGCTCTACAGACAGGTCTTTGATAGCTATTTAGAGGAGGGATTTGAGAGCAATTAAGGCTCCCTTCCTGCCTGTATTCAAACCAATTATTTTTCCTCCCTCAATTTCAATCCATAATGCACAAGCGTGTCTGTTTCACTAGCCTGCAATAATGAAATGACTGCTCCTCCTGCCTGGGTTTATCAACCTTCTACTGGGGGCCAAGTCCCCCTGAACTTCCAGGTGTGAAACCCACCACCAGGGGGGTTGCGATTTCTGACAGCCCCCCCGCCCCGCATTTTGTCTGCAGTCATGCAAACCCTTCCCTTAATCCAGGGGTGGCCAACCTGAGCCTCAGAAGGAGCCAGAACTTACCAATGTACATTGCCAAAGAGGCACAGTAATACGTCAGCAGCCCCCCGACAGCTCCCCACCTCCAGCCCCCAGCGCCTTCTCCTCCCCCCATGCCTCCTGACTGCTGTGATCAGCTGTTTTGCATGCGCAGGAGGCTCTGGGGGGACAGGGGGGAGTAGGGAGGGCACAGCACGTTCGGGGGAAGGGACGGGGGCTTTGGGGGAAGGGGTGGAGTTGGGGCAGGGCCTGTGGCAGAGCCAGGGGTTGAGCAGTGAGCACCCCCCGGCACATTGGAAAGTTGGCGCCTGTAGCTCCAGCCCCAGAGTCGGTGCCTATACAAGGAGCCACATATTGACTTCTGAAGAGCCGCATGTGGCTCCGGAGCCACAGGTTGGCCACCCCTGCCTTAATCCCTGGAGTGTGGAGCATCGGTTAACAGCATCTTCCTCCCTCCGCTCAATCAACCGGTGGTTTTACCATCTTGCGACCTACCTTGGATTTTTTTTCAGTGTATTTACTAAAAATTCATGCAAATCTATTCCAGTGGAGTCTGTGTATTCTTGGCTGGAATCTGAAACAACAACAGAACAGATTAAGGGAAGCGTCCTGTCTTTTTCTTCAGAGTGTATTCAGCGCCTAGGACTGATCCAGGACTGGGGCTTCTAAGTGCTACATCACCCCTGCCCTCTAGGGCTCTGCAACCATCGCACCCCTTATCCCACCACCTAGATACTTAAGAAATGCATAGGGGAAACTGAGGCACACACACAGTATTCAGAGAAAACATTAAGAACATTCCCACTTCGTCACAGCCGTTCAAAAGGAAGGGAGACTGATCTTGTGATTACAGCACTTGACAGGGACCCAGAACACCTGGGTTCAATTCTTGGCTCTGCCACACACTCCTTCCACGATCGTGAGCAAGTCACAGAATCGCTCTGTGCCTCAGTTTCCCTAGCTGTAACATGGAGGGGGTGATAGTTCCCTAAACCCCAAGGGCGGTGGGAAGATTAAAACAGGAATACACATCAGATGATCTGGTCACCGGGGCCCTATAAGAACCCACAAAGACCCAGAATAAAACAGTTTGCGAAGCATTGCAAACAACAATTAGAGAAGGGAACGGGGAACGTTTTCATTCTAAAAATCTATTTAACATTCAGAGAAATAAAAATCTTCATGCAAAAGTTAAGGAGGCTGAAAAGAAATCTGCAACAGCCCGATGTTCTCAGCGCTACACTGTTAAACAGGTCACCCCCCTGGGCAGTGCTAGTGGGATGCCCTCTAGTGCCCAAACGTGGACGCTTAGAAGCCTTCCACGTGAATGACTTTTGTATCCTAGACCTCAGAGGTCACTTCACCATGAATATCCTTCTTTAAAGTGGTAGCAGAAAAGCCGTACGGGACATTTCACCTGCCCCAACACAGCGGAGCTGGCAGAAGAGCGACTCTCCGCGGCAGGATTTCAGGTATGATTCGCTCTCTGGATGCAAATTTTAAACTTTGCTCTTTCAACCACTTTTATGTCCCGAAATTTTAAAAGAGGGATTTGTATAAAACCTCTGGGTTGGACGTCTCCCAAACCCCCTCTACAGCCCCGTCTCTACTGGTGAGTTTCACAAAGAGAAACTGAAAGCAGGAACTTCTCCGGGGTGGGGTTGTTTGTAGCTGTATCATTCAAAAACATCCAGATCTCCAAGACCATAAAAGGAAGCCACGTGTCACAGCGTCATAGAAACGTCGGCTGGACGGGACCTTGAGGTGTCCGCTAGTCCAGCCCTCCATGCTGAAGCAAGAGTTACTACCCCATCCTGCACTGGGGTGTCCGGTAGAACACATTCCAGTTGACAGGAATGCGCCCCCCTGCAAATGAAGTTATAACAAAACCCCAAAGGACCGTGCCAGTTAACAGAGATCGGCCTCCCTGCACCAATGGCTGAGTCCCGGCTGTCCGAACCCAGGAAACAGGCTCCTGCAGCCCCACGCCAGTGCACTAACCTCTAGAGAGCATTTTCCTTGGTGCCTTCTCCTTATTCTTGTCTTTTTCCTCTTTCTCGGGCCCATCCTTTGTAGACTTCTCCTCCTCCTTGTCCGAGGGGCAACTGACATGCAACTGAATAATGTCCTAGAAATAAGCAAACAGCACTTTGTTGAGCTCAACGCCCCCAAACGTGTCCTTGTGGCTCTTCGGATTCCACGCACGGCGGCTGGCGTGAGCAGCATCAGGGAACGTGCACTTGATAGCTAAGTCACAGAATCACAGGATGGGGGGGGACCTCGATGGTCATCTAGTCCAGTCCCCTGCACTCATGGCTGGAATACGTATTACCCAGACCATTCCTGACAGGTGTTTGTCCAACCTGCTCTTAAAAATCTCCAATGACGGAGATTCCACAACCTCTCTAGGCAATTTATTCCAGGACTTAACCACTCTGACAGTCAGGCAGTTTTTCCTAATGTCCAACCTAAACCTCCCTTGCTGCAATTTAAGCCCATTGCTTCTTGTCCTATCCTCAGAGGTTATGGAGAACATTTTTTTCTCCCTCCTCCTTGTAACGACCTTTTATGTACTTGAAAACTCTTACGTCCCCTCTCAGTCTTCTCTTCTCCAGACTAAACAAACCCAGCTTTTTCAATCTTCCCTCCTAGCTCATGTTTTCTAGACCTTTAATCATTTTTGTTGCTCTCCTCTGGACTTTGTCCAATTTGTTCACATCTTTCCTAAAATGTGGCGCCCAGAACTGGACACAATGCTCCCGCTGAGGCCTAATTAGCACGGAGTAGAGCGGGAGAATTACTTCTCCTGTCTTGCTTACAGCACTCCTGCTAATGCATCCCAGAATGGTGTTTGCTTTTTTTGCAACAGCGTTACACTGTGCACTCATATTTAGCTTTCCCCCAGATCCCGTTCCGCAGTACTCCTTCCTAGGCAGTCATTTCCCATTTTGTATGTGTGCAACTGATTGTTCCTTCCTAAGGGGAGCACTTTGCATTTGTCCTTATTGAAGTTCATCCTATTTACCTCAGACCATTTCTCCAGTTTGTCCAGATCATTCTGAATTGTAATCCTCTCCTCCAAAGCACTTATAACCTCTCCCAGCTTGGTATCATCCACAACCGTTATCTAGGCCATTATCTAAATCACTGATGAAGATATTGAACAGAACCGGACCCAGCACTGATCCCTGTGGGACCCGACTCGATATGCTGCGCTCGGATTCATGTTTGTTTGGGGAGGGCAGTTAAGTTGTTATTTACGATGCCTTTGTACACAAAGCAAATGGCTTGTCTTTATCAGCGAGCTAGTGTGAGTATAAATAGCAGGATAGTCCCGGTAGGATGGGTAGCTGCAGTGAAGGCACGACGCCCCGGTTTCAGGTGGCTTTGTACTCGGCACAGCTCAGCTGTGCTTCTGCTGCCACTTCCTATGCTGCCGTGGCTACACTGCTGTTTATACCAGCTAGTGCAAGAATGTGCCAACGAGCAAGAGAATCGCACCCCTAGCTTGTCCTGTGATGCGACCTAGGAAACGGAGCCATTGCTGGGAGCGGTTCTCCCTTGGACCAGCACTGAAAAAAAGTGCTCACGTTTTCTGATCTGGATAAAGCTTGGCCTACCTGGGCTTCCAAGGGCCCATCCACAAAGGGGCTGGAGGATTCTTCACACACTGCCAGGCTCCTGACCAGCTTGAGCTTCGAATTAGACTGAAATACAAAGAAACACCACATGCGTCTCAAGTGCACTTTGACGTGCGACTAAGCTGCTCACGTCATCAGCGCCAGTTAAACTGCTGCCATCACAATGACATGCCGGCTCAAATGCAAATTCTCCGAGCCAGCAGTAACACATGCAAAAGTAGAGGTTTGGGGGTGTGAGGGCAACAAATTACTCTTTTCTAGAGACCTTAATTGAGACTGACCCCACCACACTTGAGGTGAAAGGCTATTGTGCTAATCCACCGTACCACTTAGCCTCTGTTAGCATGAAATCTCGCCGAGCAGTTACACAGCCTGCTTCCGCCTCTGCAAGCCCACATACCAAATAACCTGCCAAGTGTTAAACCCTGAATAAGGGGCAACCCTGAAACTGACTACGTCTTTCGCAGCAGGAAGTGATGTTTCTGCTTTCCTTGGTTTAACTAAACAGCTGCCATCCCATTTCCACCGTACCTGCCGGCTCGACAACTTCGGGTTCAAAGTAACGCTTTTATAACGCTTCGGACTCTCAGCCCAAAATGTGTCACACAACCACCGAGCTCCTGGGGAGCTCCGGCTCTGGGGAGCAGGGCTGAGCATAGCATGGGCTCTCCCCCACTGTGGGAGGGGGTCACCGGAGCACCAGCCTTCCTGGCTGCTGGATACATTCCCAGATTAAGGCCAGACGGGACCATTAGATCATGTTGTCTGACCGCCACGCAGGGTACTAATGAAGAAAGAGGGATGCCGTTGGGCAGATTATTCCAGCTCTGTTGCTTTGAATTAACCATCCTAAGGCCAGACAGGACCACCCTGATCATCTAGTGTGACCTCCTGTGTAACATGGGCCCTGGGACCTCCCTGAAATCACCCGCTCAAACTACAGCATCTCCTTTAGAAAAACATTCAATCTTTATGGAAAAATCGCCAGTGACCGAGAATCTGCCACAGCTCTTGGGAAGTCATTCCAATGGTTCGTTACCCGCACTGCTAAAAACCTACGCCTTGTTTCCAGTCGGAATTGGTTTAGCTTCAAATTCCAGCCACTGGATTTTGTTAGGCCTTTGTCTGCTAAATCAAGGGAGTGGAGCAGGAAATAGATTAAAATCATATGTGATAGGCCGGCTTGTGCCACAATATTCTCTGAAGAGGAGGGGAAAATAGGTGTAACTAGATGGCTCCAAAACATTATTTTCCATTTATATTTTTCACTCTTATTTTAACTGAGTGAAAATTCACTCCTCCGCTGGGTCAATTGGTAGGTGAATGTCCTTGGTTGGGCAGAACACAGATGTATCCAGGTAAACAGCCACCTCACCAACTAATCGGACAAGCGAATTCCCTTCTGGAGTTTCATAGCCACAGGACTCCGTGGAGGGCACAGACCCAGCTCGGAGAGCGCAGAACAGCCCAGTGGCTTGTCAGGGTCCCTGGGGCTTGAGCGCAGGCTGTCAGTGTAATAAGAGAGAGCAAAACAGGCCAGCGAGGTGTCCAAACAGCTGCTGCGCTTGGCTCGAGGAGGCGGGGAGAGGGTAGCTGGGGAACTGGCTTAATGGCCGTTTCCAGAAGCGCTAACTGGAGGATTGTGGAGTTCTGGGGTCACTGTGGGACTGTAGCTCAGCGCTCCCACAGAAGGCAGGCCGGGAGGGGAGGGGAGGGGGGAGGTCTCCTACCTTGGCTCTTTTTCTGGCGTGTCCATGATTTGAAGTCCGCCTCTGTGGGGAGAGGAAAGAGAAAGCGAGAGGTTTAATCTGAACCTACGCCATGCTGTATAAACCGGTTTGCTACAGTGACACACCACAGGGCCGCCCAAACCCCACCGCGTACGCAGCACGTTCCAGGCCAAACCTCTCTGGTGGCAACAGAAGCAAGCGGATCCAAAAGGAGGCAGCACAGATGGTCGCCCACAGCCGCCTGTCAGACCCGAAGAGGCAAACCATTCGCAGAGGAATCAGCCGACGGGCTCAGACCCCTGGTCCATCTAGCGCAGTTAAGTATGCCCATCTCCGCCAGTGTACGGCACCTGGTGCTTCAGAGGAGGGTGCAAAAAAAGCCCCCAGTAGCAGGTGTGGGATAATCTGCCCCCACTTCAGGTCTAATCCTGGTCTCTAATAATTAGAGATTATTTTAAACCCTGAAGCACAAGGTTAATCTCCCTTCACAAATTTGTCATCATGAATTATAAAGCCAATTGAAGCTCCTTGGGACCTGGGTAGGCCTGATCACCAGGCCTGTGACGAGGCCCCAGCCGAAGACTGAACAGGAGCATGAAATGAAAGGTCGTAAATCCAGCCTGTCTGCGGCCCCCTCCTCGCCCCAGCCCGGAGTCTGAAACTTGCACATGGCAGATGTTTAGCGCCGGCTTCCTCTAGCACCCCAGGAGCAGAACAACTTTCCTGCTGAGAGATGGTTCAATGAGATATTCCACGGAGAGACGAGAGGAGTATTATGACTGGCTGCCGTGTGGCAGGATATGAAAGAGACAAGGTGGGTGAAGTAATTTCTTTTATTGGACCAACGTCTCATTCACCAACAGACATCGACCCAATAAAAGATATTGCCTCTCCCACCTTGTCTTCCCAGTGTAATAATGAAACATTATTTACTCGCGCTGGGGAGTGGGTATGTGTATGTGATGGGGCCGGCTGGAGTGGAAACAATACCTTCTTTATAGTTCACCCTCAACAGATGTGAAGTCTGGCCACAGTGGGTTCAGAATCTGCCTTCCAGGCCCTATGAAGAACTAGCCTTTCAGAACCCGCCACCTGTCGCAGCCCTCGGAAGCAGAGACACACACAGAAGAGAAGTACAAGAAGCGGATATTAACATTTCCCCATCGTACGCACAGCAAGTTCCCAGGAAGCGCCCGGATTGATTTGTCATTGAAATGACGCAGGTCTGAGAAGTCAGCGCGAGGATTCCGACCCCTACCTCGCTAAGCCAGGACAGTTAGACGGGGACGTACTGCCTAAGTCTGCCTGGGAAGGTTTCCTTTCTAGAAGAGCTTTTCTCAGCGTAACAACCCAAATCTCCGATAAAAGTCGAAGCCCCTCATTCTGCTTCGGCACCGTACTGCGTCTGTCTGATGCCAGCTTGAAGGAGAACGGCTGCAGAGCGATAAGAGGATTGCAGGCCGCCGGGACAGAGAGGTGGGGTCTAGCAAACGCTCTCCAAACCACTCCCAGACTCAGACCACAGGCCATGAGATAACTTTGCTATAGAGCTTCGTGCAAGAAGATTCTCTGGAGAGGGATCACTTAGTGCTCACCACCTCTTCAGGGAAGCCAGGGAGCTCTCACTCCTTTCTGTCCACTATGCTCCCAATGCAGGTTTCCCTCCACTGGCTCCCACAGCGAGGAGTCGAGTCTCACGCAGACCTAAATTGTCTGGGCTCAGGGGAGGACCTTTCTGGTGTCGACTGTGCATGTGCTTTCGGGTGACGCTCCTGTTTCACTCACCGTTCAGCAGCCAGGGCTGTGGTTGGGATCAAAAGTCTGTCAATTTACCGCCTCGGGCTTTCGCCAGACCACAGCACAGAGTCTGTCTTATACAGAAAGATCCCGAGTCCAAACAGTAACCACGAAAACCCTTCACGTCGCCCATGGAAATGTGCAAACGGTGACTCGGGAGCAGCTGCTGGGGAGGGACAGGCTGGGAAATCGAGGAGAAAAGTCTTTTCCCTGCCCGGCCCAGCCTCCCAGAGCGTCACTCGGGATAGCATGAAATGCAGAGCTCCGCAACGCTTCAGAAGCAGCGTCTTTAGGTGGCGCAAAGAACAAGGCTTCAGGAGCTCGGACACTGTCTCGTCATTTCCCTGTCTGTCTGCGTCCGCCTGTTGTCTCTTGTCTTACACGTAGATTGTCAGCTCTTTGGGGCAGAGGCTGGTTTTTTGTCCTGTGTTTGTACAGCGCCTGGCACAGTCGGGTCGTGGACCATGCCTGGGGCTCCTAAGGACTCCGATACGTGCAGTAAATCAGGTTGTCAGCACAGGGGGGGCACACAGGCCAGGTCTGAGCCTTCTCACTCAAGTCAGAGAAGCAGGGTGCCTTTCACCATCTAGACAGATCCCTTTACGACAAGTTTCAGCAGCACCCACTGTCACAAGCAGCCCCCTCTGCACTTCTCCAGCCGGGTCATGGGGGCACGTCTCCGTGCTCTGCAAACCTGCAGGAAGCCTCACGACCCCCCGGGAAGCAGTGAGGCAATATCGCCACCTCGACTGCAGTCACGGGCCCACTGAGGGAAGGCTCGGAGCTCGACTGTCAGAGCGCCCTCTGCAAATCGGCCCTGCCCCCAGGTCACCCCCCCACACACTGCTCCTTTCGCAGGCCTCGTCTCCAAACGGTGGTATTTTATTTGGCCGTCTTACTTTTCCTCCCTTAATATCAGCTGCAGCCGTGGCTTCTCTTTGCGGTACCCTCCTGCGATCTGACGCAGCCGAAGTTCTCCCCACCACCAGCTTGCAGAGCAGCTCGGCGATGAGGTCTCGTAAAGAAGCCGATCATCTGCCTGGCGCTGGGCGCTCCCACGTCGCGGGAGCTGACGGAGCGCGCTCGGTTGCGATAGCTCCCGGAGGCAGAAACCTGCAGCAAATGCCATCTGACACATCTCCATGTCAGAAGCCACGCAGCGGAGCTCAGGACCAGGCTCGCAGGGCCCGCTTATAGACATCCTGGATCGCAGCTCGGCGGGACCATGAGGCTCAGCCGGGCCGCTGGCACTGAGCGGGAGCTGTGCTGAGTGGAGTGGGGACTTTCCCTGAATGCGCAAGACAGACAAACTCCTTTAAAAATGAGCTGGCTGGGAGCTGCCAGAAGAGACGCCCCTCTGCAAGGAGCTCTGTCCTCTCAGCCAAAGTCCAAGCCTAGAAAAGCGAACGAGTCATTTAACGAGCAAACGCCCGCTAAACCCAGAGGTGAAGGGAATGGCCAAAGGGCTCAGCGCCCTTTCCACAGGCCGACCCCTAGAACTGGGGGGCCACCCTGCTGCAAGGGCTGATCCCGTCAGAGATGCCACAACTCCACTTAGCAGGACCACAAGGAGCAGAGTGGCGAGAGGTACCTGAGGTTGGGACAGGGTTATTGGAAGCAGTGGGACAAGCCGAGGGCCAGGTGAGCTCTGAGCAGGGTCCCAAGACAGGCAATGACTCAACAGCACCTGCTGCCATAGCAATCAAGGGGAAATGAATCACAGTGGCGGGGTGTCAATTGTTGCTGCCTCATTTGGAGCTGGACAAACCCCCTCCTACTCCATTCATCTTAAAGTGGCGGCGTCCTGGCCTATTTCTGCACAGCGATGGCGCTTGTATGCCAGTTTATATAGGAAATCTAGCGCCAGGCACTGGATTTCAAGCGCAGAATCACGCCGTGTATCATCCCAAACACGTTACCATCACAGCGACTACCATCCAGCAGCAAGGCCAGTGTTCCCCCCCCCTTCAGGGTGAAGTACAACGGAAGCACCTTGAAGTGGAACGTTACCACAAATCGCCGTGTTTCGCACACAGATGGATGCAGCTTCAGCAAGATCCATTTTGGGATCTTTCCAAACCTTCCCTTCCATGCCAACCTTGCGAGCCTGTTCTGAGAAAGCTGGCGTCTATACCCTGGTGCCTTTCTCAACGTGCTTGACAAGTCCACGCTCTAGGCCAGCTGGCGCCAGTCGGTCTGTATCTCAGTAGTGCCTAGAGACCACAACTGTGATCGGGCCCCATTGTGCTAGTCATTGTATGGGGCACACAGTAAGAGACAAGTCCTGCCCCGAAGAGCTTACAGGCTAAATAGACGTAACAGACAGGAGAAAGAGGCACAGAGAGGGGACGTGACTTGGTGGTTACTCCAGTGGTTTCGCTGGAGCTATGCTGATTTCCACAAGCTGAGGATCTGGTTCCCTCGTTGAATTCCAAACTCACCCACTTCCTGCAAGAGGGTTGGCTTGTTAAAGAAAACCCCGAGATGATACAATTCAGCTCAAAACTTGGGTTCCTCCCTGAGGACTGCTCAGCCCACACACAATATCCTCTCTGTCTCTCTACAGAGCCACTCCCTCTTTTCCTTACACCCATCTGGGCAGGATACTGAACCACCCGCCTCAGCGAGACAGCAAAACCCGCATAACCCTTTCCAGGCAGGATCTCCCCGCTAACTAGGTGGGTGTTTCATGCAAACATTTCCAGCCTTTGCAAACGCGTCAAATGGTAGGGGTGGCTAGTGGGGTGCAATGGGAGCCTCCACAAATTGGGCCAGTTTGCCATTGCCTCTCGTAATGGTAACGTTGGGACTGGAGGATGAAAAGGTGCCATGTGCTTACCTGAGACTCCTGCCGTACATTGGCCTCCTCCCCTTCCTTCTCAACCTCTTCCTTGCTCGGTGACCTGGATACAAATTTGTTTTTGTTCACAGATTCCTCCACCAGCTTTTTTTCCGACTCTTTCATTATTTCCAGGGTCTCTTGCGTCGTGTTGCTGTTAGACATCTTCAGTGCAATGCAGTGTAGCGATGGGCACCTGCAGGAAGAGAGGAGATGGGGCAGAGAGAGGGGAGTCAGGATGACCGGAGAGATCCAGTTCACAGCTTGGCCTCCTGCACGATTTGCTCCCAATTTGCCCTGTGGGATGGCCCTGCTCCCTCCTTAGCTCAAATGCCCACAGGGACATCCCTATGATACTTCCCATGCAGTGCTTCCCCTCGGTGCAAGTAAGAGCACCCAGGATTCATGCCCAACTTCCTGTCGCCAGCTGGTTCCCTACCCCCACCCTCCTCTCGGATGCAGTCCCATTTTGCCAACAGCATGCTCAAGCCAGAAACTTGCCGACTGCTGTCGAGCAGAAGCTACGGGGTTCTCTCTGTAACTGGAGGCGGGCTCGAATTAAGACAATCCTGGGCATGCCTACGGGCACTTCAAAGCCCAACCCCTATTCTGTGGCTCGTGCCCCACCCTCATTCCGTGGCTCTGCCCCCGCACCCCTCCATCATGTAATAGCAGCAGCAGGGGTCAGACACACATCTGTTGTCTTCTAAACTGGTAAGGAGCCCAATCCCACCACTCCAGACCTCTCGGCAGACTAAGCTCTGCCCCAGAGGAAGGACTCCACCTCCACCCATCCAAGCAGATGGCTGTGGGGCAGGGATCCCTGCCGACGCCACCCAGCAGAGCTACGATGGGGTGATGGCAGAGAAGGTGCGCCCCCCAGAGCCTCATCTGCTGAGGCAGCGCCCCCCAGAGCAGCGGGTTTGAATGAAAGCTAAGATGCTGATGTAACCACATGATTCCAGGTGGCCGGGCCTGTAGTGCTTAAACCTTAATCCAGCACTGACTGGAGGCATGAATCCCTTGACGTCCAGAGGATCACCCTTAGAGGGCCTCCAATACACACAATCCAGCTCAGTCCACCCAGACACGCACCACCTACGCTGTAGAACACGGTCATCGGCGCTAGGCAAACCGGCTTTATTTCACTCATCGCCATTTGCTGCAGCGATTCCCTGAAGGCGCAAACACACTTTCGACAGACGTGTCGTTTTGCTGGCAACTTCACAAGGTGCATTGAGGGTAAACTGAAATGCCGCTAATGCAAAGCACACCCCATGGCCTAGTGGATAGGGAGTGGGACGCAGGAGACCTCGATTCAATTCCTGTCTCTCACTGGCCTGTTGGGTGAGTCACTTAAAAATCACTTCATCTCCCCGTGCCTCAGTTTTCCCCTCTGTAAAATAGGGACAATGATACTCACCTTCTTTGTAAAGTGCTTTGCGAGCTATGGACCAAAAGAGCCAGGTGCGATTATTAGTATTAGGTGGAGATTTACTTTTCCTGCCTGCTTAAACTTTCTCAAGAGATCAGTTCAGAAAGTCGTCTCTGAACTTGCAGTTTCGAAGAGACCAGAGGCAGCATGGGCAGGGCCCAGTGTATTCCAAAGCCACGTCGCCCCCTTTCCTGCAGAATTTGCTACAGACGCTTTTGATTGACAACATGCAGACAGCCTGAAGCAACAGAACTGATGGAAGAGTGTAATGCTTCCAGTCATCAAAGTAGATGTTAACTCTGAAACCTAATAACAATTTAAGTCAACTTTGTTAAATGGGTAGGTAATGAAGCTTCAGAGCAAATAACTTGAACAGGCTTCGTCTAAATTTGGGGGTGTATAAATCACCCACGAAGGACGACAATGCTTCTGAAATATTGTGGCTGCATTTGCAGTATACAGCCTGATATCTGTCCTACTGATATACTGGAAGGGGATATACAAATGGGAATGCTGGCTTAAAAGGCACAGAACATGTCTGCACTGGGACTGAGACTGCTTGAATACAAAAAGCCTACATTTAAAACCTAAAGAAGAGCTCTGTGTAGCTAGAAGGGTGGTCTCTTTCACCAACAGAAGATGGTCCAAGAAAAGACATTACCCTCACCCACTTTGTCTCTCTAATATCCTGGGACCAACATGGCTACACCACTACTGCAAAAAGCTAAAAAAATGTAAGCTTAGAAACTGGATGCACAGCTGACGTTTATCCACTTGTTTTAATAATCGCTTTGGCAGAACGTGGCTGAAAAAGAGTCAAATACAACAAAGATTTATTGACTGTTGGCTCTGCACGGGAATTGATAATATTCACTGGCTAATTCAGCCTCATTCCACTTTAATTTGTAGCACTGCTGAACATGGAACACAGGTTTCACTTTTATTGCAGCTACTGGCCTGGCAATACCAAACATTTAAATACTAATCACTAGCCTGAGTCCAGGAACAATTTCCGCGTCCCAAGCCCAAGAGGGAGAGCGTTTTACGCCTGTTATTTATTTATGCAGGAGATGTGGAAGGTTCTAAATTAACACGCTAATCCATCTTTCATTTCACAGCTACCCTCCCCTAATAATGTCACAGTTACTGGTTCAAATTCATTCTGGGGGGGGGATATTGGGGAAAGGAATCTGGCCATCAGGACAATGGCCATTTTATAAGCAGGCTCCTGTTGAGTTTGGCGCTGGGTGAAAACGCTGAAAGATAACTGCTGATCCTTCTGGCAAACGCAGGCCAGAAATCCAGAGGCAAAGGTTTCGGGAATTCATGTGTAATGGAAGCTCTCTGTGAACCATAGAAGGGACCTCATAGGTCATTTAGTCCAGTCCCCTGCACTCAAGGCAGGATTATGTAATAACTAGACCATCCCTGACAGCTGTTTGTCTAACCTGTTCTTAAAAACCTCCAATGATGGAGATTCCACCACCTCTCTAGGCAATTTGTTCCAGTGCTTAACCACCGACAGTCAGGAAGTTTTTCCTAATGTCCAACCTAAACCTCCCTTGCTGCAATTTAAGCCCACTGCTTCTCGTCCTATCCTCAGAGGTTAAGGAAAACACGTTTTTGTCCTTTTCTTTTGTAATAAGCTTTTATGTACTTGAAAACTGTTATCATGCCCCCCCTCAGTCTTCTCTTCTCCAGACGAAACAAACCCAAGGTTTTCAATCTTCCCTCCTATCTCATGTTTTCTAGACCTTTAATCATTTGTGTTGCTCTTCTCTGGACTTTCTCCAATTTGTCCACATCTTTCCTGAAATGTGGCGCCCAGAGCTGGATGCAATATTCCGACTGAGGCCTAATCAACACGGAGTAGAGCGGAAGAACTACTTCTCATGTCCCAGAATGATGTTCACTTTTTTTGCAACAGTCTTCACTCATATTTAGCTTGTGATCCACTATGACCCCCAGATCCCTTTCCGCAGTACTCCTTCCTAGGCCGTCATTTCCCATTTTATATGTGTGCAACTGATTGTTCCTCTCTAAGTGGAGCACTTTGCATTTGTCCTTATTGAATTTCATCCTATTTACCTCAGACCCTTTCTCCAGTTTGTCCAGATCATTTTGAATTTTAATCCTGTCCTACAAAGC
The DNA here is from genome assembly GCF_002925995.2 of Terrapene triunguis. Classification (NCBI taxonomy): domain Eukaryota; kingdom Metazoa; phylum Chordata; order Testudines; family Emydidae; genus Terrapene; species Terrapene triunguis. The sequence continues at coordinate 102,045 of NW_020664967.1, read as the reverse complement.
ACTTGCAGTCCCTCCCAGCTTGGTATCATCTGCAAACTTTATAAGTGTACTCTCTAGGCCATTATCTAAATCACTGATGAAAGTATTGAACAGAACCAGACCTAGGACTGATCCCCGGGGGACCCCACTTGTTATGGCCTTCCAGCTTGACTGTGAACCACTGATAACTACTCTCTGGGAATGGTTTTCCAATGCAATTACAAGCTAGGACGTTGGCAGAGAAACTCTAGGCTTGCATGCAAAACTAGGAGTATCATTTATTATTAATTATTTGTACAACAGTAGCACCCAATTGACATCGAGGCCACATTGTGCTAGGCACTGTACACACAGGGTTTGTCTCCACTGCAATCTGAGGGTCAGTGCACCTTGGGTAGACATACCAGCCCTAGCATGGCTAAAAATAGCTGCGTAGATGCGGCAGCAGGGATTTCTGCATTGGTCAGCAACACAAGTGCATAGCTAGGGTCTGGATGGGCTCCTACAGCACCACATCTACACTGCTGCTTTTAGCCAGATACAGCTAGGTTGGGTACATTTACCTGTAATCAGCGGGCACTGCAGCAGAGATACACCCACACAAAGGGCGGGATAAAGGAAGAATTAGTATTGCAGGATTTGGCGTTTTTTTAAGCTACAGGATTTAAATGCCAGCTCGATCCACTTGGCTGCCAGTGCAGTGGTTTCCAGACCGTGCAATTCCAGGAAAATCCTCCATGTACCAGGAGCTCTGTAGCACTCCAAGGCAAGAAAGCCGCAAGGAAACCGAGCCAAGCTCTCTGGCTGGACCTTAAGAACCAAAGTGAGCCACAAGTAACAAAGGGCAAACGTGCTCCAGTTGGGTCTTAAGTCAGTTTCAACCTTGTCCTTGATTTGTACCCATGTCAGTTTCAGACTCGAAGTTCCTATGTACTAGAGCAAAAGCGAAATGGCATGACTGAAACTGGGGTGTGCTGAAAACTGTAAGCTACCAATTTGACATTCCAGGGTTTTCCTGATCCTCCTTGCAGCCTTGGGAGCTTGCACAGTCAGTCTGCAAAGAGCCAGCTTAGAGCAAAGGGGAGTGATTGGGCCTCTCTGTTTTAGGGAGCAGCCTGCTTTGTCACACACTGTTTCTGGGTTCTTGTGTGTTATAATTCTGAATTTGAAGAAAGGAGTTGGGTTATGTTATAACCTTCCAGTGACTGTAAATTGCCCTCTTTTCACCGGCCCCTGGCAGCCAAGAGTGCAGAATTGCCTAGGCACAGATCTGCCCCAGCCATGCCCCACTCCCCCACTGGAGCAGCTTGTTGGGAAAACAAAGGAAGGTAGCGGAGGAGAGGCAGGCTGCTGCTGAAGGGACTGAACCTTCCTGACTGCTGCATGCACAGTATCACCAGTGATGTTATGTGGCTGACGTCTCCATCTGGGGCTCTGGATGTTAAGATGGGCACTAAGGGGATGCTGAGGGGAGAGCCAAGGCACCTGTTATTGCCGAGAAAGTAAATAGTCCCAGAGGCCACTGCCTTGTTGTGGTAGGTTTCATTTCGAAGCAGGAAGGCTACAAAAAAACACCAGCAACTTTCTAGGCAGCATGCCAAAGAGTGGCAAAGTGAGGATTCACGAGTTCAGCTAAGGTTCTCTCCTCACCGAGAGGCAGCAGTGGAATAAGTCACTACCAGAGATCCCAGCCCATGTCTAATGCCATGCCCCCTGCAGCCAGCTAGCTGGCACCGGCTCTGCACAGCCCAGGCTATCAGTTCTCTGCCTGGTGCAAAGCTCTCAGGCCCAATCTGTCGTTCCAGCCAGCGAACAGCCACTACCAAAGGCCGATGCAGAAGAGGGTCTGAAAGCGATCTGGAAAACGTACTGCAGGCTCCCAGCCAAGGGACCTGCAAACCACCCTGCCCTGCACACAACTCGCATGTGTCCATGAGGAGCCGTTCAGGTCTGACTTTCTCATGAGGGGCACAGGCCGGAGGTGAGGTCTGCCTGAGCCTGCTGTTATTTACTAGTGTTAAAGAGACACCTTTTTGCATAGGATGGATTGGTAACACTCCCCAGCCAATCACCACAAGGACTACAACAGTCTGACACCAGCTTCCTTTGGCAGGTGTCACCTGGAGGAGATTGGGGGGGGGGGGGGCAGGGGAAAGGCGATTCCCTCAGGTGTTTTCCTCCTGCTGGAAGGTTCCAACAGACCAAGGGCATTTGCTCAAAAGAACAGAATCGGTCTCCAAAGTGACGGCTATGCCAAGCGAGCTGTGCCATCACAGCCCAGGCTTGATAACGGACATGACCAGCTCAATCAGAGCCCCTCCTTCCACCAACTATGCCTCCCTCATGAGAGGGAGACGTTACTTGATTTCGAAGTTCAATATCCTTCCACGGGAGCTGGAATTCTGTTGGGGTCGCAGGCATGCAGGAACCAAGCACAGCACCTCCGGAGCACTGGGCTGCACAACCAGGAACTCAGCCCCTTCGCATTCTTGATCTGGAAAAAACGCGGGGAGAGGGTGGCTCTGTGATCCGTAGGGGCAGTTTAGAGGTCAGGACCCTGCAGTGGCAAAAGGAGACCTCCTGGGCAGTTTGGCTGGATAGTCTGTAGCCTGGCACTTTATTTCCAAGGGGAAACATCTGCACTTAAATACGCGAGCAAATAGTCTGCAAAAGCCACCCCACTGCAACAGAAACATCTCCCCCCACCAGCAGCGTATCCAGGTGAAGGACAAGGGGGCGGAATCTTGGCCCATTTGTATCAGAGGGAGGAGGGAGTCTGCTACATATGTCTCATTCACAAAAGATCAGCATGTTTATAGCCATTAACCATACAAAAAACAACCACCCCACCCCAAAACCCGAGTCCTCTAGCATCTCTCCTCTGCATGCAGATTCAAAGCAGAGACATTGTGTTCCGCTGGTGCGTCTCACTAAAGCCTCTTCTAGAAGAGGTTTCCTTTCTGTGTGAATGAATCAGCCCCGCTCCCCCAGGACACGCGTGGGAGGCAGCGTAGGAGGTGGCTGACATGATCCGCTGTGACAACCAGCGACTTGCGGAGAAAGTGAAAGTTCGCAGGGCTGGGTGGATGCACGGGGGTGGGATGGGGAGCGGGATGGGAAATGGGGGGGAATGGGAGGGGCGGTGCTGAGCTGCTCCTCACAAGGGAGATGAAATGATTACGTAGATACATCATCAGGGAAGCCACAAAATCTGGGTCAGGAGAGAATACAATGAGCAGCAGGAGGAGAGGGAGCTGCTGTCAAAGTTTTCAGTTTGGTTTTGGGAGCTGGCAGGGTAAACAGGCCAGCTAAGGCGGCAGCAGCAGGGTCCTTCATGTATGCCTGTCTGGGGTGGGGGTAGGTGCACATTTACAGATACTGCCCCCCTCCCTAAGACAGCAATAAACTCCATCCCCTCTTACAGCTAGTAATGTCCTGCCGGTCCCTGCTGCTGCTCACCAGGGGTTCTCTGAGCACTTTGCGAACGCCAATAAACGACATTCAATCCATGCCAAAGAACCACCTCCCATGGGAGGCAGGCCCAGTCTGATTCTCATTTAACACGTGGGGAAACTGAGGCACAGAAGTCACGTGACTTCCCTCACATTATCACACAGCAAGTCAGTGACAGAGCCAGGCTCTCCCAGCCCCTTGTTCTGAACGCTAAACCAGGGCGGAAAGGATGTGAATCAGAAAGAAGTACTTCAGCATTTACTAGTTTGGAGGGGCCCAGTTTGCAGGGAGTGGCAGGAGATGACATATAAATGGGATCAGTTAGACTTGTTTCTTACTGGGCTTACAGTGATGGGTTCACATCAGATTCTGCAAGTTACTTCATGGCTGGAAACTTGCCTTGTTTCCTTGTCCCGGGCCAAGAATGTGGTGCTAGGGGGATTTTAGGGAACTCGGATATCTCCACAGATTTCAGTTTACAGCATCGAATACTGAACTGTTCAGTGCAATCCAGCTTCTGCGTGTTGCGTCTGTCCAACAGCCTTCAACGCTTTCCAGAGCAAACGCAAAGAGGAATCAAGAGCTGTAGGGGTGAAACATTGTCAAAGGAGATGGGGTAAAGAGGCATTGAATAGTTCAGGCAGACACACAGCAGGAGGCTGCAAAGGAGAAGGCTCTCACGCCAGCCATGGTGAGGCGGCAGAAAGGAAGAGAGAGACGGCTTGATGCCAGATGTCGGATACAGGACCAGAGATGGGAGCCATGGGACTGGCTGGGAAAGGCCCCAGCGAGGTGTGTTTAAAAAAGATCGCTTTGACAGGATCCTGAAATGAATGGGAAGCCAGTCAAGCTGTCTGACAGGAAGGTGTTCGTGCTTTCTGGGTGTATGAGAGAGGAAAGGTGGCAGCATTCTGCACCTGCTGGAAACCAGACAGCGGGGACTCCACTGCAAGAAGCTAAGAAGCCCAATGGAAAGTAGGGCTTGTCCCGCTGCTCTGGAGTGCGGCATCTTGGATTCTCCATTGCTTTAGGGCCAATGCAGTAAGTTGGCTGGGCCATTCAGCACACTTCTCCTGCATGCACGGAAAATGCTCAACCAGGTTTCAAAAACTAAACTCATGCACACAAGATTAGCCAGTTATTATTTTCAAAGGATCAAGTAGACCTTAACATGTGGTGGCAGGGGGTGGAGGGATCTTTCCAGGGCTTTTAACTCTCATTTCTCTTCTGTGTTACTCTTGTAATTATTTTTGCCTTCACAGGCCCGTTACGGACCAGCAGAGCCGATTCTTCGCACCCAGACCTAGCCTACGCTTCTGGCTGTGTGGTAGGAAAATGTTGTTTCCAGGACAGACAGGACTGTAGCCACCAGATGCCAAGGAGAAAGCCTGGTACTTCTGTAAGAACAGCTGCTTTGGCTAACCAGGAAATAAAAACACATCCCTTTAAAAGGGGATCCTTGGAAATAAAACAGAGCCAGCCATTCCTTTGGAAGAGCGAAAATGCTCAGAAATATGCAACCCACATGCCAGCAGCTTATCTGCTACCGCCTCAGCGCTGGAAAGACTGTACACATGCCAGCCCAAGCAAGCAGGCAATCAAAAGTTTGGTGCTGAAGCCCGGGCAGTCGGGCTGTAAGAGTTTGTTCATCCAAAGGCAGCTTTGCTAGGGAAACTGATGCCCAACTGCAATGAGAAAAAAACAAACCCTCCAACAAACCTTAAGAGAGACGAGAGAGAGAGAGAAAAAAATCTCCTCCTTTGCCCCAGGATGTTATTTCATAGCTCTATATAAGGCTTTGGTATTAATGTCGCATATCACTGAATAAATACACCCTGCAAGGTTAAATGACGACATTCTCCCGTTCTGCTTGCTCACTGGCCTCCGGGTCGGCCAATCTGAATCACGGCTCCATGGCAACAGGCTCTATCACCATGAGCAACTCGACAAGTTTTTTTTATTTAGCAGTTTAAAAAAAAAAAAAAAAACAGAAACTGCTGCAAATGTCTGTCATGTAACCGTTTGCACAGGAAGGAGGCGGGCAGCAGAGAGACACACAGCACGCTGCAAATCTGAGGCACTGGAAAAGCATCTGTTCCACTGGCGAATGTACTGCCCGCCGCTGAAAGCTGGGTTTAGCAACAGCAATATTAGCAACATTTCCTTCAGTTTCCCACATTGCAGCCACTGGTAAAACTTTCACTGTGGCAAAATTCAACTAGAACGTGCATCAAGAGGCTGTTTTGGAGAACTGCTGTCTTCAGCCGGCTGTGGCACCGATCGTAAAGGGCTCACCCCCAGCCCTCTGTACAAATCAAGCCTTATTTGGGCAGCACAACGTACCAGGAAACGACTGAAGCAAGAGCTTGAAAGCTAATGAGAGAAGTGCCCTTATAAGACGCCTTTTCTGTCCCATCCGCCTGTCTTCCTTCCTTAAAAAGAAAGGAGAGTTTCCACCAACAGGGAGCGGGGTTGGATGAAGGAGGAATATCCCACTACATTAGAAAGCTTCGGAGCATCATTCTGAAAGAAGGCAAACACCCCGGTTGTCTCAGTGCAAAGCCTTGGAAAAATGACCTATTTGGTGACATAGCCAAGATTTTCTCCACCTCTTCTGAACCCCTCTCCTTGTTCTTTTATAGATGTTTGAAAACCAGCTCTTTAAGAGATTGTGTGCCCGGTAAAAAGATGGAGGCCAGATGTCCTCCACGGCACAGGCTCCTGTTACTTAATCGTCGCTTTAAGTCTGAGTGGCCCCCATGACGACAAGGTGGATACTTTGGAAATTATACTGCAGAGGGTTACGGCTTCAGATGGCAGAATGAGCCGCAGGGGGTGGAGGACGGCTTGTTATATAAGTGCCTATAGAAATCACAAGTGAGGGATGGGAAATGCAGCTGATCTAAGACATCTAGGAAGAGATTTAAGCTTTCCATGAGAAGTCAATAGGTTTCCAGCATCCACTGAGAGGAGCCATAAGTTAGATATCATGCGAGTGTATTGGGGATCAGATTTCCTATTCCCCAACTGCACTTTCTACGTCCCTTTCATCAAAGGGTAGCACTCACATCTCCCTAGCTCCAGTGTTCCATCTTTCTCACAAATGATGCTATTGTGGACGGGGGAAATGCTGGGGAAATCAGCTTTATTTCCACAATGTAGGCCTTGCGCCTCTTTAGTGCAAAGCCTCGGTCTGAGCAAAGAAGCCCCACTGGCCCCTCTACAGACCCTACATTTGCTGCTTACGCTGCGGAGGGGGCAGGAAGCAATGGGAAGCTAGATGTGACCCAAGAGGACATGTTCATTTCTAATGGCTGTGTTCCTTGGTGTAACATGTAGGACATCCGACTCCCAAAATTACTGGATGGCCACGAAGGCATTACACACTGCATGGGTAACAGAGATACCAGCCTCCAGCCAACCGCGCGGTGGCTGGGCCCCCCCATCTAGGAATGCTTACCAGCATTTAACCCTTCAATACCCAGGGTTGTCAGCAGTCTCCCCTCCCACGAGTTCATTCTGTACCAGGAAATCCAGTGTCTTTCCACCCACGAAGAGTTAATCTGAAGTGACTGGCTGACAGAACGCATAAGACTCTGAACCTCCGAGCCCCTACAAAAATGTTACAGCTGCACAGTTCCATTAAGCAGAGCCCTGCTTCCTTTCATCTAGCAAGCTGGGGCACATCTTGAATCCATCTTTGTACAGATTACGTACTGAGGCAGAAGAGATGAGCTCTGATAACGTTACGCTGGAGAGACAGGACAGAGCAGTCGCTCTTCCCAAATGCTGATAGTCTGACTATGCCCCACAGGGCGGTCCTCTTCCACAGGTGTCAATCGCCTGCTTAATTAATTAGCATGACAACCAGGGATGAGGTGCATGATGGGAAGTGCCAAAATTATTGTCACGATGGCTCTTCCTGGTTACGCGTTAAACACATGGATTCGTATTACTTGGAATAACTCAAGTGATGTAATTTTGTGAAAATAAACGATTTCTGTTACCTGGATCAATGCAAGCACTAAGAATCAGGACAGATGTTAACTTGCTGCTCGTGTAATCCATACTCTGACATTCCCAGCATCAAGGCTGCTAAAAGAATCTTCTTGTGATACAAAGACAGCAACTGGGCCACAACCATAGAGGGGTTTGCCACATGCATTGGTACTCGAGCACAAGGGGGAACCAATAAATATAGAGCATAGTTGTCCTGTGGGCTAATGAAAGTCAACTTTTGGTAGCCCATCAATTCACAGCCAACCACGTATCGGATGGAATAATAGTTTAACCAAGTTACTAGCTACTGCACTTGTTCAGAGTCTGTCATCCTGTGAATTGTAAAAGCTACTGAGGATGTGGCTGGGAAGCTTGGCACAAACCACGGTTCCTGGACCTACACGTGTTTTCAAAAGGAAATTTTAATACAGAGATGAGCTGCATGAGTTAAACAGCAGATTGCAAATTCCCCAGAGCAGGGGAAAAGTCTCACAGGTGTGCAAAATACCTTACCCTCTTAGGGGCTGTATAAATATATAATAACGATTATTCCCTTGCTGGAAAATAGACAGCAGCAAGTATACAATGCATGTATTGAATCGTTACATTCATTGCCCCAAAATAAATATTTTTAAAAGCTATTTGAAGTACGTCTACACTGCAAAAAAAGATCCGCATCAGCGAATCTCAGAGCCTGGGTCAACTGACTCAGTCTCATGCTACAGGGCTAAAAATAGCGGTGTAGATGTTCCCGCTAGGGCTGGTCCCTGGGCATTCAGACCCACCCTCTCATCGGGTTTCAGAGCCCGGGCTCCAGCCCTAGCAGAAAGGTCTACATTGCTCTTTGTAGCCCTGTAGTGCAAGCCCCGGGAGCCCGAGCCCGTTGACCTGGGCTCTGAGACTCGCTGCCGTGTAGACGTACCCTTAGACAGGGGTTACCGCTGCTGTTCATTTCACGGTCAACTCATAAAAACGCGAGGCATACAGGGAGCGTGCAGAAAAGCAATGTGGCAGCAGCCGAGCCATCTCAAGCTGCAAACTCATCAGCCCTCACAAGACAAGCAGCGTCAGGCTTGGACAGCATGTGCATGGGGGACACACACACACACACACACCCCTCCCTTAGGCAGGCAGAAGCTCTGTAGGGAGAGGTGGAGGTGCTCCTCCATTTGGGTCAGCATTATCCATTTGATCACTGATAACACTGTAAAGGTGCAAAACCGCTGGACCCCACATGGTGTTGGAGGCTGCTGGAGCTGTCAACCTTCGGATATCGATCTAAGTTTTTCTCTCGTGCCGGTCACTGTGCTATCTGAACACTAAGACAGACTCAAGGATCTGAGCGCATGCAGTCATACGAGTTCCCATGGTGCTTTTCACAGGGTGTAAAATTCCAAATTCTGCAACTCCATTCTCGTTCCTAATTCCCCTGCAGTTTTCAACTCAATGCTGGCTCCTTTGTCACTTCCTGTCCCGAACAGTCATTGTAGTATTCCCGTACACCTGCACACAGCCAGCTTACGTTCCAGAGGGGGCTGCATTTCAGTGGCAAGACAATTCCCTTGAATATCTTCGTTTTTAAACTAAGGGCTGAAGAAAAGATGACAGGCATGGAGGAGCACACGGTTTGGACAGACACAGCCTTTAGGGAAGGATTTATTCAAGGGATACTCTACAGCCTAGTAAACAGGAAAGGATAGAGGTTGATAAAGTACAGATAGGATCTGAAGAGAAACAATCAATCAAACAAGAGTCCCATTCAATTACATCACATCGAGGCAGATAACTACATATTGACAACTTTTCTAAATGCTTGTATACAAATGCAAGAAGTCAAAATGCTAAGATGGGTGAACCTGAGTGCCTGGTATTAAATAAGCATATTGATAAAACAGGCTTCACAAAAACTTGGTGGAACAATGAAAATCAATGGGAGACGATAACGCCAGGGTACAAAATATATAGGAATTACAGAGCAGGTCGCACTGGCGGGGGAGTGGCACTACCTGTGAAAGAAAGCATAGAGTAAAATATAGTAAAAACCTTAAATGGATCAAACTGTGCCACAGAACCTCGATGGACAGAAATCCCCGGCTTGACTAATTCGAGTGCAGCAATAGGAGTGTACTACTGACCACCTGACCAGGATGGTGACAGTGATTCTGAAATGCTCAGGGACATTAGAGAGGCTACAAAAACAGGCACCCAATAGTAATGGGAGATTTCAACTATCACCCAATTGACTGGGAAAATGTCACCCCAGAACGGGATGCAGAGGAGAATTTCTAGACACAGGTTCCAGGAGTAGCTGCTCCAAGAAGCAACAAGGGGAGAGGCAGTTCTTGATTTAGTCCTACATGGCGTACAGGAGGGGAATATAGCTGAACCGCTCAGTGATAGCGACCATAATGTAATTAAATTTAACATCCTTGTAGGGGGGGAAATACCAGAAGAACTCACCACAGTAGCCTTTCACTTCAAAAAGGGGAACTGCACAAAAACGAGGAAGCCAGTTAAAGAGAAATTAAAAGGAGCCGTCAGGAGAGTGAAATACCTGCAAACTGCATGGAACCTAAAAATGCTATCAGGGCTCAACAGAGTAAAAGAGGTGGTTGGAGACACAAAGACATCCTTTAAATACTAGACGTCAAATCCTACTGAGGAAAATAGAAAGGATCTTAAGCTCTGGCAACTCAAGTGTAAAAGTATAATTAGGTAGGACAACATTTTTTTTTTTGAAGAGCAACTAGCAAGAGACACACAAACTAAGAGCAAAACTTTTTTTTGAAGTACATCAGAAGCAGGAAGCCTGCCAAACAACCAGTGGGACGATTAAGATGCTAAAGGAGCACTCAAGAAAGACGAGGCTGTTGCAGAGAAACTAAATGAATTCATTTGATGGGTCTTCACGGCTGAGGATGCGAGGGAGATTCCCACACCTGAGCCATTCCTTTTCGGTGACAAATCTGAGGAACTGGCCCAGATTGGAGGTGTCAGTAGAAGTGGTTTTGGAACAAATTGATAAATTAAACAGTAATAAGTCAAGAGTTCTGCAAGAACTCAAATGTGAAATTGCAGAACTACTAACTGCGCTATGTGATCTGTTGCTTAAATCAACCTTTGGCAGATAGCGAATGTGATGCCGATTTTATTTAAAAAAGGAAAAGCGGCGATCGTGGCAATTACAGGCAGATAAGACTATCTTCAGTACCAGGCAAACTGGTTGAAACTACAGTAAAGAACAGAATTATCCGACCCACAAATGAACGTGATATGTTGAGGAAGAGCCAATACGGCTTTTGTAAAGGGAACTCATGCCTCACCAATCTATTAGAATTCTTTGAGAGTGTCAACAAACATGTGGGAAAGGGTGAGCCAATGGATATAGAGTACTTGGACTATCAGAAAGCCTTTGACAAGGTCCCTCCCCAAAGGCTCTTAAGCAAAGTAAGGAATCATGGGATAGAGGGGCGGTCCTCGCATGGATCAGTAACTGGTTAAAAGATAGGAAACAAAGGATACGAATAAAAGGTCAGTTTTCACAGTGGAGAGAGGTAAATAGCAGGGTCCTCCAAGGATCTGTACTGGGACCTCTGCTGTTCAACATATTCATAAACGATCAGGAAAAAGGGGTAAACAGTGAGGCGGCAAAATTTGCAGATGATACAAAATTACTCAAGATAGTTAAATCCAAAGCAGACTGCGAAGAGTTACAAAGGGACCTCACAAAACTGGGTGACTGGGCACCACAATGGCAGATGAAATTCAATGTTGGTAAGTGCAAAGTAATGCACATTGTAGAAGATTATCTCAATACACATACAAAATGATGGGGTCTAAATGAGTTATCACTCAAGACAGATCTTGGAGTAATTGTGGGGATTTCTCTGAAAACATCTCCTCAATGTGCAACTGCAGTCAAAAAAATCTAACCGAATGCTAGGAACCATTAGGAAAGGGGCAGGGAATAAGACAGAAAATATCACAATGCCACTATATAAATCCCACACCTTGAATACTGAGTGCAGTTCTGGTAGACCCCTCTCAAAAAAGACACATTAGAACTGGAAAAAGTACATAGAAGGGCAGCAAAAATGATTAGGGGCATGGAACAGCTTCCATATGAAGAGAGATGAAAGAGACAGGAACTGTTCATATTAGAAGAGATACAACTAAGGGGCGATATGATAGAGGTCTATAAAATCATGAACGCTGTGGAGAAATGTAGAAGGTAGCATTATTTATCCCTTCAAATAACATAGGAACCAGGGGTCAGCCAAAGAAATGAATAGGCAGCAGGTTTTAAATAAACATAAGGAAGTCCTTCTTCACACAATGCACAGTCAACCTGTGGAACTCACTGCTGAGGGACATTGTGAAGGCCAAAAGTATAACTGGTTTCAAAAAAGAATTAGATCAGTTCATGGGAGATAGGTCCGTCAATGGCCAATAGCCAAGATGGTCAGGGACACAACCCCGTGTTCTGGGTGTCCCTAAACCTCTGGCTGCCAGAAGCTGGGACTGGATGACAGTGGCTGGATCACTCGATAAATTGCCTTGTTCTGTTCACTCCCTCTTAAGCATCTGGCACAGGCCATGGCCAGAGACAGGATACTGGGCGAGATGGACCATTGGTCAGACCCAGTATGGCCATTCTTATGTTCTGATCTCGCAAAGTGTTTGGGAGATCCCGCTGGATGGGAGAAGGTGCCACACCAGTGCGAGATTATTATTTTGATGGGATTAAGACGTGTACTAACCATCCAGACGCATGCCCGAAAATAGCCACTGCCGTGCGAACCCGCCTGTGGGAGAGGAGAGGACATTGCAGGGAGGCAGCATACGAGAGCGAGATGGCCAACAATGACAGGCAGGGACTCGAGCCATTTCCATGCCCCAGAACCAGAGCCACAAAGCCTGAGCTGGGCTTTTAGCAGATGGAAACTCGGCCAAACTCACGATAAAACGACACCTCTGCCAATCTGCTCATGTGCGGGGGGAAAGGTCGGCCAGAATCCCGCGTTTTTCTTCCCACAGCCCCAGATGGAAGGCTAGGGCTGGCAGGCGGTCCCCATTGAGAAGTTTGCAGCTCCTGCAGTGGCCAGGGTGGGGGGTGTCCCTGTGCTTCCTCCCTTAAGGAAGGAGTGTGCTGCTCTCCCACCCAGGCATCGTCTGGGCGTCCAGCAAACGCTGATCCATTGCACTGCCTTTCTTGTTCATTTCAGAAGGTGCAACTTACATCCCGAAAGCCAGGTCAGGATCTGGCCCTGTATTGCTGGGTCTAGGGAAATGGGGCTGGCGCACATTTTAAGCCTAATTGCAGTCTGGCTAGTTTTGCCCCCACAATGTTTTGGGGTGGGGCAGGGAAGCGACTTATCTCCAGGCTGAATTTGTACTTTATAAACCTCCATGAATAATGCAGGGATAACATCAACCTTCTGACGCCTAAAATGGTCTCAAGTGTGAACACAGTATTTAGCTTGACAAAGTGCCATTTAAATATAGGCCTCTGCAACAATAGAGCTCTTCTACCAAAGCACAGCAGCTTGAACTGGCTCGGTCACAGATTTCAAAGCACCTGGATTCTTCCAGAGCCGCGAAACACCTTCCTTTATTAAGTACTGAGCAACAACAAGAAATAATCATCCACAATCTTATCATCAAACCCAGTTTTAAACCCAGAGGCTCCACGAAAAGCAGAGCCAGATGCAAACTCCCTCTTAGCAGACCCTGTTGGTTCCCCTCACAGCAGGATGGACGGAGGTCAGGGAATAGGCTCAAAGAGGGAATAAAACACCTGGCACGTACAAAGCAATTTACTCGTCCCTTCATTTCTGTGCTCCCTTTCCTGCTACTGCCACAGTCCGAGGACATCACAGCCTGTTTCCATGGAAATGGCTGTCGTCACTCAATCTGGCTGTGAGATCAAAGGGAGGGGGAGGAGCTGACAGGGAAATCCCATTTCCAAATATGAATCTTTGGCTGGGAGGGAGGGATGGCTCAGTGGTTTGAGCATTGGCCTGCTAAACCCAGGGTTGTGAGTTCAATCCTTGAGGGGGCCATTTAGGGAACTGGGGTAAAAATCTGTCTGGGGATTAGTCCTGCTTTGAGCAGGGGGTTGGACTAGATGATCTCCTGAGGTCCCTTTCAACCCTGATATTCGATGATTCTATGATTTATACCACGAGTGGCAGGAAGATTCGCAAGCTAAAGAGGTAGCTGGGATACAGGATCAGCTGTGATGCATTCCGAGCGCCCAGTTCTCCAGGCTCCAAATTCCCTGAGCTACCTACAGACCGGCCTCTCAAACCTCCCTCGTATTAGTCCCAAAGTTACCTGCGCTCCACACAAATACGGCGCTCCCCTCACTTTTAGTGCTCAAAATTGTTAGACTCATTAAACTGTGGCACGGATGAGATTTTCACAAGCACAACCAACCAGTCAAGCATCTCACTCCCAGCAAAAGCCAGGATGATTTGGGTGCTTGACTCCCGCTGGTGTCTTTGATAACCTCTCCCACTGGGCCCCCCCATGGGCATTTTGTCTTAGCACCACAAACCACAAGAAACGTAACATGATAGGGTGGGGGTGGACTCACAGCTATGCATAAGCCTGACCAATGACATCCCTGCAGAAAATCCATTCCGAAAAGGTACCTGTTAGCCAGGGACATGACAGAGATTTCAAAGCGGAGCGCATAAACACTTGAGAGAAGACAATTCTACTCCCCAGGCCATAACACAACAAACTGCAGCAGCTCCTTATACTGCACCCACCACGGGATTGTCCGGCACTAGGTCTACGTGACATTTTTGATTCATTTTAAACTCCTAATGTCTCGGGTGCTTTGAATTTTTTCTCCCCTCTGAGATGTCAGATTTGTCTGGGATTTAATCAATTCTTTGCTATCTATAGCACTTTTCATGCAAGGATCTCAAAGCACTTTGCAGTTGTTATTATTTGTAATACCACAGCACCACCTGAGAGCCCCAGGCATGAGCCAAGACCCCACGGTGCTAGCACTGTACAAACCAGTGGATGGGTAACGCTTCCCCTCCTTGGAGAGGACCGCACAGGGGGACAGACACAGTCCCTGGCACTAGTCAGGAGTCACTCAAGCTTAAGGCCTAGTTACTTAGAAAACGGGATTGTTACGGTGGCCGTGACTATGCAAGATCGAGGACTTCACCGCGCTCGACCCTGCACAAACAGAGCGACACACGCGGTCCCTGCCCCAAAAGACCTTATGAGCTACATAGACCAGACAGACAAAGTGAAGGGAACCGTATTCAGCAAGCAGAGGCAACAAGGGGGTGGTTTGCCAAAAGAAGATGGGTTTAAATGATGCCAGAAAGAGGTATTTAAATCATATTCTATTAGGGTACGTCTACACTACGAGATTAATTCGAATTTAGATAATTCGAATTTGGGAAACAGATTGTATAAATTCAATTGTGCGCGGCCACACTAAGCACATTAATTCGGTTTTTAACCACATTAATTCGGTGGTGTGCGGCCACACTACCCCATTAATTTTAACCACATTAATTCGGTGGTGTGCAGCCACACTACCCCTAATTCGAATTAACAAAATCGATTTTGGTGCTACTCCGCTCGTCGGGGTGGAGTACAGAAATCGATTTTAAGTGCCCTTTAATTCGAAGTAACTGGCTCCGTTGTGTGGACGGGTTAAGGATTAATTCGGATTAACGCAGCTAAATCCGATTTAAAGTCGTAGTGTAGACCAGGCCTTAGTGGGGTTATAAGGTCTCCTCCTAAAGCACACAGGGATTTTGGGGTGAGAGCTTCCCCCCCCCCCTCCGCCTGATCTAAAGTCTTGGATTTGGGGGAGGAGGGGGGGAGACAGTTTAAAAAAAAAGAGGATAATTAAGATGGACATCAATGAGGAAGGACCAAGGTTTCCTCTAACTGTGGAAGCTGTAACTATCGGTAGCCAGCTCCTCCCCGGGTCGCGGCACAGGACAGATCTCTCCATATCACACCAATTCTCCTTCCCCATCACTGGCTATCACTGTGCTTGCTCACAGACCGGGGAACTGCCATCCCTGACGTCAGAGCAGCGATTAATGAGGGTTGTCCACCACAGGGGTTTCCTGAAAAGCTAGCAAGAAATTATCCACCTACTTTCTACAGTGTCAAGATTCACTAAGCCAGCTCGGCTCTGCATTGGGATTTCTTTAACCCTTCCGAAGCTGGAATGTCAGTCCCTGGCACGGTTCCCCCCCGCCAAGCGTCCTGTCTCCGTCAGACAGCCCCAGGCAGAATTCCCTCCATCTGAACCAACAACAGAAACAGACTATGCCAGCTAGAAAGACGCTTGCAAACGCCAGGTTGGCAGCTTGTTTCGGGAAAGGGAGAAGGGTGTCTTAGAGTAAATACAGCTTTTAACCCCTTCCTCCTTGAGAATCGAGCAGGCTTTCATGTGCCACGTCTGTGCCAATTGGAACTGTATGCTCAGCAAGGTAAAGACAACCGGTAGAAAGAACCAGCCAAGCTTCTACGTACCAATACTTGTACAGCCCTGATTCTGAGCAAAAGTTCACTGACTTCTTACCAGCTATTGAATGGGAAGATGCAAATGACAGACACGCACAGACTGAAGGCCAAACTTCATAGCGGCAACACTGCAGAAGATGCCTGGATAGCTTTCAATTAGGGGATTATACGGGAACAACAGGACTGGGGTTGAGTTAACCACAGTTGTTAAAACCTTCATGCTGTTTAAGCACCATATGAAGTGTGCCAGCCACTGATGAACTTTTGTTGAAAAAAAGGGTCTAGGGTCCAGCACCTGCTCATCCCCAAACCTCTCCCCTTCTAGGGCTACTGCTCCTACTTCATAATACTGTAGCAGAAGATCGCTCTTAGCCACTGGACATTTTAGGTAGCCACCACGTATCGCAGCAACTACGAATGACCAAGCCACGGATGTTTTCAAAGGAAGATGCAGAAAAGGAATAGATCAAGGAATAAAATCCAGCGCTGAGATGACGAGAGGGGGGGGAAAAAACAGCTGCAACTTTGTAATGCCAGGTCCGGGAGCTGGGTTTGAAAATGGAAGGGGAGTTGGGGAGGGGGGAAATAATCCCAGTCCCCCACCTCCTTGCTGAAAACCTAAGCGATTGCTGAAGTGTCACCATTCAAAGCAGCAGATGCTGCTGCGGTTTTCAGACCCTCCCGCTCCGGGTGATGCTCACAATTCTACATTCTGGGGCTTTTTCAAACTAAATAAACAAACCAACCAACAAACTAGAAGGAAAGAGGTCCATTCAGCTACCAGCCCTCCCAGCTAGTGCATCATATTCAGCAGAACCAGTTCTCAACACTGGCTCTAAAGTGGAGAGAGTGCCATCGAATGGGATTTTCTCCTATATTTTAAGGCAACTCGTTGGAAGAGGTGTGGGGAGGTTTGGGGGTGCAGAATAACACCTCATGAGTCTGTTAATATCCAGCCCAACACAACAAGACATTTATGATGAGAAAAATCTTAGCCAGAAGAGGTGGGGAGGGGGGGAAACAGCCCTGTAGAAAGTCTAACGCATAACTTAGCCTGACTATGTCAAATGGCACACAGCCAGTCAACTAGTCAATTGCTCACATCCGAATAGTCAACATGCAGCTTCAATCCAAACAACCCCCTCTGCCCCCCGAAATGTAATTTGGCAAAGGCGGGGGGCCTTCTCTTTTTAACTTGAGAAGAAATTGCCAGGGGCAAGGTGCACGAATGCGCAGCAAAACGATAGCCCGGCGTGGGGAACTCCTTAATGACATGGAGGAGCGCAGTATGTATATGGGGGATTCCCCTGTTTCCTGTAGCTGCATCCACAGCATCACAAAAAAGGAGGAAGGAGAAAGCCTCAGCTCCGGCTCACAACCCCTGGCATGAAATACAGACGTCAAAGGAGGAGAGACTCCTGCACTAACCTGAGCATTGAACATTTTTGTAATTAACCCCATTCGACCAACAGAAATCCTGACACTCATTCACCACACTGGAGTGGTACAGAAACCGTCATCATTTAAAACGCTATCAATATTATATTCTGTATCTAGAGAAACGAATCTCCGGTGGTCTCTCTAGCTCAAATTCACCGGAGACTTTATTCTAAAAATAAACTCACCCCAGTGGTTCTGCACTCACCGCAAGTCATCTATTTCCCGTTCTCAACGGAGACTTCATCGCCAGGACCGGTTCTAGAGGAATTTTGCCAGGAGATTCTTTGCTTCTTGGAAGCCTCCCGCCCTCCCCCCCCCCAAACCCCCACCCCCACCCCTCAATGAAATGCTAGCTATCTTTGCTGCCGCTACAGCAAGCTAATTGCTCTGACAAGCCGCTCTGAAGCAAAGCAGAGCCCAGCTGTTTGGAAGGATGTCACAGAGCTCTGCCAATAGCCACATACACCCCCCCCCGTCTCCTTCTCATTCAAATACTTCAATGGAGCTGCCTCCGCAAGGCTCAGCGAAGGCTTTAAAGATACAGCATCCCTTCTACTGCCAGGCACTATAACTATTGGAGAAAAGATCACCCAACAAACAGAAGCATCGTCTTGGAAGGGAACTGAAGTGTTCGGCTAGTGCTGTGAAGAGTGCCGTGTAAAAGCAGAGGTAGGTTAGGGACAGGTTTAGATGATTGTCACTTTGCTCTATCACCATCATCTCCAAGCCAGCGGGAGGTTTGCATTTCTAACAGCTCCATTGTATTTTTCTTTTTTAGCATTTATTATTGGTTCCGTGCTGACAACACTCGCATTCCCTAGAAGGCGGAACCTATAGACAGCCGTGAGGCGGTTTTAAGCCGCTCTCTTACTTAACTTGCCCCCGTGAAGAGACTCTTCGAAGTCCTGCCGAACTGCGCAGAGCGCTGCACAAACACACAGGCCGGGTCTACACTAGAAAATTAGGTCAGCTGAACCATATTGCTCAGGGTGTGAAAAATCCACCCCCGCGTGATGCAGACAGCGCTAGGCCGCAGAAGAATTCTTCCATCGACTTAGCTCGTGCCTCTCGGGGAGGTGGATTACCTACGCCGATGGGAGAACCCCTCCAGTCGGCGCACGCTGGATTACCTACGCCGATGGGAGAACCCCTCCAGTCGGCGCACGTAGTGTCTACACTGAAGCGCTGCAGCATTTCAAGTGTAGACGGGCCCATTGTTAGAGAGAGTCCAACCTACAAAGAGCTTACAACCGAAACAGACAAGACAGAGAGTGGGGGAGAGAAAAGGAGGCTCACCATCCCTGATTTACAGATGCCACCACCACCACCTAGGTCTTAGCTAGCACTTTTCATCCGTAGATCTCAGCACACTTTACATGAAGCAGGTCAGTAATCATCACCCCCATTTTATAGATGGGGAAACTGAGACTCAGAAGGAAGAGACTTGCCCAAGGTCGCCCAGCAGACAAGGGGCAGAGCTCGGAACAAAGCCCAGGTCTTGTGTCCCAGTCCAGCATGGAGATTAAGGGTAAAACTTTCCAGAACATCTAACAGGTTTCAGAGTAGCAGCCGTGTTAGTCTGTATCCGCAAAAAGAACAGGAGTACTTGTGGCACCTTAGAGACTAACAAATTTATTAGAGCATAAGCTTTCGTGGGCTACAGCCCACTTCTTCGGATGCATACATCTAAGCGACTTAGGAGCCTAAGTCCTATTTTCAAAAGTAACTTGAACACTTAGGAACCTAAGCCCCATTGACTTTCAATGAGAAATAGGGTCCTAAGTGCGGTGTCACTTTTGAAAATGGGACTTAGGTGCTTTTGAAAATGGGACTTGCTGCAGGTCACACAGGGAGTCTGTGTCAGTCAGACTGGAACCCAGGTGTCCTGAGGCCCTCAGGACGAGTGTTTTGTTTGGTTCCTGATGCTCCTTGACATATATTCCATACTGGATCACTTGATGATTACTTGTTCTGTTCATTCCCTCTGGGGCACGTGGCATTGGCCACTGTCAGAAGATAGGACACTGGGCTAGATGGACCTTTGGTCTGACCCAGTATGGCCGTTCTTATGTGCTTATATTCCAACATACTTGAAGTGGGATGATGAATGACTGTCTTGAGCTACAAAGAAATCTTTTTAAGTAGGTGTTTAAATTTAAGCACACGCTTAAAGCCCCATGCAACTTAAGATGTTTAAAGTGCTTTCCTGAATCAGCACCTTATGGTACGTCTACACTGCAGTTAAAGACCCACGACCGTGTCGCTCAGAGCCCAAGTCAACTGACTCAGGTTCACAGGGCTTGGACTGTGGGCCTCAAACCAGCAGTGTTGACATTCTGTTGGAGTCCGGTCTCTGAAACCCAGCAATGGGGGATGGGGTCTCAAAGTCCAGGCTCCAGCCCGAGCCCAAACGTCTACACAGCAATTTGTTAGCCCCACAGCCAGAGTCAACTGACCCGGACTCTGAGACTCGGGGCCACGGGTTTTTCTCTGCAGTGTAGACGTACCTCAGAGCCCACGTGAACAACACATGAATATTCTTGACCAGCCATTCTTCCCTCTAAAACCTTTCGAGATGTTGGTAATTATAAATAGTCTCCTCACACTCTGCCCGAGGAAACATTTACATCAGAAGCTGCAAAATGGAAAGACACGGATCCATAGGGTAAGAGTCCCTTAAATCCACCCCACCCCAATCATTTCAAGCCTTTCCCCCCCATGCCTGACAAGCAACACTGAAGACTAAATGACTTGCTCACATTCACACGGGGAGTCTGAAGCGGAGCAGGGAAATGAATCCAGGTCCCCTGAGTCCCAGCTCTTCTGAAACGGGACCCTTTGTGTAGGCTTGGAAGGATTCGATTTTTATCCATGAATGTCGATGTCATCGTACACACACAAACCAACAACAAAAAATATTTCCACCCAGGATCATCAAAATTTATAGGTAGGCAAAGTACGAAAAATACTGCTTGAGAACTCTTCTTAGAGTTTGCTTTAAGGATATTTCCTTTGTCCATTCCGATATGTGATGTCGACAACTTGTGTTTTAAATGGTTATAAATCTTAACTTTTTGAATCTCCACATCTATTGGCATTAAATAATTACTGTCTGACACTCCCCCTCATTGTCTGATCCCCCCAGAACTTCCCACAACTGTGAAAATGTCAAATTGACAGAAAGTGAAAAAAAATGCTTGAAAATAAATATCGATATTCTCAGTCCAAATTATCATTCTGCCAAGCCTAGCCACGTGTCTGGAGTGTGCACTGCCTGTCTAACGTGGGCCCTGATCCTGCAAACGCCCAAGGGAATAACTCAATACACACACCGTCCCCTTGAACTGAATGGACTGGAATTCCTCCTTGCAGAACCAGGGCCTCAGGCTGCACGACTGAGCGGCAGGGGCTGTGTATTTCTCTCTGTACTAGAGACGGTCTCAGCAAACCTGCGAGGAGTCAGAAGCTAAGGGAGGCGGTGACTGGCTGGCTCTGCAGCAGCGCTATGCGCAGCTCAGCACTAAGCTAGTCTGGCGGCACATGCTCAGTGGCAGAGAGCGTGTGCTCAGAGTGACTCCTGTGGCAACCGAACCCAGCTGAGCCGCAGGGCTCTCGGTGATTAGCCCCAGAACTCACCATCTTTTTTTTAACTCCCTGGATTTGGGGTTAACCCTGGAGCTCTCCGCTCTGGTCCCCTTGCTCCCAGGCAGCATCTTTTGCTCTTCAGGGCAGCAGGACTTCACAGGGCTGCACAGGGTCCAGATTCTTAACCTGCTCCATGCATGGAGTAGAAGACAGAGAAGACCCAGCTAACTGGCCCACCACGCACTCTGCAGGCTTAAGGCTCCTTTGCCATTCCAATGAGTCTCTCCAACCCGTCCCCTCTCTGGCTCAGCGTAGTTTAGCGCAGCCCCTGGCGTACCGCAGCTTGGGAGCTGTGCAGCATCAAAATTAGCAGTGGGGTAAAAGGAAATCCCTAGCATGCCTCCAGCCCCTACTGTGCTGCCTGGCCTTCCTACCCTCAAGGAACCTCATGCTTCAGAGGGTGCGACCAGGCCTGGCACATGTCCAAGAAAGCTGCAGGGGCCCTTTGGTTTAAACACCACAGCTGGTTATTAAGCCAGACATAAAGCAGAGAGGAAAGTGCTGCAGAGCCTGACCAACGCCACTTCCTCACTCACAGCACAGCCACCTGCAGGAGGAGAGTTCACAGCCTGCATGTGCTTCTCCCCCGGGACCTTTCAGAGCGCTGCCCTGGGAGGAAGGGGTGCAGATCAGTACAGGCTCCTCAGGCCTTTTAAAGATGGCAGCCTAAATACACGCCTCGTTTTCGAGCCAGCAGCATTTCCCCTTCATGAAACAAACGTGTGTGAGGCTTTTCTCGGCTGCACCTGTCCCCCAGCTGGGAGGCAGCAAATCCTGGGTGGGAGTCAGCCCCCCCACCCCAGACAGTCTGGATTGCAGCAGGGGGCCTGGTAGGCCCCACATGGAACTTGCCCAGCTCCTGCTTTTCACAGCTGAGTGCCGTTTGCTCAGACCCCGTGTGCACGCCATGAAATCTAGGTCAGAGACAGGGAAGCGCAGGAGAGATGCTGAAGCAAAGGGCATTGTTTGTGCTCTAGACTTGCAAGGAGGCTGCTGGCACGTTGCATGGGAATACCGGGGAACAAGCCAGCAGCATAGGTGCAAAGAGCACCCCCAGGCATGAACCTTCCCTCCCAAGCAAATGCAGATGAAGCCCTTGCAGCCCTCCCGGCTTGTGGCCGAAGGGGTCACCTGGTTATTGGGCGTATCCCAAGAGCTGCAATACAAGGTGCTCCCTGGGGTACAGTTTCTAGCTTCATTTGCACTAGAGAGCACGAAGTTCACACTTCCTGGCACTGAACCAGTGGGACGGCACTGATGCAAACCAGCGTGAAGCTGCCGCAGCACGGTGGGTCTGTACGTACGAGGCTAGCTCGGCCCACTGAAACCCTGCAGGAGCTGGGGTGAGGGGCAGTGCTCATCTATTGATTTCAATGTATTTAACGGGCACCTTGTGTGACCGTTACTAATCAACCCTTCCCCCTCCAGCCCAGAAAAGGGCTGGGAACCACGATCCATTTGGGCTCCGAGTTCCAGAGTTGAGGACCCCTTGCTAACAGCACTCCAGCTGCCAGGTCCCTCCCATTTCGCGTGAGCATCTCAGCTACTGCAGCATCATACGAGGAGAGGCAGAGTCGTCTGCAGGCAGCACCGTACCTGTGTAAGGACGCTTGGGTTGAAACCAGCTCCTTCAATTGCATTCAGCAATGCACTGGAAGCCAGCGTAAATCTCAGTGTGCCAGGAGAAGGTGCTCTTGGCACGAACACTGCTCAGCCAGGGGGTGAGCAGTCTGCCCGGCAGCACGTCGTATAGTCATTCAGCCTGGGGTTCCCGATGGGGCCGAATGGAGCTAGGTGAACAGGAACAGGGCGCCAAACTCACTAGATCTCCTTTGCAACCTCAGGCCCTGGTCACAGAGACATGGATCCGTGTAGCAAAGAGGTGGTGGGGGAGGGAATAGCCACTTGGGCCAGAGGGCTGGCGGAGGGAGGGGTCATCAGATCCACACTTACATCGATGCAGTGACACCCCTCCCCCTCCCATGGCAGGTACGGGGGAGCTGTGGTGGTTACTCCAGCCCTATGCCTGCATGAGGAATTCTGTCCCTCAATCCCTTTAGTTCCCTGTGGTCTCTAGGGCTTTGAATGGGGAAGGCGGACCCCAGTGGCCCACACTTACTTGATCAGACACCTGCCCCACACTGCGGTCTCACTCCTGATCAAGGTAGTTTTCTTCCATAGCGTTAATAAAGGGAAGCAAACATGATCCAAGCAGGAAGCAGCCTCTCCTGTACTGTGGGTTCCCAATGGCAGGTGTTTCTTGGGCCCCTGTTGCCGTTGGACCAAAAGCCCATGGATTTGCCATCAGCAGGGATCTAGGAAATCTCCCTGGCGAGACTGTGCTGCTAACTGGGCGAGGTGCTTTAGATGAACATCTCAATTGATACCCCAGAGTCCTGGTGGGGAACACCCGTGAATGCTGGGGAATTGCATTAACTGGCCAGCGACTACTGAACGAGCTGCGGCCTGTGCTGTCTTGGGCATTGCCAGCCACGTTCCGATTGCAGCAAACGTATGACCAGGGGGAGGGAAAGAGGCAGAGGGGGCAGCGGGACTCCAGGCAGCATGTAGCTACACTGGGATTTGCCCCAATTCCAGCCATGGGGGTAGGTGCCCCTGTGCAAACGGGCAAAGCCATTATTTGCACTGGGAGAGATTTACTGGACTTCACGCCAGGGAAAGCAGCAGCAGTGCGAACTGCAGCGTATCGCTGTTTACAACGATCTACTCCAAGTGGTTATCCAGGTACAGCGACCCTGGCGGGGCAAATCTCCAGGGAGAGAGGGGGCCAACACCTGAGGCCTGGAATCTAGCATAATTCAAGCAGCCCCTTCCAGCTAGGCTGGGAACGGTGCAGAGGGAGCTGCCTCCAGCTGTCCTTAGCCAGGAAAATCAGGGTGCAGGCACGTGACGGAGTCCCCCACAAACCAGTGTGCCTGTGCCAATGCCACTTGCCGGCCTGCTCCGTGCTTCCTTCAGAGCAGGCTGTAACGAGGACACACGAGAACAGGGACGGAGCCCCAAACAGGAGCCACATGGGGTGCATGGGAAATGTGAGGGTTCCAAATATCGGGGCCACCCAGGACTCCAGCTCAACAGCCTTTGCCTGCACTACCATAAACCGGGAGTTTGATTTGCAGCTGCCCTCAGCTCACCCCCGCCACCAGGAAACACCGTGCCACTGTTGTGCTGCACAAACCCAGAACCACCTCTGCGGCGCAAGGCAGCTCAGGGCAATGCCAGGACAGGGCTAGAACCAGAACACCGTATCTCAGCTCGAGGGAGGCTGGGGTGGCCACGGAGAGTGGGAGAGGAGAATTCTCAAATTAGGTCATAGCGAGAATTAGCACTTTGCTCGTTGGGATCCTATAGGAAAGTGTTTTGCCCTAGATTTGCGTTCCAGTGAACAAAAGTATCAGCTCACTGTGAATCACAGAAGCATCATATGGAAAGCACTGCAAGGCATCACGTTTGTCTGCTGCTCAGAGACTGGATATTAATGGCAGGCTGCGCACGCCGCGTTTTGGCAGTGTGCTGCCGGTTATCTTGCTTAACTATTAATGGGGCCGGCCTGCTCTTTCAGCTCACCCCCCGCCTCTCTGTTCCCCACCAAGATTTCCAAGGTATAACGACGACGGGAGTGCCGCTAACGATCAAGCACCCTGGTAGGGATGTGCCTGGCCCATGCCAACGAGAACACGATGCTAAGCAGCCTTCTGGTTCGTAACCGTTTCTGGGTGGACTCCCAGCGGTAGAGGCGGGGATCCAATCTCGGCCTGACACCGAGGACTGGTGTAAATGAAGGGGCTGCCCTGGTTTTCCATTACTGACTACACCCACAATCCACGACACGCCTCAGGGGATGGACCCTGCACCATTAGAGCCAGTGGGGTCTTTTCCTTGGCCTGGAACAGCTCACAGATTTATCCCCAGGAGCACACCTCATACAGAGGAAATGCTGCACTTGATGCATGTTCTCCCTCCACTGCACTACACTCATCTTCTACCTTTTGCTCCGACTCCAGGCCATGTGGCACCTAACAGGGGATTAGACTCAAGTGTGGAAATCCCAGCTTTCCCCGAGGCGCTGCTTGCCCTTGCTCAGTAGGCTTCTCTCCATGAATTCATCTAGTTCTTTTTTTAACCCTGTTATGGTCTTGGCCTTCACAACATCCTCTGACAAGGAGTTCCACAGGTTGACTGTGCATTGTGTGAAGATATACTTCCTTTTATTTGTTTTAAACCTGCTGCCTATTAATTTCATTTGGTGACCCATAGTTCTTGTGTTATGAGACGTAGTAAACGACACTTCCTTATCTACTTTCTCCGCACCAGTCATGATTTTATAGACCTCAGTCATATCTCCCCTTAGCAGTCTCTTTTCCAAGCTGAAAAGTCCCAGTTTTATTAATCTCTCCTCATACGGCAACCGTTCCATATCCCTAGTCATTTTTGTTGCCCTTTTCTGAACCTTTTCCAATTCCAATATATCTTTTTTGAGAAGGGGCGACCACATCTGCACGCAGTATTCAAGATGTGGGCGTACCATGGATTTATATAGAGGCAACATGATATTTTCTGTCCTATTCTCTATCCCTTTCTTAATTATTCCCAGCATTCTGTTCGCTTTTTTGACTGCGGCTGTACATTGAGTGGATGTTTTCAGAGAGCTATCCACAATGACTCCAAGATCCCCTTCTTGAGTGATAACAGCTAGGGACGAGCAAGGCAGGGGCTGTATGCAGCACGAAGGTTACGAAATACTCCTGGCGGACAACCCTGCAGCTGGGACCCCACCTGTGTGCAGCGGCTTCTCTCGCATGCAGTTCCAACCAGCAGCACAGCACAGTCCACTGCCCCTGCTGGGGACTCCTCCACCAACGCCTCCCCTAGCAGAGGAGAGAACCTGTGCAGCTCCTTCCCTCCCACTAAGGGACTAACGCAGCAGCATGGACAACCCCCTGCCACCTTGCGGGAGAGGTCAGAAGAAAATAAGAAGGCATGGGGGAGAAGGGAGCATGATAAAAGGAAGCCAACCCCAGCAGGGAATAGGTGCAGAAGGAGGGTACGGGGACAGGAGGAGGAGGAGAAGAGACAGAAGGAGAGGAAATGAGTGGTGAGAGACGCTCAGGGAAAGAGGGCAGAGGAACTGATCAATTTCAGCAGGTAGCTGGTAAAATCCCTCAGAAATAAAGTCCTTCCCATCCACTCCTTTTAAACACTGACATTCCCTTCTCCTTTGGATAAGAGTCTGTATTTGGGGAAGAGGGGAAATATAGAGAAAAAAATGCCCCCCACCCCCACCCCCAAACAAATGAAATCACACACACACACACACACACCCCCCACACACACACACACACCAAGGAGCCCAAAGCAAGCTTTAGCCGTCACACCCATCTGCATCCCAACGCTGTGGGGTACTTGACCAAGGGAGAGGCTCCTGGTTCTCCCTCCCTCCCTGAGCTGCAGTCAGAGCAAAGGGCAAGTTGTCAGCAGTCAAAACAGTGACACTGAACTCCATTGTGAATGCAAGCCAGAGCCTAGGGCAGCACAGCCGTTCTCCCCTCCCTGCCGCCCTGGCAAAGCCGATACGAACGACAAAAAATCTGAATGATCACCCGTTATCACAGGTCGTGGCCAAACTCCCATCATCCCGTGCAGCCCCTTCCGAGCTGGGGCTAGCGTGATTTGACGTGAACCAAATCTGTCAGCGGCTCAAGACAGACACGTGGGCACCAGCGAGCAGTGGAAAAAACGTACTGCTCCATTCAGCTCCAAACAATGATAAATAATTCAGGAAGAGAAATGCCGCAATAGAGAGTGCAGCAGGGTTTAAAAATAGAACATACGCCGAAGTCAGGCGAACGGGGAGGAGGGAAAGAGAGAGACAGAGAAAAGCTGAACAGAAAATGGATCTGCACCGCCGAGACACTGCAGCCAAGCCACCCAAAACTATGCTTATTGATTTATTAGGAACTCAACAATACAATCATGATTTGGATTGTGGTAGCATCTAAGAACCAGAGTCCTGGACCAGGACTGTGTGTTGATACTTAAAAAGGCATCAACATTTGTCCTACCTTTTTCAGAAGAAGGACTGCATTGGCCAGGCAAGTATATCCAAGGGGGGCGGGGGGAGACACCTGAAAGCAAAACTTCCTTTCTTGTTACCTTTTTAGCTAGCCCCATGCTCGCACACGTGGCTGTTACTCAAAAGTGACCCCATAACTAACACGTCCATTTGTGTGTTGGAGGGAACGAGACGGTCAGTAAACATTTTGTTTTCCCAAATATCCCAGGTTTAGTACAAAAAGTGAGATTTTAAAAATTACGAGGGAAGGTAACATAACAGGCCACTCAGTGGAAGTGAAAAAAGTCCATTTCTCAGAAATTCAATATTAGTGGAACTCTCCACTGCAACCCAGCCCGCTGCATCTCTTGTTTGCAATGGGCTCCTCTTTGCTATCTTGCTCAACCATTAATGCAGTTTTAATGAAAACAATCACATTCTTAACCTGGCACGTGAACTGCTAATATAGGGAAGATGGTGAATAAAGAAAAAATACATACACAAATACATGGAACGGTGTTACAATTGAGAGGCCCGCGGTTCCATCAATAGTTCATTTTGAAATGCCCTCGTGATCTTAGGAAAATCGACTTGTTCTTGAAAAGCTAGTGTGTAAGAAAACACCCTCGGCTGTCTCCTGCCTGCCAAACTGCCCCTGTGGCGCACAGCAGCAAGAGAGCCAGGGGGGTTGTATATTTCAGTGCCAGAGCAGCAAGGCTGAGCAAAAGGGACGTTGGGATGCAGGCTCATCCGCCTGCAAACCAAAACACAGCTGCTGAGTGTCTAATTTTAGGTCTTTCCCTGCTCGGCCTCAACCAGACCAGAGATTTTCATGGTATTGTTTACATCTCCTATGACCAGGGGCTACCCATGGCAAGCACTGGGCTGCTATCTGACACCACAGTGTGAAGAAGATATAAAAGCCAAGCACAGAGTGAAGGTGAATTATCTATAGTGATGCTGATGCTGCTTGGCTGCCGGCTGCTATTTCAGGCTTGCAAGTAACATTACTGTAGCAGAAGCAGAGATTACGGAAATAACCCGAGTCCAGTGAACTGGGGTGTTTCTTTCTTTCTTTTTTCTTTTTTTTAAACTATTTATTGGAATTTTAAAGAATGAAACATTAATGAGAACAGCCCCCAAATTTTCCAAACGTAACAAAGAGACCAAGCTGTACTGTAAATAACTGTTGAAAGCACATAGTGGGCATCTACAGTTATGAATAAGGATGTTTGCCTATAGATTCATCCTCTAATGGATTCTCTCCTGTTAAAAAGCCAGGTGGATCTCCATCCCTGATTTGAGTAATTCTCTTGCAGATACCCAATGAAGAGAGACAAATCTGAGGGAACTGGACTTATTTAGTCTGCAGAAGAGAAGAGTGAGGGGGGATTTGATAGCAGCCTTCAACTATCTGAAGGGGGGTTCCAAAGAGGATGGATCTAGACTGTTCTCAGTGGTGGCAGATGACAGAACAAGGAGCAATGGTCTCAAGTTGCAGTGGGGGAGGTCTAGGTTAGATATTTGGAAAAACTTTTTCCCTAGGAGGGTGGTGAAGCACTGGAATGGGTTACCTAGGGAGATGGTGGAATCTCCATCCTTAGAGGTTTTTAAGGTCAGGCTTGACAAAGCCCTGGCTGGGATGATTTAGGTGGGGGCTGGTCCTGCTTTGAGCAGGGGGTTGGACTAGATATCTCCTGAGGTCCCTTCCAACCCTGATATTCTATGAGTCTATGAAATCTGATTGCCAGCAGCCTCTCTTCTTTGCTTTATAGATGGTAGCCTTTTAATCTTGAGTCTCTATCACCATCATATCTAAACCTATGATCCCCATGTCAGTTGTTCTAGAAGTCTCCCTAGTAAGATCATTCTGTGTTTTGTAAGCAGAGACGCTAGGTGTACAAAATGTGCTGAATAAATATCTAAAATTACAACAGACAGTAACTGTAGAAAAAAGACCTTGGGTTTCCTGGGATCGATGTGGATTGCATTACTACAGATATAAGTTTTACAGATAAGTTTTATCACTCCATTCCACTAGCTTTTTAACTTTAGGCATGGCCCAACACGTGGAATAAGTGCTTGTCTACATGGGGAAATTGTTCTGGAATAAGGTAGATTGGGAATTTAAGCACAACAGCTATTCTGCAATAACTCCCTGTGTGGACACTCAATCTGGAATAAGAGTGCCTGTTTTACAGTTTAGCTTAATCCACTTCGGAATCCCCATTGCAGAATAGATATTCCGGTCAATTTCCTCATGTAAACAAGCCCAAGTCTCCTTTCTGGGAATTCCACCCTCGGCGATTTAGGGTTAGGCCTGATTGGAACATGGGGAGATTGTACTGAGTAGGACCCATTCAGAGCAGAATATTAAAGGTCCCAAACTTGGGTGACCTCTGCTAGGTACCAAGATAGTATGTGCCAGCTTTGAATGCCATGGAGCCTTCATTGGAGAGTCTTCATTATTTAGATTCAAATAATTAGCAAAGACATTCTGGGAAGCCTAACAATCAGGCTCACCGTCAGTGAACACTGACCACTGTAGAATCGCATCCTGCCTTTGGAATATCTCTGGCTACAGACAGGGCCGGCTCCAGGGCTTTTGCTGCCCCAAGCGGCGGGGAAAAAAAAGAAGCCGCGATCGCGATCGGCTGTAGCTCCACCGCGCCGCTTTCTTCTTCGGCGGCAGGTCCTTCCCTCCGAGAGGGACTGAGGGACCCGCCGCCGAAGAGGCCGATGTGCCGCCCCTTCCCCTTGGCCGCCCCAAGCACCTGTTTGCTCAGCTGGTGCCTGGAGCCGGCCCTGGCTACAGACCCACAAATGCTTGCAGTCCTGCGGGAGAGACAGACTGCCTCTCTATAGGGCTGCAGAAAGGAGGACGCACCTGCCTCAACAGTGGGCTTTGGCATTACATGAGCCACAATGACCTAGGAGGATTAAGCCAGGCTGGGGAGCAGTTTAAATGCAAAGATGGGTTAAAAAGCCACTCAGCCAAGTGCAATAACCCCCTCCCAGCCCCCCCACAGAAATGAACCAGAGACGCAACCCCTCCCTGGGACAGGTAGCCCAGCTGGTACGCTCTGGTAAGGGTCACACAATGCCAGCTCTGCAACCAAGAACATGGTGCAGTGAAAATGCACTGCCAGAGGTCGAGGTCTCAGAGAAGGACCTGGCGTCACTACGGCTACGTCTACGCTACAGAGCCTATGCCGGCATAACCCGCTAGAGCAGATGCAGCTCACACTGACCGAAGGAATTTTTCTGCTGGTATAGGAACACCGCCTCCCTAAACAACACTAGCCATGCCGACACAAGCGCTCGTCTGTCGGCGTAGCTGCTTCCGTGCTGGGGGGTTTGCCGGCATAGCTAGGTCACTAGGGCTGTGTTTTTTCACATCCCTGACGGACATCACAGATATCATCATAGGTATCATGGAATCATAAGACTGGAAGAGACTTCGAGAGGTCTTCTAGTCCAGTCCCTTGCACTCAAGGCAGGACTACGTATTTTCTAGACCATAGTATTATCTATACACAGCTATGCCAACATGTTTTAAGTGCAGACCAGGCCCAACAGAAAACGCTGTAAAACTAGGCCTCCCAGGTGAAATAATAAATATCGCACACAACATGCGCTCAGCGGAGAACACTATGGGCCCATTCATTGTACTGGTTGGTTTCTGCGTTCTGAGCAGGTTTACCGCATCCTTCACCCTTCTGGCTAAGGAGAAGGGGATTACTTCTGTCCCCTAATGGGATAAGCCGCATTTGGGACAGGGAGTTCTTGCCAGAGTAATAGGGCTGTGTGGTCAGAAAGAACAGGATTAATGACTTCTCAATGTGAACCACACCAGGAAAGTGGAAAAAGCCATAAAAGTGAGTAATTAGCCACTCAAGCGCCAGTCATTCGTGCCAACTGAGCTTGTATTCCTGATGTTTAGCCAAAATCTTAAGGCCTCTTCCCAGCTAAATTTCATGACACTTCCCCATCAATCTCCATGAAATTCAAATGAGTCAGTCTCACAAAAGTTAAAATATTGGTTGCTTCTGCCAGATGTTAATATATTATAGCCACAGCAGATGTTATTTACAAACAATATTCAGCATCTCCCAGCCCAATGAGTGCGAGTGCGTCAGTGTAGTCTGTCTTTCAACCTTGACTCTGCGATCTAATGACTGAAAGCAGGAGACTGAAACCCAGGACTCCTGGGTTCTTTATTCCAAGCCATGGACGAGGAGCGAGAAAAGGGAACCAGGGAGTCAAGATTTCTGGGTTCTGTTCCACTGACTTGTATGTGACATTTGTCCAAGTCAGTTCATTGTTCTGTGCCTCAGTTTCCCCGTCTTTAAAACATGGACACCACCAGTCATCTTTGTAAAGGGCTCTGAGATGTTCAGACAAAAGGGGCTAGAGAGGAATAAGCCGTTGATATTCTCTGGCTGATAAACTTTATCCTCATGCCTGGCTTGAGTCCCATAATCAAAGAACCCACGTGACAGTCCTACCACGTCCATTAAAAGAAATGACTTGACACGAGCCAACAAACTGTAACTCATGCTGCTCTAGACAATAGCTAAATGTCTTGAAATGCCTCTGGGGCCGATCTGTGTCAACCGATCCATCGATTTTAAGGCTAGAA
Source organism: Terrapene triunguis (assembly GCF_002925995.2). Lineage (NCBI taxonomy): Eukaryota > Metazoa > Chordata > Testudines > Emydidae > Terrapene > Terrapene triunguis. The sequence goes on along the minus strand of NW_020664967.1, from coordinate 70,297 downwards.
GGGACCATTATCACCATCTAATCTGACCTCCTGCCTCACACGGGCCAGAGGACCTCAGCCAAGACTAATCTGTGCACCAAGCCCGTAACTTCTGTTTGAGCGAGAGCAGATCTGTTAGAAAACCCAGTCTGGATTTACAGACTTTAAGTGAGGGAGGATCCATCACATCCCTCCCTAAATTGTTCCAATGGCTAATTAACCTGACTTTCAGAAGATAAGAACGGCCATACTGGGTCAGACCAATGGTCCACTTAGCCCGGTATCCTGTCTTCCGAGAGTGGCCAAAGCCAGGTGTTTCAGAGGGAATGAACGGAACAGGGACTCATCAAGTGATCCATCCCGTCGCCCATTCCCAGCTTCTGGCAAACAGAGGCTAGGGACACTTCCAAGCATGGTTTTGCATCCCTGCCCATCCTGGCTAATAGCTATTGATGGACCTATCCTCCATGAACCTATCTAGTTCTTTTTTGAACCCTGTTATAGTCTTGGCCTTCACAATGTCCTTGGGCAAAGAGTTCCACAGGTTGACTGTGCGTTGTGTGAAGAAAACAACCCAAAACCCTGTGCCTTACTTCTAACGAGTTCCCCGCCAGCCACACATCCAGTTCAGGTCTCAAGAGGCTTTAGGAGGTGGGAGGAGCTAGAGCGTCTACCAGAGAAGAAAGTGACGTGGGATACTGGTTTATAACAGCAAGTTTCAGTTTTAAACAGGAAAAATAGCAACTCACTTTAATTTAAAAGTGTGACACAACCCCACCCCCCCTAGTTTTATTTAAACAGTTAAATTTGCCAGTAGCAGTAACACGCAATTAACCTGACCACCCCTCCCACGGAACCTCAGCAAAGCTGTAAAACAAATTTATTAGGTGGAAGAACAGCACTTAACTGGCAACTCAAAAGGCAGCATGATTTTACAAGGTGAGGCAAGAGAGGGGCACCTTTACCCGCCTGGCTGAACAGATGGCCAAAGTACTTCTGCACAAGAGCACTACCCTTTGGTGCACAGCAAAACAGGAAATCCTTCCACCACCCCCAGCCAGCTGGCTGCCAAAGCCGCTGCAAACATGCACATGTCCAGGCCCCACTGCATCCCCTAAACTATTGCCACCCCCAAGTGTTCAAAAATCATAAGCTCACCCAAAAAATCATGAGTGGCTTAAAAATCATGGAGATTAAAATAAACTACGAAGAATGAATTTGGGGTCTGTTTATTTGCCTTCTAGTTCTGGAGACTTTAGGGTTTGTCTTTTCAAACTTTTTTCTGCCGCCACGAGGGCTAGACACTTTTTTTTCCCCCCTTAAAGAAAGCTGAAATTCTCCCATCATCACCCGACTTCAGGAGCAGGGGCTTTAAGAATATTACAAGCTAGCGCAAGAGTTGGCAACTAAGAACACAGCTGGTGTCCACCAAGCCTCACACAGACTTTGGCTTGGAGAGGAGCTGAGTGTTTCACAGAGCAGCTCAACTGCATCCATGTCATAATGGCACTGACTTGGAGAGTTCAATGACCGTGCTAAACCGACTTCAGACTGGATTGTGGCCACAGGGGTTCACATGTGTTCACACGCGTTCTCCCGGGGAGTCAACGTTTTCTCTGCTTGGCTCAGCCCATCGGTATGGCCGGATTTGAGGCCTTTAGCTGTTTGAGTTTTGACGGAGACTGGAGAAACAAAACGTTAAACTAAAAAGATGGGCAGCTTTTCTCTATGGGGGAAAGGGGTGCTCACCACTAACTTTGGGGGGATGAAAATTGCTCTACAGTGTGGTTCTCAAACTAGGGCCGCCGCTTGTTCAGGGAAAGCCCCTGGCGGGCCAGGCCAGTTTGTTTACCTGCCACATCTGCGGATTCGGACGATCACGGCTCCCACTGGCTGCGGTTCGCCACTCCAGGCCAATGGGCCAAGGGACGGCGGCCCTAGTTTGAGAACCACTGCTCTACCACACTTGAATTGTCACGTTTGGGGGAGGGGGGAAGGGGGGATGATGATAAACGTCCTGCTTTCAAAGACCCTGAGCACCCTTTTCTCCCATTGACCAACTGGAGCTGGGGCTGCTCAGCATTTCTAAAAGACAGGTCACAAAGCGAGAGCTGCTAATGGACTGGGATAATTCTCTGCTCTGTTTAGAAAGGTCGGGGGGGTGGTTACAGCAGTCTGGGAACCTGGGTTCAATTCCTGGGTCATGACTTACTTTCTCTGTGCCTCAGATCCCCATCTGTAAAACAGGGATAACAGCGCTGCTCTAATTAGGGTATTGTGAGGATAAATGCATTAAAGATTGTGAGGTGTTATAGTGATGGGGGAATATAGATTAGTTGGAGATCCTTTTTTTCCTTCATCCTTTCTCTGTCTTGCCGAATAATGCTGCAAGCTCTTTGGGGCAGGGACCGTCTCGGGTGTCTGTGTAGTGCCCGGCACAATGGGACCTCGCTCCTGGTTGGTGCCTCCAAGTGCTACCATAATACAAACCAAATACCACCATTGCCTTTGGGATCTGAGCACATGAAGCCCGTGTTCGATGCATGGACCCATCTCTTTGGGAAAATCCTATGCTCAGATGAGTCAGAGGAGGTGCGGGGGAAAAAGCTGGGTAGATTTAGCCAGACACTGGAGTTGCATCGTTAAGGGACAGAAGCAGAGCAAGGGCACATTATCCATGGGGAAGCAGCAACAGCGATCGTTTCCCACCACTGTAACTGACCCATTTCTCTAGCTGAGCCTGTTTCAAATTGATTTGCAAACTTCTAGAAATAGCCAGGCTTTAAATCGAGGCCAGGAAGACGCTGATGGTACTTTTTGGTTTGAGCTTTCGCTTCTCCCGTCCCTCTCCCATTTTCCATCCAGATTCACTACATCAAGGCCACAACGGGGCAGCCTTCTGTCAAACATAAAGATCAAGGGTCACCGGTGACAGAGGTGGTAGGAAAAATGGGTCCTGGCCCTTGTAAAGAGTTCGAGCATCACAATGTTGCCGGACAGCCAGCTTAAGGTGGAGAATACTATGAAGGAAACCACCTTGAGCCTCCTTTGCAAAGAACCTGAGATCGTTGGCGACCACAATTAAGGGAGAAATCATAAGAATGGCCATACTGAGTCAGACCAATGGTCCATCTAGTCCAGTATCCTGTCTTCCAACAGTGGCCAGTACCAGGTGCCCCAGAGAGAATGAAAAGAACAGGGCAATCATCAAGTGATCCCTGCCCTGTCACTTATTCCCAGCTTCTGGCAGTCAGAGGTTTAGGGACACCCAGAGCATGGGGTTGCGTGGCTGACCATCTTGGCTAATAGCCATTGATGGGCCTAACCTCCGTGAACTGATCATATTCTTTATTGAACCCAGTTCTACTTTTGGCCTTCAGGTCGTCACCTGGCAACAAGTTCCATAAGTTGAGTGTATGTTGTGTGAAGAAGTACGTCCTTTTGTTTGTTTTAAACCTGCTGCCCATTCATTTCATTGGCTGACCCCTGGTTCTTGTGTCATGTGAAGGAGTAAATAACACTTCCTTATTCACTTTCTCCACACCAGTCATGATTTTATAGACCTCAGTCATATCCTCCCTTAGTCGTCTCTTTTCCAAGCCGAACAGTCCATGTCTATTTAATCTCTCCTCATATGAAAGTTGTTATATACCCCTAATTAGCCCTTCTCTGTACTTTTTCCAACTCCAATATATCTTATTTGAGATGAGGCGACCAGAACTGCACACAGTATTCAAGATATAGGCATACCACGGATTTATATAGTAGCATTTATGATATTTTCTGTTTTAATATTGATCCCTTTCCTAATGGTTCCTAACATAGTTAGCTTTTTTGACTGCCCACCACACACTGAGCATATGTTTTCAGAGAACTATTCACAGTTACTCCAAGATCTCTTTCTTGAGTGGTAACAACTAATTCAGACCCCATCATTTTGTATGGGTAGTTGGGATAATATTCTCCAATGTGCATTACTTTGCATATATCAACATTGAATTTCATCTGCTGTTTTTTGCCCAGTCACCCAGTTTTGTGAGATAGCTTTGTAATTTTTTGCAATCAGCTTTGGACCTAATTACCTTGAGTAATTGTGTATTGTCTGCAACTTTGCCACCTCACTGTTTAGGCCTTTTCCCAGATCATTTGTTAATATGTTGAACAGCGCTGGTCCCAGTACAGATCCTTGGGGGACCCTGCTACTTACCTCTCTCCACTGTGAAAACTGATCATTTATTCTTACTCTTTGTTTCCTAGTTTTTAACCAGTTACTAATCCATGTAAGGACCTTCCCTCTTATCCCATGATTCCTTACTTTGCTTAAGAGCCTTTGGGGAGGGACCTTGTCAAAGGCTTTCTGAAAGTCCAAGTACTCTATATCCATTGGCTCACCCTTTCCCACATGTTATTTCACACCCTCAAACAATTCTTATAGGTGAGGCATGAGTTCCCTTTACAAAAGCCATATTGGCTCTTCCTCAACATATCACGTTCATCTGCGTGTCAGATAATTCTGTTCTTGACTGTAGTTTCAACCAACTTGACTGGTACTGAAGAGAGTCTTACCTGCCTGTAATTGCCAGGATAACCTCCGGAGCCTTTTTTTAAAATCAGCATTACTTTAACTATCCTACAGTCAGCTAGTACAGAGGCTCATTTAAGCGATAAGTCACATAGCACAATCTCTATCCATGGAAATCCAGCCAGAAATTATTCAAAGGCAAGGTGCGACTCTGAAAACATCAATGCCCTGAGGTGCAGCAAAAGCAGAAAGCAGGCCAGATATCCAAATCAATGCTACCTTGGCGTCATTTAGGAAGCACTACCCAGTTATTAGCATATGCACAGAAACAGAACACAGGGGACATACCAGTCTGATCCTAGTGGATGATCTGTGTTCAGTTCCCCACTGCAAGGTGGGGAGAAGAAACCAAAGACCGCGCCACAGTTTCACTGATTTTGGCAGGGGAGACATGAAGACAGGCGTGGGACCCGAAACACCTCATGTTTTTAAAATGACTAGATTTCAAGTTGACGGCAGCCCTTTAAAAGTTTGGAAAAGGCTACAGAACTGCTGCTGCTGCTAGATACATACACACATGACCCAACTGAGGTTTGACACAGAGTATTCCAGTCGCGACCCTCCCTTTCGGGAGCCCTTGGATTTTTCACCGTTTTCTTGTGTGTTATTGTATACTGGCTCCAGTCTGCTTTTACGTATCAAACTGGCAAATCTAGTCACTCCTGAGACACAGCGCATCTACTCCATCTAGTCCTTCCAGCAGTTCAAGCCACAGATTGAGACCTATCTTTTAGGCATGAGTATCCTGCAGCATGTGACACAATACAGCTGAGTATATTTCATCTCAAGGCAATTGTTTAATGTTTAGCTGTGAGTCTAGAAACCCTGATATTGGGAGCACCCCTCTTTTCAACAATGCAGGAAGAACCAGGGACCCACTGTATGAGAATGGAGAGACTACTCATCTGTACCCGAAAGCAGGAGATAACGGCAGCCGTTCAGGTATAACCCCCACAGCGCTCCTGCATTGCCAGCGCATCTTGAAAGGCACTACAGGATGGCCTGACCTAACTGAGCTTAACCTTAGATTGCACTGAGAGGGACACCTGACAATTTAAATACAACAAAAATCACCAGTGGCCCATGTTGTGGGGGGAGGGGTTCAAGTTTTGTGCTTTGGGGGACGGGTCCTTTTTTTGTGCTACTGCAATTTTAAAATAGCCTCCTATTTTACATGAAAAAGTTGGGGCTTTTTTTGGCAAGTCATTAAAAAAAAGAAAGATGTTAAGAGGGAACAGTGATACATTTCACCGGCAGAGCTGTGCCGAGGGAGATGCCTGGCTTGCTCAGAGCCCTGGAGAATTGCTATATATAAAGTAATGAAATATGTATTATGTCTATAGCACTGCTGAGCATTTTGCAGACAAGCCCAGGAGGAAGCCAATACCCCTGCCCTGAAGAGAGGATGGCTGCCAAGCCAGGAAACCTGAACTAAAACTAAGGTGCCACAAGGACTCCTCGTTGTTTAAACTAAGAACGTTTTCCCCTCACTTGCTTTACCGTTTAAATAAGACGGGTTCCTTCGGCAGCACAAGACAGCCCCATTCACTAGGCTTGGGAACATTCAGCCATTCTAGCAATCCAAGCAGCGGACTGTCCCTATAAAATCGGGACATCTGGTCACCCTAACCTGGTATAACTAGAACAGTGAGGGGTATGAATTTTTACCAAGATACTGTGGACGCAATTATGCACAGCTTTTGCTGCGTAGACACAGCCTTACATGGGCCAGCGAGTTTGTCCCGCAATGCCAAATCATTCTGGATGTTGCCAGGTTTGATACAAAGACAACAAGCCACACTTTCAAGCAGGATCAGAAGCATGAAGTCTTCCAAACCAGGTCAGTTTCCGAGCCATAAGGAGACATCTCCCATAATAAAGGGGCTCTGGGTCTAAACTCGGCTCAGGAGAAATGAGGCTCTCAAAGAAAAGGATGTCAAAGCAATCGAAAAATTTTAAAACTTCATTAAAAAATATATAAGCGGGCTGGTCTAATGAGTAGGCTGCATCTGCCCACACTCAATAATCAGCGGAGAGAAATTCAATGGGAGTGACTCAATCTGCAGTGCACAAACCCAGTATGCGCTCCCAATACATAATGAAATTGGGCTTTCTACAGAAGAAGACATCAGCATGTGCCCTATTGACAAGCTGCATACAAGGGAATCCCAGCATTCTGACACTGCAACCGTCTTGGAAATCTGATCAATGCTTCTGCGGCTGCTACCCACACTCAGGCTCAGCAGGAGAAATCCTCACTTTTGCTTACGAACTCAAAAGCCAGAAGTAGGTCAGGTTGTCTTTTAATCGGGTTCACTAGGGCTTAGAGAACAGGAGAAGGTGCAGGGGATTGAGAAACCGGACATTCTGAACCAAGACAAGAGATTTCCCCCCGCACCTTTCTCGGGCACAGTCGGAGAAGCCAGTTCACAGATGGGAGGTTTCCAAAGAGAATGCGGAGTTGCTTATGGTAATCAGCAACCCCAACATCACTTTGAAAGGCATCTGACATGGTTCCTTTCCTCCAGATTAAGGAAGGTTTCTTCCTCAGCCAATATTCAAAGGGAGAGCTACCTGAGACACTGTCGGGAGTGCTCTAATTTGGGGGAGGTTCTGCGTTAAGTCCCTCACCAGGACTTCTGCCCCAGACACACTGCAGTGGCCTAAGAGGTGCCACTCTGCCAATAAGGCACCACCCCGAGGCCTACCTGCTCATCTCCGGCTGCTCCTGTCTAGGGAAGGAGCTAAAGATGCGTTACAGAGGGAGTTACTTTCATTTACACCTTCTTAGATGTCACATAGATCTACTGCCACAAAACGCCACAAGCAAGTTCTTCAGGAGCGTGGTGAGGTGCCTGTCTCCCACTGCCCGGGGGTCTCTCTCTCTCTCTCTCTCTGTTTTTGATGTTACTGAACCAGGTGCTAACGATTGGGAAATCTCAAGTTCTATCTAGGAATTTATAGACCCCTCTTCCCCATTCACTGCAGCATCTAAGCACCTTACAAACATTAACAAGTCCAACACTCCCCTGAGATGAGTCAGTAGCATGTTCCCACTTATGCAAATGAGGAAATGAGCAAAGAGAGGGGAAGTGATTTGCCCAAGGACATAGAATCATAGAAATGTCCAGCTGGAAGGGACCTCGAGAGTTTATCCAGTCCAGCTCCCTGTGCTGAGGCAGGACCAAGTAAACCTAGATAAGTCCTGACAGGTGTTTCTCCAACCTGCTCTTAAAAACCTCCAACAATGGGGATCCCACAACCTCCCTCGGAAGCCTGTTCCAGTACTTAACTACCCTTAGAGTTAGCAAGTTTTTCCTAATATCTAACCTAAATCTCCCTTGCTGCAGATGAAACCCATCATGTCTTGTCCCACCTTCAGTGGACACTGAGAACAACTGATCATCGTCCTCTTTATAATAGCCCTGAACATATTTGAAGACTTATCACGTCACCTGCTCAGTCTCCTTTTCTCAAGATTTTAGCCTTTCCTCATTGGCCAGGTTTTCTCAACCTTTGACAATTTTTGTTGCTCTCTTCTGGAATCTCTCCAATTTGTCTGCATCTTTCCTAAAGGTCATCTAGGGCAGAGCTGGGAATTGGATCTAGACTTCCTGATTCCCAGGCTGGGGATAAACACACAAAACCCATCCGTTCTGAAAGTCAGAAGTCTAAGGTGAGGTTCTGATGACCACACACACCTTAGATTACAGGCAGAGAAACATATATATTTTTTAAATCACCATCAGATTAAAGTCTTGTTTTTAAAAAATAAGTTTCCTTACCAACATAATCTTAGCGCATTGAAACTGGACAAGTTTTGTTTTCTGCACCTCCCTCGGCTTAGACAATGAAACTAGACTAGTCATTATTAATAGCCATCGTGTTTATTACGATGGTGCCTACGACCAACAGAGAATAGGGCCCCATTTTATCACGTGTGTGTCAGATAAGCACTGTGCACATTACAGCACTGCAGAAATAAATAATTCCTCTCTTTTAATTAGTGCTTAAAGTGTGTGAGAGGAAGTGGCCACAGACCCACTCAGAGAAACAGAATTCAAAATCGAGCCAGGTCACCGAGGCACACACTTTAAGCACTGGCTAGACGTGATAAATCGATCCCCGAACATGCTCCCCGTCGACTCCGGAACTCCACCAGGGCGAGAGGCGGAAGCGGAGTCGACGGGGGAGCCGCGGCCATCAATCCTGCGCAGTGAGGATGGGAGGTAAGTCGATCTAAGATACGTCGACTTCAGCTACGCTATTCTCGTAGCTGAAGTTGCGTATCTTAGATCGATCCCCCCCAAGTGTAGACCAGCCCTCAGAGTCGGGGACCTTTCAACCTTCAATTTGTAAAGTGCCAGGTATAGATCTGGAGCCATAACCCACTAACAGCCACCACATTTTTTTTCAGGATTTAAAATAAAAATTGGGCCATTTTGGCTAAAGTTTTCAAAAATGCCAAGTCCCATTTTCACAAGGGACTTAAACACCCTAATAACTGTGGCTCCGAGCGCCTAAAGATGCAGATCGGCACCTAGTAGGATTGTCCAAGCACCCAAATCCCACTGATTTCAGGGGGAGTTAGGTGCCCAGGCATTTCTGAAACTCCCACTAAGTGCCTAACGACACCTTTAGACCCCTAAATACCTTGTAAATCTGGTCCTAAGTCCCTGTTGAAAGTTTTACCCTTTAAAATTAAATTTTAGTTCAGTTTAATACAGGCAAAGTAGCTCAAACAACAAGCTACATAGCACTTTTATAGCACCGTTCACGGTAGGATCTCAAAGCTCCTGTACAAACATTAAGCCTCCAAACTCCCTTGTGAAGGAGGAACATTTTATTACACCCATAGCACAGATTGCCTAACTGAAGAGACAGGTGAAGTGACTTGCCCAAAGTTACCCTACAAATCATTGACAGAGGCAAGACTAGAAGCCAGGTGTCCAGGCTCCTGTTCCCCTCTCTAACTGTACCAAACACCACTTTGGCTTAAAGACACGCAGCAGAGAGCAGCAAGACACTGCAAGGACGGAAAACTCAACTGCTCTAATCAAACAAGCTGCCAAGTGCAAAACTCATCTGCTGAGCAGCCAGTCAGCATCCCCCAGAGATCTGAAAGCAAAGCAAGGAGACGCTCTGAGCTCGGCAACTTGGGGGTGAGCGGACAGAAAGCCTGGGATGCTGAGGAATTTTGACAGGACATGATTTAGGAGAGGGAAGTCAGGCTGGATCATTAATCCAATCTGTCCCCAAGACACAGCTATCATGAGGTTTGCATTATCAGCTTTGTGAATGAGCATGCACGTTGCTCTGACTTTCCGTAGGACCTGGGTTTAATAAAGTAACTGTGATGACAGATGCAAAAAGCTAATTTGAGGCTACTTTTCTTCTCTGCTGCTCCAGGAGTCTGGATATTATCTGCCTTGACTCTTATTAAAATCCCCAGAGAGCTCAATTCTGCAGCGGCACTAGTTAGTCTAAATTTAGCAAGGTAATGGAAAGAGTTGGAAGGCATGCAATTCATTTTAATATCTGCACCTTTAAAATCACTCAGAAATTAGCTGCCTTGCAATATAAAGCAGTCATCCAGAAAGAGAAAAATAATCAAGATATACGCTAGATTATCAATTGATACAGATGCTAATGATCCTAATTAGGATACTCACTTCAAGAGCCTACAATGGCCAGATCTTTGAAAAAAATGCTTGCATGCCAAAGCGTGTAGGGAAAACGGCAGCGTTCAGGACATTTTAATAACCTGGTGTTAAATTATGGCGCGAGACTGTATCAGCAGCCCTTCTGCCAGTGTTTTCACATGTCACACAAAGTAAAGGTACACTGATAATCACGTTTATTTGGGTTCCTTATGGACACTGGCCATATACTGGGAAGTCATGTGGCAGGTCTCTCAATGAAAGAATCAACTGGTCCAGTCATTACAACTGGGTTAACCTGCCTGACTCCCACGGAACTCTTGCTACACCCAAGTTATACGCAAAAACAGTTCTCTTACCTTTCATCACACGCAATATACGGACACCCAAAACAGATGGCCTTTCAGCACGAAAGTGAAGACACCCACAGAGGTCGTTGCTCCTCTCACCTGACTGGTAACCGGACCCAATTCACAAGAGGGCTACCGCACGGAGCGGGAAATGCAAGTAGGGCTCTTCCAAGTCACATCCAGGGGGGCTGCTTGGCTCTTCATTAGACTCCGGCTATTAAAGGGAAAGCTCACTCTAATAACCCACTGCTGAAACATAAGGCTGTTAGACACTCTGAAAAGGGCCCAGCAAAATCTCTACTTCAACTGTAAGCTCTTTGAGGCAGGGACCCTCGTTTTGTTCTGTGTTTGTACAGCGCCTAGCGCAAAGGGATCCTGGCCTGTGACTAGGGCACCTAAGCGCCACTACAACACACACCTGTTGTGTCCTGTTGTCTGTAAGAGGTTACAGACATACCTCCCAAAAGGCTCTGCAGTTCATCAGCGTCTCGCAGCCAGGCGCCAGAAAGGCAGCCAATAGTCACCACCCCACGTCGCTTGCTGGAAACAAGCGCTGGCACTTCAGAGTCTGCCAGTTTGCTGCCACAGCGCCAACTCTTTTGTGATGTGGTTGTATTTTATTTTAAAGCAGAAAGCGTCCAAGGGCCAAACTCGAGTAACTCCCTCCCCCTTCCCTCCTCATCAGAGCAAGAAACACTGATGGGAAACGTGAAGACCGCAGTATCTGGCAACTCCAAACAATAACGGCAGGCACTTACACGGTGCCCCTTCCTGCAGTGTGCTCTAATGCCGGCAACGTACGGCAAAGTCCAAAGTATAGCAAAGCGCAAAGTACGGAGGCCCTATCGCACCTGCCAGCGAAGGGGTCACAATAAATCATCTAGGATATAAAATTTAAGTAGTTAGCGTCTTTTCAAAGCTGCTCTCCTCCTTTTTGCTTACTGCTTGTTTGTCGAAGTTTATACAGTAAACAGCACTTGCCCCCTAAAGACATACTGGACATGCCAGGCTTATCTAAGTCAATGCGGACACCAGAAATAAGAGGTCCTAATACTGAGTCAAACTGTCAGAGCAGGACATTGAGAGTCAGGACTCTTGGGTTCTTTTCCCATCTCTGTTCCTTGGCACTTTGGCCAAGTCCCTTCCCCTCTAGGGGCTTCAGACTCTCGGTCTGTGATAGAAGGTTCCTGCTTCCCTACCTCACAGGCCTACTAGGAGATTCATTGTTCTTAAGAGCTTTGAGATCCACAGAGGAAAGAATCTAGTGGAGGATAATGGGCTGTTACTATTGGAGATGTTTCATTACGGGTTTGATAAACACCTGCCGGGGGTGGTCTAGGTACGTGTGGTCCTGCCTCAGGGCAGGGACTGGAGTAGACGATCTCTCGAGGTCCCTTCCAGCCCTGCATTTCTAGGATTAGAAACTAGCATTCTGCAGATTGGAAAGCGCTTTAAGACAGAAGTAACTACTTTACTCTTTATGAATTACGCTTAAACAGCGAAGCTTAAACCACTTCACGACAGGTGGAAAGTGTGATCCAAGGTCTCTTCTCCCTCTACAGACCTTAATGCCATCACATCAGAGGCCTGGTGCTCTCATTTCATTCCCAATATAACGCAAACCTTCAGCACACCACACCGAGCTGCCGCAGTACGTCCTGGATGAACTTCTTAAATTTTTAGTTTTAAAAAGGCTTGGGCCGACACAAAGGTTAAACACCGCTGGCATTGACAGAGCGTACTTCCAGCCAAGATGAAAATCCACTTCTGGGACTGTGCAAGCAAGCAGAGAAATCGGAACGCCTTCTGTCTTTTGATTAGCTTTGGGCTCTGAAGCCAGGTTACAGGGTCTGACCCTGCGGCCACTGGGGAGCTGTCTCTTGATTTCAACAGGCACCAGATCAGACCCATGCGGATTAAAGCTTCGGCCCCCAGAGAACAAAAATAAACCTTCCTTTGGTAGAATCATTTCTAGCTCAAGATTTTAGCTCCCTCAGGAAACAATCATCTGCCTAGCTATGGAACTCTAACATGGATCAAGTATTTTATCAACAGCTATGTTCATTCAACAACAAAAAAAAAGTAGAATGAACAATTCTCTACTCTTCCCAGTTTTCACCAGGATACTGCACCAAGTGAATCAGCAGAATGACAGAAATGGATTTAAAATAAATAGAAATCCCGGAGCTGCCCTTTCACTGATGGGTGCACTTAGCATATTCTATAATAAACAGGTAAAAATTACAATATTAAGATATACGGTGTTCATTAATATTTTCCACTCTTCTTTTGGACTAATATAAAATATTGAATACAGCCCCAAAATCTAATGAAAACAACTTCACTGATCCTGAATGTGGTCGCTCAGTCGGGGGAGTTATCCGTTACCAATGAGCCATGGCTGTTCTCAGCAAACATGCCCAGACTGCTACTCAACACATCAAACACTAGGCCAAGATTTACAGAAGAGACTAGTTATTTTGGGAACACAACTTGATACCCCTTAAAGAAAGTGATGGAGAGGGAAAGGTAGAACGGGAGTGCCTGGGCCAAAGGGATGATGGCATCAGGAGAGTATAAAAGTCGAAAGGGGGGGAAACACACTCCCCACATCCTCCCCAGTGGTTTTGCCTACAGATTGCCTCCCTAAGAACCCTTCTTTCTCTGTCTCTTTAGGCTACAAATGTAAAAGTTTTCTAGCAAGCTTTCAACAAACATTGCAGAGTGCACAATTTTACGCTAATGCAAGAACAGAAACATATCGTCTGGAACTTTGCAGTAAGAGCTTTTCTGTGCTTCTAGACCAGGTGAACAAGTCCCATGGGCTTGAAGCTGGGAGGTGTATCAGACAGAAAGGAGGACGCTCGAAGAAGATGAAATTTCACATCGCTGATGCTCAATAGGTGACACTTCAGGCATGGCGTGAATGGAGCAATCCAGAGTCTTGTAAGAGAAATTCTAGTCACTGCATCTAACTACAGATCACTAGAAACAACCAGTATGTGTCAAACAGAAGTAAGAATAATTATCGAGCGGGAACCCCTGTTACAGCACTGGACTGAAACTCATGGGATCTGGATTCAAATCATGACTCTGCTACAAATTCCTGTATGAATATGGGCAACTCATTTAGTCTTTCCTGGCCTTAGTTTCCCTTTTGTAACATAAGCCAAACAAATTCTCCTCTCGTCCTCTCTCTGTTTAGGCTGTAAACTCCAAAAAGGTTCCTGCATTCAAATGCCAAACTGCATCTCCTGCCTCTAAAACTGCATCACCAGATTGGACTTCCTGCTGGGAAATACCATGAAAGACAGACCACAGCCAGTCGCACTGAAGGAGGTATTCAAAAGAATGACAGGTTGTTTTAGAAACTCTTCTGAGACACCAAACATTCAGTTACAGTTCTATGGAAACTCTTGCACAATACTAAAAGTGCCAGGTAACATTTAAAATGTTATGTTGCTGTGGCTCGCCATTTGCAAATTGAAACTTACAAGAAATCTTGATCTCTGAAACCTCCTGCACACAATACTTCAGCCACTTTAATTTCTGTTAGTCCCCTCTGCATTATGGATAGCAATGAAAATTGACAAGGACCACAAACTCAGAAGCTGCTTGTTTGGAGATCATAATCTTATCACATTTTACTTTGCTGTTAGAGGAAACAGAATACAGCGAGAGGGGTAATGGGGGGGGGGGAACCACGGGGAGGGGGGTTGGGAGACAGAGAGAAAGGCAGAGCAGAGAACAGAAGGGCTGGTTTATAGCGTTTCTGTACCCATATAGCTAAATCAGTACAGAAACTGTGAGTAAAGAAAGGGAGAAAGAGACAGAAGTCTGGTCTACATGGTTTGAACTTACCCATCGCAAGAGGCTGTGTGGACACTGATTTCAGTATGAGTGGCTTATTTCAGTTTCGTTTTTGTCAAGGTCTTCACTGGAACAAAACAGGTATGTTTTACATCGACCTTAACTAGCTACATCAAGGTAAAAACTGTCTTGGCTCCACTGGGATTTTACAGCAAGTTAGCAATCTCAATGTAAAAACATGGGTTTTTTTACAATGAAGACAGAGTCTTGATCAATTACGAACAGGTTTAACTCAGCCAAATAAGTCGCTCTTACACTGAATTAGGAACATTCACACAGCCTTCTGCACCAGATTAACTACACCAACATACACTAAACCAGTGCAATTATCTCATGTTAACAAGCCCTTAAGCCTGGTCTACACTACGACTTTAATTAAGATTTAGCTGCGTTAATCCGAATTAATCCTTAACCCGTCCACACAACGGAGCCAGTTACTTCGAATTAAAGGGCGCTTAAAATCGATTTCTGTACTCCACCCCGACGAGCGGAGTAGCACCAAAATCGATTTTGTAAATTCGAATTAGGGGTAGTGTGGCCGCACACCACCGAATTAATGTGGTTAAAAACCGAATTAATGTGCTTAGTGTGGCCGCGCACAATCGAATTTATACAATCTGTTTCCCAAATTCGAATTATCTAAATTCGAATTAATCTCGTAGTGTAGACGTACCCTTAGTTAAACTGGTGGCAAAATCCCTTATTCCAGTTTATTTTAAGCCCCCTTCCTAACGGACTTAAGCTAAACAGCAATAAGCCTGTCTTAAAGTAAATGAATGTCCAGTGTCCTTTGCATTAGTTTAACTGAACAGGTGTAAAATCATGTTAAAACTTGTGCAACTTTCATGCGTAGACACGCCCAGAGGAGGTGTAAGAATGAGCAAAGAGGAGGAAGCCAAAAAAAGGAATTCTGATGTTCAAAAAAAGTTTCTTAAAATGCATATTGAACTATTCAAAGTTTGTGATTAAATAATGAGAATTAGGTCATTAAATACTGCACGCGCACACACAAGCCCTTGACCTATGAGCCTCTGGTCCATCATATTAAGAGAGCCAAAAATATTAGAAAAAGGGAACAGAATTTTAGAAGCTGCTAGATGAAAGCCTGACTCTACTGAAGACAATGGCAAAGCTGCCATCAGGGTGGCCAGGATCACACTTGTAAAATAATATAAAAACAAACCTCAGAGCTGAACGTACGCTCTCAGGCTGAATACAACTGCACAGCCAGATTTCTGTTAATGGTTGAATTATAAACGTCCCCCTGAAAAGAGGGTCTTATAATGGAAGCGATGACACAACCTTAAATATAGCAGCACAAATGGCATCGCTATTATAAGGGGAACTAAAAGCATCTGCATGCAGACGAGGGGATTTGGATATCATGGAGAGAAGCCAGAGGCGGTGGGGAACGTGACAGTCAGTGGGGGCTAAAGACAGAGAGAGACGGTCTCTGAGCCACCATCCCTCTGCTTTGCCAGCAGGGCCAGCCCCAACCAACTTTGTCTGCTTCTCCCACAATCCTCTCCACACTCTCTTGCGCTTTGCCTTTACTCCCTGAACTGACCCATAGGTCTGCTGCCCTCTGCTCCTTGCAATCCCTCCTCAAGACATTGCTGCTGCGACACCTTGGCGTACCTCTCAACAGTCCCAGGTCTCACGGGACTGTCCCACCATGATTCCCAAACCCCCATCCCAGCTGAAGTCGCTCCTGTTGCACGGGGCTGGCTGGGCTGGGCTCCCTGTTCCCAGTGCTGCAATCTGCTCACCGGCGCCCCAGGGTCACAGCACTGCTCAGGTTTGGCCCAGCCCCTCTTCACAGGGGGGCAGCCCGCCTGAATATGAGTAAGTGGCATTGCCACCTTACACACAGGGTCACGCATTCACAGTTGGCCTGGCCACCCCCCATTGGGGAGATGGGCCAAACCTGAGTGGCACTGTGACCCTGTGTGCCAGGGGCCTGCGGAGAACAGAGCCCAGCCAGCCCCACAGGACAGGAGCCATAAGATCCAACGCAGCCATCACTGTAGGGAGTGTGTGGGGTGGGTTCACTCTGCGACACCCCCAACCCCCCGGGCTTCCAGCACTCAGCCTCCCCTCCGCCCAAGGGCAGGACACATCCCTCTTTAGCCATGGTTGGGGGGTGGGGGGAAGCCTTGAGAACATCAGCCAACTCATGGTGGCTCGATTTGGAGGGCCACCAACAACAGACATTTGTTTAATTCATACTGAATTTGAAGCAATACTGTTGCTCCTTCTTCAGACACCCCCCCACCCCACCCCTGCCGGCTAGCAGCAGAATTCCAGAGCCTTGCAGGCTGGCTGCCCAAGGAGGAGAAATCCGTCATGCCGGGTCCAGGTACATCCTCGGTGTAACTTGCTTTATTTACACTACATACGCTGACACCCTCTTCTCCAGTAAAACAGAGCAAGACATGCAAAGCTGCACCAGTTTAACTAAAGGGATGGGATCACACCCCATTTAACTAAACCAGTGCAGTGTATTGGCACTGCATCGGCTTAAACCTAGCGTGCCACCAATCGCCTCAGCACCCCCTGGCGTCAGGGCGTGGCATTGCAGAGGTCTTCCCCTCTAGCTGCCCCTGGAGATCGCACCTCTGACCCTGAGATGTCCTGCCTCTGTCCAGGACTTAGCCCTTTGGCTAAGTTACGTCAAGTCTGGACGCCTTACAGGGTAACAAACGTCCAAATAAAAGTTCACATAAAAAGGGTGGTTCTGTCATGCTTGGGCTCCTCTCCAGCCTGCCCCCCTCCCGCACCTTCTGGGCTGCCTTTCAATCTCTCTCTGGCTCTGGGATAGAGCCCTGACTTCCCAGGCTCCTTCACCGTCTCAGCCCCTCTCCCAGACCCCACTACAGGGCCTTCCACAGAAGCACAGCTTGCTTCCTGGAGCTACTCCTGCAACAGTCTTCTCAGTCCTTTTGTGGGGCCCAGGTGTTTCAGGCAGAGCCCCAGCCCCTGTCTGTTCCGCCCCCTCTGGCTAAGATGCAGTTACTTATAGCACAAGTGGGCGGATTGAACAGAGCTGGCTAGCCCCAGGCCTCCTGGCCCTTAAAGGGACAAGCCACCCTGGGTACATCTACACTGGAATAAAGACCCACCACCCAGCTGCAGCTGGCCTGGGTCAGCTGATTCCGGCTCGCAGCACTTGGGCTGCAGGGATAAAAATTGCTGTGTAGACATTCAGGCCTGGGCTGGAGCCCAAGCTCTGGGACCCCCACCTGAGCCTGAATGTCGACCCGGCAATATTACAGCCCCGCAGTCTGAGCCCAGGACAGCTGACCCAGGCCAGCTGCAGCTGTTTAACTGCTGTGTAGACGTCCCCCTTTACACAGGGTCAGCTCACATCTCTTAAGGTGAAGTGAGACAGGTTTAAGTCAATGGAGACCACACACGGCGCTGCGCTGGTTTAACCAAATCGGGTGCAACATCACACCTCTAGCTAAACTGGGACAAACGCGTGTGCAGACAAAGGCCTGCATCTCTGCTGGCCTGGCAGCAAAGGAAAAGTCAAATATGTGAGCCAACCAATCCAGAGACGCTGAACCAGAGAGAAGACAGCAGAGACCCTGGACGAAAACCTTGGTGAGGCAGGAAGGGCCCCATTCAGCTCAGTGAGGGATGGACTCAAGATGCCCAGTGAAGACCTTTTCATTGCCAACACAGGTAACTCTTCCATTCCTCATGTAAGCAAGACAAGGGAGACCCCCTCAGCTACACCTTTTGCTGCAAGCAGCATCTCAGGGTACATCTTCACTACCCGCTGTATCGGCAGGTAGCAATCGATTTATCCGGGATCGATATATCGCGTCTCATTAAGACGCGATACATTGATCCCCGAACGCGCTCACCGTCAACTCCGGAACTCCACCAGAGCGAGAGGCGGTAGCGCAGTCGACGGGGGAGCCGCGGCCGTCGATCCCACGCCGTGTGGACCCCAGGTAATTCGATCCAAGATACTTCGACTTCAGCTACGCTATTCGCGTAGCTGAAGTCGTTGCGTATCTTGGATCGATATCCCCCCCCCAGTGTAGACCAGCCCTTAGTTTGGTGCATCCACCACTTATTTTTCTTCCGCCCTCAAGAAGGAGCCATGCACCAGGAACACAGCAACCCGACGGGGACACTCCAGCCCAGCCAGGAGCCCAGTCGAGATCGGAGATTTTGAACGCTCAGATTTTGAACATCAGCACAATCTGCTGTGAGCGGCAACTCCCCTGGGGGGAGCTTGGAAGAGCGTGGCGGTGTCGGGGTGTCACGCACAACGGAGCTCCTGGATGTTACCACAGTACAAATAAATCATTCATAATAGGGGAGAGCCTCCCGAGTAAATGCTGGTAGATTGACCCAATTTTATCTGATTATCAGAATTAAAAAAATATACTGAGCTTTCTGGTCCTGAACTGGTTTCTCTGCTGCCTCATCCCACTACAGGGCCCCAAGAGTGGGATGGCAGAGCTGGGCTTGTATCTTTAATCACGTCCATCTTTGCTCACCGGGCAAGAGTCAAGAATGTCTCCCTGGGACGAAGGACAGAGATATCCTCAAAACCTCAGCCAGCGAGCACACTGTGCATCTGATAATCAGCCAGGTGATCAATCGAGAAGGGGAAAATGGGACTGGATATTCCCCTGGAATAACACAGCAATGCTGGGGGGGGCAAGGGGATAGGCTGGGTGACACAGGATTCCAGCCATTCATTCCAAACTTCAGACCTCAATGAGATATTAGTGCAGGGGTGGCCAACCTGAGAAGGAGCCAGAATTTACCAATGTGCATTGCCAAAGAGCCACAGTAATACGTCAGCAGCCCTTCATCAGTTTCCGCCCGGCTCCCAGCGGCTCCCAGCACCTTCCACCCACCGGCAGCCCGCCAATCAGCACCTCCCTCTCCCTCCCCCACCTTTTCGTGGTGTGCAGGAGGCTCGGGGGGGTGGGGAAGGGGGATGGAGCGAGGGCACGGCAGGCTCAGGGGAGGGGTGGAGTGGGGCTGGGGCCTGGGGCAGAGCCAGGGGCTAAGCAGTGAGCACCCTCCGGCACATTGGAAAGTTGGCACCTGTAGCTCCAGCCCCAGAGTCGGCGCCTATACAAGGAGCCGCGTATTAACTTCTGAAGAGCCGCATGTGGCTCCGGAGCCAGATGTTGGCCACCCCTCTATTAGTGACTAAAACTTACTAAGACCCCAGATGGGAGGACAGCAGTTTACTGAACTATTGTCCAACGTTACTCAATAGCTCAGCATTTTGTCTCAGTGTTCATGCAGCACATGGAACGGACGAATACAACAGCAGTGGCAACATCTGATGATGAGGGGAGGGGACAGACGGCAGATAGGGATAAACTCCATATGCTACTCACCTCTAGGGCGCCTGTTCCAACCCAGCCCCAGGTCTTGGCTGGGGAGCGGAAGCAGCCAGGGAATGGGATACAGCCCTTTTCACGGCTAGGGAACCAAATCCAAGGAGTGGCACGTTTTCTTTTCTAATGTCCATTTGGTGGCCTGCATGGAAGGCCCTGGAGGATTTCAATGCAGCCCTAGAGGGACAGGCGCCCCCACCACAGAAATCTACCATCACAGCTAGCAGTCTCAGATAAGCCAGTGGCTGAACTGGCCAGGAGAATGATTCCCCTAACTCCTACAGGCCCCCTAAATCTGGAGTCATGGTTTACTGGTGGGTGAAGCTGCTACTCAAATACACCTAGGCGGTGCCAGTTCAGTAGCCAGAGTAAATCAATCTCCAGAACTATCAACCTAGCACCTTTCATCAGCATCTAAATTCTCTTCCATTAAAAAGAGAGAGAACAGTTGAAAGCTGCCAGGGCTTTAGATCCAGATGGAATCCGCCCTTGCATTCCAAAGGAGGCAGTGAAAGAGACGGGAAATCTTCAGCAAATACATTTCACAGCTCTTTGAAAATCCAGGAGGCACAGACAGAGTGCTGAGACACTGAAAGAACATCTGTATTTAACAAAGGATTTAGGCAAATAGGCTGCAAACTATCAAATTGCTACCTTTGCTCTGAAGGAAAGTACTGGGGACATTCACAGCTATGACTTAATTACGGATTGCCAACATGAATTTAAGAGGAGAGGCAGGGAAATTATGCCATTCATACTTGCTAGAACTTAGGCAGAAAAAGCAGAATGGATCTGGGGGGAGTGAATAAAGCAGTGAGGGATCTTAACTGTTCTAAATGGTTAGAGAAAGCAGGCCTGAGTGTTCAAAGGGAGACTGAAAATGTAGGCTGAATTCCCAGCCGTGAAGGCAACAGGTGCAACAAGACCACTTCAGCTGGCGTCAGAGACAAGGAGGATTGAACCAAGGCCAGCCACTGGTGGAATTTCTTTACACGGAGAACGGTTAAAGGAGCATGAAGGCTGGGAGGCCTAAAAGTAGCTCGGCCAGCTGTGTTTTGATTTGCAGACACACACGTGTGCTCGTCCGTTTCATTTCTGGCAAATGGGCTGGGGACTGAAACACACCAGCGCTGCTCCCCAGAGTGACGGAAGAGAAGAATTCCCGTGTGCATCGGCCGTGTACGGGACCTTCGCAGGCAGGAAAAAGTCACATTCTCACAAACCTGGGGGTGGTCACTAAAGCTTTAACTCTGCAGCCTTTATTCAATTCTCCCCCTTGTTTCCCAGGTGCTGCTCCCCTTCTAGGAACGCCAGAGTCAGTCTGCAGGGAAATATGTCCCCGTTGATGACTGCTCCTTGGATCCCAAGGAAAGATCCTGCTCCTCCAAAGAACTCCCCCGTCCCCCAATACCAAACCACTCAGTTAAGCCCTGGGGATCCAATGTCTTAAGAATGATGGAAGCTTCCTTTGGAGGAACGAGATAACTCGCAGGGCCATGCGCCTTCCGTTGCTCCTGCTTCCCAGCAGGCTCGTGTGAAGAGTTGTGACCAGCCACGCAGAGGAGGAAAGAACCCAGGTCTGTGGCAGAGCCCACAGTGGAAGACACCGCTCCTGCCCCCACCACAAAAGAGTAACACAAAGTGCAGTTGAGTCACCCTGCCTCCCAAGGTGATCATGACCTTGGACCCCTCTGTGGGAGGCAGGCAGGGGAAAGGTGAAGCAAGAAAGAGACAGCACCAAGCAGTCCGAGAACAGTAGGATGAGGGGGAGAGGCTGGGACTGCAAGCTGCTACACTAGACCAGATATAGCCTCAAAGAGCTGACAGCGACACGAAGGGCGCTGGGGGGATCCCATCCCCATGCAACTTCCTTGGAAATGGTAGCATTTTTCCCACCCCCGAGAAGTTAGGGAGCAGCCAGCTAAAAGGAATGCTCGGAGTTCAGGCATTTAACATTTAAGTTAATGAGAAATTTACAATTACAAAGCTCCTTTCATATATTGAGGCTATGTCTCCACTTAAAACACTACAGCCATAGCGCTTCCGTGTAGACCCATGGTTCTCAACCCGCCACCCAATCAGCACACAGTTGCGGCTCACGTGACCTCCTCAGGGCCATACAGGTAGTATATATGTTATGTGGATGCGGCCCACATAACACGGAGAGCTTCATATGCGGTCCACAATGGTAAATAGGTTGAGAACCACTGGTGTAGACACTCACTACAGTAGGGTGACCAGACAGCAAGTGTGAAAAATCGGGACGGGGGTGGGGGGTAATAGGAGCCTATATAAGAAAAAGATCCAAAAATTGGGCTGTCCCTATAAAATCGGGACATCTGGTCACCCTACACTACAGCGATGGGAGGGGTCCTCCCGTCACTGTAGTTAATCCACCTTCCCGAGGGGCAGTAGCGACGTCAGTGACACCAGAGGTTAGGTCGGCGTAGCTACGTCTCTCAGGCACGTGGATTTTTCACACCCCTGAGACACTGAGCTCTGCCAATGATAGTTTTCAGTATAGTCCAGCCCTTAGATCAAACACTAAGCTAAGCATAAATACCTACAGAAGTGGGAGCGCGCTACAGAAGGCCTTGAGATCAGACAAGTGGTTTGCACGCTGGTGTAACAAAGGGATCACTTCACCCCCCCACTGAAATGCAGCCACCTCGGGGACCAAACACAGAGCCCATTTCACAGCGCACAGCAATGGTACAAGGCAGTTTAGGCCAGGAAGTGAACGAGAATCAAGTCTAATTACCTGTGCTGGACTCTGGTCAAGACGCAGAGTCGAATACCCCATATTCGGGGGGCAGGGGGGTGCCAGGCCAACCACGGGAGTTCTGAAGGCCACAAATGGCCGTGGTCAAGCTTTTCAGAAGTAACAATGATTATGGCCTTAATTTCTGGGAGCCCAACTTGAAACGCCTCAAAGGGAGCTGATTATCGGAAAGTCCTAAGCACCCTCTCCCTGGAAGTCAGGCCCCTTTGAAGTGCCTGTCTCAAGCCAGACAGCCAAAAATATTAGTCACTTCTGAAAATCTTAACGGGGGTTTTAGTTTCATAGTCCCTTCAGCAGCTGCCCAGCACCAGGCAGGGGCACTGGTCCAGGACCAATTCGGAGGGAAAAGTACATCTAACAATCATGCCTCTGCGGGTTCTCCCAGGCACTGGCCAAGCCCTATTTCACTTGCAAGCCACGAGGGGATGCCAGAGCGAGGTGTTCTCGATCCCAGCACAAGGTGTTCTGACTGCAGCTGGGCGCCTAGGCGAACCACAGGTATGCATATGGTAAGCCAGGCGTCTCCTGACACAGAACTAGAGGAGAGGAGGCCTCATGACTGGAGCTACCCCAGGGCACAGAAGGTGTAATAAAGCTATAGGTCAGACACAGAGCACAAAGTGCAGGCCCGGACACCACTCAGATAGAAGAGAAGCTGCTAAGGGCTTTATGTACAAGTTTATGTTGTATCCTCAGCTCAGGAGCCGCTAGGCTAGCTGCCTGCATTAAGGTACAATACAGGAGAAATAAAGGAAAGGGGAGGAGGCATAAATCAAATCTACCCCGTGTCGTGAAGAGACTGCAATCCTGTGGCAATAGTCCAGCCATGGTATGACTAGAGCCTGGCCCACCATTCCAGCAGCCAGCATGACACTCGCCGTAAATTGAGCCTGGGCACTCTTTGGACAGCCCAGGGCAACTGGCCTTCTAAAAAGAAGTTTCTGCAAGGTTGGAGATGGCTGAGATCATATAAAACCATAGAGAGTGGCTCAGCGGTGTGGGCCTCAGATCTCCAGGCTCAGTTTTGGTCACCCTATCTCAAAATAGGCATGGGAGTAGTTCAGAGAGAGGCATCAAAAACAACCAGATGCCTGGGAAGACTTCCACAGAAGATGGGGACTGTTCAAGAGGTGACAGGACAGAAGAGGGTGTGATAGAGGTTCATAAAATAACTCATGATACAGGGGCTCCTATCTACCCTCTCCTAACATGAGATCACAGGGGCACAGCCAATGAAACTGATCAAATGAAAAGGTTTATACACCACCTGCAAAACTCAGTGCCAAAAGAGATCTTCATAGCAGGATTCAGAGGACGGGCTATGATAGCGAAAATAGCAAGTTACATTAAACATGATATTAAACAAATACTGTAAGGGATAAAAACCTGACACAGGGCATAAGACAATGGCTGACTGACAGTGGCTTGGATGAAACATCCCTTTTGAGCACCTTATTCCGTAATTAAGGGGCTTCTTGCAACTTTCCCTGAAGCATCCATAAATGGTCAGACAGAGGACAGTGAATTATATAATATAGACCACTGGCCCGGCCTGCTCTCCAGCCTTATGGCAAACAAGCCAAGTCCCAGGAAGTTTACTGTGTTTGTATTTTTCAGAGCAGCTCTTAAAAGCAAAGGCCCTGTTCTGTAAGGATATTAAAGGTCCCATCATGCTTTGCAAAAGAGCAGGGTGTTTGCTCCCGTTTCCAGGCCCAGAATTCCTCTCCCCATATCCCCAGTCCAGAGGTGGCTGCTAGTGGCCTTTCGTAAGTGCTGCATGCAGGTAGTTTGTGAGTAACAATAAATAACAGTAATTTCTCTCTCTTACAGAGCGCTCTTCATCACCAGATCTGTCTCATAACACTTCACAATCTTTAATCTCTCTCTTTGAGATGAAAGAGGCCACAGACACCCCCACCCCCATGTTATCACAAACTTTGGGCCTTTCAGCTCCCATCTGGACAGGTCCCTTTACCTCGGACTCCCAGAGACACTGGTCACAGAATACCACTGGCGTATGCAGGTGGCCAGTTACAAGCTCCCCGACAGGCTGACACCACATGAAGCTTTTCAAGCCTCTTGCTGGTTCCTGGCTCCTGCAGAAGTTGCAGGTGGCCAGCGAAGCAAGAGACCCAACCGCCAGGCACTCGCCGGGGACGTTCAAAACAAAAGGGGGAACCTCAGGAAGCTGGCAGATGAGAAACACCCCCCCCCAATTTCGCCCTTCGCTCCCCCACAGGAATCTCAGCAGAGAACCGGGGGGCCTCTCTGGGCCCCCAACCACCCTAGGCACAGCAATGCAAAGCAGCAGGGCCGACCCTAGGCTCCGCCTTTGAGCACGCACCTGGGGTCTCCCCTGCCCCAGGCCCCAGGGCTGGGCCTCCCCCAGGCCCCACACTGGGCGGGGGGGCTGGAAGGGGGGAGGGCGCCGTTGCCCTCCAGCCCAAGCCAGGGAAGGGGGCTGGTGTAAGTCCTGACACCCCCCCCGCACCCCCCCTCTGGGCACAAACTTCTCAACTCCAAATGGGGGGGGGATAAAGCCCCTCGCCTCCCTTCCAGGCACCAAACTTAGGGGGCTGCTAAACCCCGCCCCCCGCCCCCCACCACCCTGGGGGAGGGGTAACAACCCCCCACCCGGGAGACCCCCCCTTGGGGGCAGAAGGTGGGGGAGGGGGAGTTGTACTTACCCTGGGGGTCTGTCCCCCCCTCCCTCTCTGGTCTCCGCTGCCGCCCCCGGGGAGGGGGGTTCTGCCGAGCGGGGCCGGGCCCCTCCTCTGGAGCGAAGGGGGGTCGGAGCGGGGAGGGGGGGCCGGGCCGGGGGGG